>NC_137208.1:18007895-18320395 GCF_960531495.2 Zeus faber | reverse complement strand
TCAAATCATTGAATATAAGGTCAGTTTATTTGCTCATGGAAACAAAAGTACCTGAATGGTTTCAAATGTGAATGTAACACAGATCTGCCATATAATACAAAGCAACAAATACCGTAAATATTAGGCATAAATTAAATAATAGAAAAAGTAAGGGAAGAGGAGGCTGAGAATTTCATCACTTTGTGATGCGTATGCACAAATGATTATTCCCCCCCCCCCCCCCCCCGATAACGATCGTACAAATCTAGACGTTGGCGGAGGCATCCCAGCAGTCCTCACTATTGAAATTCTATTCGTACTTCCTGAGTGAACGCGGGAACCATCTTCACCTCGTGGGTGAGGGAGTGCTCGCAGAGGGACTTTTTGTGCGTGAACGCCAAGCCGCACTCCTCGCACACGTGGCTCTTCGGCTTCCCGCTGTGCGTCCGCCGGTGCTTCTTCAGGTGGTAGGACAACCGGAAGCCCCGCTCGCAGACGTCGCATTTGAACGGCTTCTCCCCCGTGTGGATGCGCATGTGCGTCTTGAGGTAGCCCGACTGGATGAAGGCCTTCCCGCACACGTCGCACTTGTACGGCCGCTCGCCGGTGTGGTAGCGCGTGTGCAGCCGCAGCTCGTTGGCCGTCAGGAAGGTCTTGCCGCACTCGGTGCACTGGTGCGGCCGCTCGCCGGTGTGGATCAGCTCGTGCCTCTTCAGCGAGATCTCCTTCATGAACTGTTTCCCGCAGCTGTTGCACGGGTAGCGCACGCCGATGTGGACCTGCTCCACGTGGCTGGTAAGCTGCAGCTTGGTGCGGTACGCCATGTGGCACTGCGTGCACGCCCACGGGCGCTCCTCCGAGTGCGTGCCCATGTGCACCGTCAGCTCCGAGGCCGAGCGGTAGCGCTTGCCGCACTGCCAGCACAGGAAGGGCTTCTCGCCTGTGTGCTTGCGCAGGTGCACCGTGAGACAGTTGGACGAGCGGAACTTCTCCGGGCACAGGTCGCACGCGTAGGGGAACTCCCCGTTGTGCACCCTCTCGTGCACGGTGAGGTAGGAGAGCTGGGCGAAGGTCTTCCCGCACTGCATGCAGGGATACGGCCCCGTGAAGCCGTGCTGCTTCTCGTAGTGCTCCCTGAGGCGCCGCAGCAGCGTGAAGGTCTTGTCGCACATGGTGCACTGGATGGGCTTGTGCATCAGCATGTGCCTCTCGAAGGCCGGCTTGTTGGCCAGGATCTTGCCGCACTCTTTGCAGTAGAGCGGGTCGTGGATCCGGCGGTGTACCTTGAGCAGCGTCATGCTCTTGAATTCCTTCCCGCAGTCCTCGCACGTCAGGATGTCCTTGAACTCCACTTTGCACACGTTCTCCTGGTGCTCCTTCAGCGCCGACAGATATTCAAAGTGCATGCTACAGTTGGAACACCACACGGCGACTTTCGGCGGCGCCCCCTGCTGGGCGCCACTGGTCGAGGCGCCGTCGCCGACCACCGCTCTCGGCTCCTTTTTCACCACGGAGAACCGCGCGATCTTCTTGTGACAGATGGCGTAGATCTGATGTCTCTTGAGGCCGTGCATGTGCTTGAAGCGCCTCTTGCAGTGCACGCAGTGGTAGGGCCGGTCCTCCGTGTGGCACTGCATGTGCTTGTTCAGGGTTTTCACGCTGTCGAACGCCCGGGCGCACACCACGCACACCTTCAAACCCGCCTTCCTGCGGGTTTGCTCCCGGGCAGCGGGGGGCGGCTCCCCCGATGCGGAGGCTGGCGCGTCCGGGCCCGGGTTGCTCTGGCTTTTCTCCGACTCCTGCTCCTGGTCCGCCTCGGCCAAGATCTGCTCCATCGACTTGCTTTGCTCCTCCCGTATGCCCTCGTGGCCGTGGATGGTCTGGTGCTTCTTTAGCGTGTCCTTGTACTTGAAGCCCTTCTCGCAGGTGACGCAGATGAAGGGGCGCTCCTCGCTGTGGGATCGCAGGTGCTTGGCCATGTCGGCGGTGCAGGGCAAGATACGGCTGCAGATGGGGCAGATCTTGCCGTCCGACAGCCCCTCCGGGGAGGACAGGGCGCCCGGGTCCCGCGCCTCCGCCCCGCCGGCTCCCTTCAGCTCTTTACTTTTGCAGATCTCCTTCTGGTGCCTCTTCAGAATATACGGGTGCTTGAATCGCTTTTCACAGTACGCGCACTTGTACGGCCGATCCTCCGAGTGAGACCGCATGTGCCTCTCCATGTCCAGCCTGCGAGCGAAATACTTTCCGCACAGGAAGCAGTTCTTGCTCTCCGGCGCGTTGAAAACCGAGGCGTCCGCCGGGCCCTCGCCCTCGCCCTCGTCCCTGTCCACGGACTCCACCTCCTCCCGCTCCTGTGCGTGCACGCGCATGTTGTGCCGCGACATGTCGTACTGGTCCCTGAACCGCTTGTCGCAGTTGGGGCACTGGAACTTGAGCTGGCGGTTTTCCGAGTGGATTTCCTGGTGCCGCCGCATGGCCGTCGCCCGCAGGAAGGTCTTGCTGCACACTGGACATGTTTTGTTGTTGGGGTACTTTCTCCTGGACCTTTTAGACATCGACGAGGCCGGGTCTCGCTTTTCTTTGACGGGCTCTGTCTTCAACTCCAGCCTTTTGCTTTGCTTGAGCGGTTGAAAAGAGGCCGGCTTGAGGCTGTCGGGGACGTCCCGGTCGCTCGCCTCCCCGGCGGCTAGGGTTCTCCCCCCGTCGGTCGCCTCCTCTTTCCGGTGTCCGCCGTCAAAGGCGACCGCGTTGGGTTCCTCGGGCTGCGCGATCTGGATGTAGTCCAGCAGCGTCACCGTCTCGCCGTCCACCTGCACGGTGACACAGCCGTGCATCTGCTCCGCCGGCGCCTGCAGGTGGATCTGGTCGGCGTCGATCAAGACCTTCTCCAGCTGAGGCAGAGAGAGGGAGGAGAGGATGCAGTTTCCAAAGGAGGTTTGAGTTTCATCTGTGCGGGAAAACAAAAGAAAAGACATCATTACGACGATGAGGATGATGATGATGATGATGATGGGGAACAGCTCCATTGCTCAAGAAAAAGTCAAATTAAATCACAACGACAGCTTATCGCAGGCCTATTCAACTGCCGGCGGGCCAAATGTAACCCAAGTATTACTGCAGACCGGCAATGAACTGCCGAAAATACAAGTGGCAACAAAATGTTGTTGAATAATGCTGGCCTAAACGAGACAACATTGTTTACTATATGAATTCACTGAAAACATTTTTCGTATTACAAAAAAACAAATACAACGGCTCAATCTGGCGCAGTATAAATGTCTTTTATATAATAATATTAAGACTCACCAATTAAATCCAGCTGGCCATGTGTGGTGTGGTACTGCAGCAAGGTCTTCAGCTGCTGGGGATCGGGAACAGACTGCACGCATTCTTCCAGCGCTGAGGGAACGGCCTCCAGCATAGACGCAGTCTGACATGAAAATCAAATAAAGAAAGTTCAGATTGGAAGCGGTTTTTTGGTGTTATGTGATGTCAGCGTCCACTGCTTCAGTTTTAAGGGGGTTGGGAGTTTTTAATTATTCTTCCGCGAAAGAAATGAAAAGTAAATCTTGCTTTGAATTTTGAAAAAAAAAAAAAAAAAAAAAAAAAAAAAAAAAAAGGCGCAACGTTTTTACTCTGTATGCACTACCAGACAAGTCACCAAACACCATTTTATGGTTTTAAAAGGATTCATTCTGGCATTGAAATATGATATTCAAGGACTTTCAATTACTTTAAGGACTTCACACAAAAACAAATATAATCCATTTTCAATGTGACCTTTTGCTAATTAAAATCGTAGTCTCATTGTCATTACTTATTTTAGTATACAGTCAGGATGCTCACGGTTTCGGTTATGTATCACGGTTTTGGGGCCACGGTGTCTTTATAGTTAAGAAACTTTTTTTTTTTTTAAGTTAAAAGATGTAGAAAATGTTTTTATAGTAGTCTGCCATGATGTGTAATGATCAGTGTGTATGACTGTGGGGGGGTTCAAGTTCATTGGTGGGTTGTTATAATTTGCATAGATTCATCTGATTGGTGTCCAGGATAGTGGATAATTCAAATATTCTCACACACACACACACACACACACACACACACACACACACACACACACACACACACACACACACACACACACACACACACACACACACACACACACACACACACACACACACACACACTCTTTGGCTTTGTGAACCTGATGTGACAGTGGGTGCGCTCCTTTTCAGCCAGGACTCCTCCCGGCGAGGGAGGGGCATAGGCTATCTGTTACATGGAAGGGGAAACATTTGCCGGCGGCAGGAGACGGCGACTTAAAAAAACAATGCAACACCAAACTGTGAAACTCGACAAAAAAAAAAAAAAAAAAAAAAAAAAAAAAGAAGAAGGGCTCATCCCCCAATGTGACTCTGTTCCCTTCATTCCTACATCAGAGTCGTTCAAATAATCTTTCAAGAGGAGCTTGTCATAAAGAGGGCCACTGCCATCCCAGGGGTTATTTTCCAACTGGACACCTTGATTGATTGCACTCTTTACAAAAACATTTCTATGTAGTTTTATCTCGTGATTCTGGCTCACGCAGGTTAAAAAAAAATAATAATAATAAATGACACACACACACACACACACACACACACACACACACACACACACACACACACACACACACACACACACACACACACACACACACACACACACACACACACACACACACACTTCCACTTCCTGTTGTGTGCTGGTGTTGTCTTTGTTTTTCAGACAGGGACATACACGGATCAGCCACTACATTAAAACCACTGACAGGTGTCGTGAATAACATTGCTCATCTCGTTCCGATGGCACCTGTCAATGGGTGGGATATATGAGGCAGCAAGTGAACAGTCAGTTCTTGAGGTTGATGTGATGGAAGCAGGAAAAAATGGGCAAGCGTAAGGATCTGAGCGACTTTGACAAGGGCCAAATTGTGATGGCTAGACGACTGGGTCAGAGCATCTCCAAAACGGCAGGTATTGCAAGGGTGTATTCAATGGTGAGTACCTACCAAAAGCGGTCCAAGGAAGGACAACCGGTGAACCGGTGACGGGGTCATGGGCGAAAATGGGCTCATTGATGCGCGTGGGGAGGGAAGTCTAGCCCGTCTGGTTCGATCCCACAGAAGAGCTATTGTAGCAAAAATTACTGAAAAAGTTAATGCTGCTATGATAGAAAAGTGTCAAAACACACAGTGCATCACAGCTTGAGCGTCAGAAATGAACCATGGAGCAATGGAAGAAGGTGGCCTCGTCTGATAAATGTTTATTACGTTACGATTTAAATAACAAAACCAGGGGGAATATTGAAGGTTTTCAATTATGTTTTTTTTCTCCAAAGGAGTTTTCAAGCACTTCGGCACCAAAGGGGCTATTTTCAAGGTATTCCCGCACTTCAATTTCTGCGGACAAAATTCAAGCCCTTGGATCACCTCAAGGACCTGGTGAGAACCCTGGGTTTAAGTACCTGCTGGAGGTCTGGCACTGGGATCAGTCTCTCCAGTCTGGACAGGAAGTCCAACATGAGCATCTGCAGAGCGTTGTCATATTCAGGACCAAAGTCTGTGGGGAAGACGTCCTGCAAGGCAGAAAATATTCATTTACAACTAAACTACGAGCATGAAGCCAAGCCTTCCCTCAGGCAACACACCAAAAGAATAACGAAAATGAAACTGAATATGAATGCCAGACCTGGAAAAACTTGTCTCTCTCAACAGGATCTTTCAGTAGCAACTCGATTTGATCCACAAAATTGGATTCCGGAAACTCAACTTCGGCGAAACACGGCTGGAAAACACAATGACAAGAACAAAATAATAAAGCCACCATGAAGCGGTCCTGAAAAGAGACCTGACCGACTGAAATGGCGAATAACTTGTTTTCTTTATTGTTAGGCTCATATATATTGTCATATTTCAATTTTGTTAATTTATTTATTTTCTCGGTTTAATGCACTTTTTTTTTTCTTCAATTTTTTTGTTATTATTTGTATATTGCCAATTTTTTATTTAATTGTTTTTTTGGTTCATTGTATATTGCCTTTTCTTTTCAATTTATTCTTATTTACTTAGAATTATTGCCTATATATCCGATCTGCAATTTCCCCCTGGGGATGAAAAAAGTATCTTTCCTTTACATTAACTCGATATGCTCTGTGTGACTCATGTTCAAAGATCAATGTTACATCCCAGATGTGATCGGGAGATTTTTTTTTCTATTTATTGCATTTTTGTTTTTTTTCTTCCTTCGTCATGAATTAATTTCTCCTCATCACCCCCTCACTGCTCTCCCCTTATTCGTGTCTCTGACCCCCACAGTTCCTTAGATGCGGTCACAGTATCTGGTGTCATGATGCTCTCAGCTTGTTATTGAAAGATCTATAAATAGAAATTAAGGAAAAAAATAAAAAATAAAATAAAAACAAAAAAAAAGGGGGGGGGGGGGGGGGGAGCACTCACCTGCGCCGCCCAGTCGGATATTAGAGTCCTGATCTTTTCCAGATGCATCTGTATCGTCTGCAACCCTGCCGTCGTCTCTGCCCGGCAAAGGTCCAGGACGACCTGAGAAGACGACAAAACAGTGCATGGCACGTGGATGGGAATGACCACACTGTACGCTCGTTTATGTTTCCCCGACGATGGTAAAAGGGAAAAATGTCATAGCGCGATCGCCTGTGCAGCCCCGGCCGAGAAATATCGGCACCCAGTTTCACTTTCAAATAAAGCACAGCTTCTTATGGTCTTAATTATTTTCAGGGGAAAAAAAATATATATAGAGGCATTTATATTGTTTTTCTTTGGTTTGTACTGGAACAAAAACAAAAGAAAACATCGAATCTTGGTTTATTTCACCCAGAAATCCGAAAATATTTCTATTTACTTATTATTATGCTTTAACAGATGCAAGCTTCATGAACACCATTCAGAGAGCCTACCACTGATCTGCTGCCGCTCAGAAATATATATGAGGCTGATTTGTGTCGCTGAGGTTTAGGATTGCAGTCTGGTGCTGAGGAGGTGTTTGTTTCGGTCCCTCCTTGAAGGCACGAACACGACTCGAGGCGATGCGTCTCAGACAACAGCGGCGGGGGCCGCTCCATGTTGTGACAGCAGGAAGGGGGGAGGGCGCTCCTGTCAAGGCGTTTGGCGTTAGCCCCCGGGGGAGTAACGAGGCGCGGTTTGGTGGTCCCCTCCGGGTGGTTCCACCTGGGGCAGCAGCGCTTCCAGGTCTGCTGGACTCAACCGGTTTGAATGGAGAGAAGCCATCGTTGTTTTTTCCGTCAGCGTGTGTGTGCACCACAGCGAACACGGAGTAAAGAGAGGATTGTCCGAGAGGCTCACACAGAGGAGCCAAGCACTGGACAATGTTCAGGCTGCCAGCGCATCTCCGGCTACCTCGACGTCCCACTGTCCACTGGGTGAAACGTCACCAAGACGCTCAAGGTCTTGGCACTGGTAGCTGAGCTCCCTGGGCGCGGCCCCGAGAGGAATAAAACGATCAAAGATTGCAGCAGACGGGCGTTGGGACGGCGGAGAAAGGACCTCACACCATCCGACAGCAACCCAATGAAAGGGGGTTCCGCAGTAGGAGATCCAGGCGGAGCCCGCCGCCGAGGGAGGCGAGACACAGGGAAGCCTGGCTCACCTTTGCCAAAACCCGCCTGAACCAGAACCAAAACCCAACGCCGGACTGTTGCCAAGATTGGTCAGATCGGTCAATCTGCCAGGAGAGGTGTAGCAACCCCAGTCACGGCCAGAAGAAGCGCTTGATCGCGGTCATTTTCTCCAAAGACCAGAAGAGAGAGAGGAAGGTGCCAATATCTCCAGCCACTATTGGATTGTGTGTGCGCGCGTGTGCGTGTGTGTGTGTGTGTGTGTGCGTCCCCTCAAAACCTCCAAACTCTTACCCTTGCCCGGAGTCCCAAGAGGAGTTGGGCTCTCTGATCCGGGTTCAGAAGCTCCGGGACTATTTCCGTGACCGTGCCGATGAACTCCTCCAGCATCCCATAGTCCCGCACGTCCCCCCTCTGCACCACCTGCCACATGGCGGCCGACACCAGGCGCAGGGGCGGGATGAAGAGACGCAGGGAGGGCAGCGGGAGCGGCGGCTCTGGAAGGTCAGGGCACAGGAGAGCGCAGCTTGACACGGGCGGGACATAGGGCCGGGGGGCGATTCGCTCCACGTCTGCTCATGTAAACACAATAATGTGAACACTGGACCAGGCTTGGGTGTCATTTCTCAATCAACCCACCGGCCCACACTTCATCACTATACATTAAAACGGTTAGTTAGTGAACGCTTTTACATGTTTAGTCAGTGGATGCCAAAGAGCGACCGACAACTGAACAGAGTTAGTCACAGGAGAATGAATCAGTGTCAGGTCAGTGTTGCCATACACTGTCACCAGGCGGTCTAAATGCTGCGTTTCCTTGACCCTCGGAAATCTCGAACTCCAACGTCGTAGGCCCCAATTCACAGTTACATGTCTCCGGCTCGGTTCGGAGAAACATGGACGCCGCGGCGCGTCGGGCCAAAGCGACCTTCCCCCGAAAATCCCGCGGCCGCCGGTTCGCAATTTCCCCAAGCGGGCCGTGGGATTCCTCGGAGTTCCGACGTCCCCGGAACGCAGCATCGGCTATCCACGGCTAAGCGTAGCCGGTTAGCGCCGCCGCCGCGCGCTTCCTCCATCTCAGGGCGGGGTACGCCATGTTGGAAATCAGACGCACACAATCCTAAATGGAAACTTGATAACCAGACGCGTTTCGGCATAAACATATGTTCAATATTCACATTATCTTGCCACTCTCACCGTAACGCGGGCTTCGCATCTCGACCCGAAATCCCGTTAATGCTCAATAGTTAAATAAATTCGATTTGACTTTAAGTAGTTGCTACACAACGTCCGCCCGCCCCTGCGGTGCACCGCGCTACTTTCAGCGACGCAAGACGCGTGGACGATTCGCCCCCCGCCGAACGAATCTCTTAAATGACTCGGGCGTTGAATCTTCGCTTCAGAAACTGAAAATAGTACCCGAGGACGAAATTAAAGCCCACGGTAGAAGAAATGCCAGGGCATTTTCTGTAATTCGTATTCAATATAACTTATTGGCACGTCCGCATTCCAACCAAATTAATTACTTTGACAGAAGTCAGAGGAAATTATTTATTTGAATGGACATGTTTTTGTTTTTTTGTTGTTGTGATTCATACTTCGCATTCCTCTGACAAAACAAGTCAAATCGAGAGAATTTAGCCGAACGACTTTCTGGGATCCACCGTTTGCATACCATACGACGGGGAGCCAACACGATAAACGCGTGGACCATGAGGTCATTCGGTTCAGATAAAGACATTTCTCGAGGTGGGACGCAACGTGTGGATCAGCCACACGCACCATGAATTCTATCAGATGCCCTCCGTCCCCACATTCATTTCGTTGGTCGCCTGCTCGATTGAGCCCGTTGCGCGTTGTCGTTCGCGAGTCAAGCTTTGAGTCCCGGCGACCGCCGCCGTGTCTGGCTGCAAGTTCCGAGGCGTGAACGAAACCGACGAACGAACGAACGAACGAACGACCCTCGTGTGAGTGGCCCCCGACGCCCGAGTCATCGGAGGCGTTCGTTCGTTACGAATCGTTCCGGAGCGACTCCGGCAAGGGAACCGGATGTGGTGGAGAAAGGAAAACGTGTTATTTGACCAATTTGAAACGTTCGCCTTGTGGGAGAGACGCCGGCGACGCGGTGACTGAGGGTCTGGGTCGTGACAGCGGGACCGTTGGTCCCACGACGCTCTGGCGTTTCGCGCTTCGAAGACACGGGACGGCTCTTCCGCGGTCACTCCGGTCACGTGGGCCAAGAAGTGGGCGGGGCTATGTCGATCGGCAGGGTTTCCGGAAGTCAAAACAGCCGCCCCCCTTTCTCCATGGACCTTACGTAAAATAAAAAGAAATTATATATATATATATACAATATTATATATATATATACATACATATATATGTATGTATATATATATATATATTATATATATATATATATACATACATATATATATGTTTATATGCATATATAGACCATGAACCTTACGTAAAAAAAAAAAATATATATATATATGTATATGTGTATATATATATATATATATATATATATATATATATATATATATATATAATATATAATATAATATATATATATATAAATATATATTATATATATATATATTTATATATTTATATATATATATATATTTATATATATATATATATATTTATATATATGTGTATATATATATATATATATATATATATACATACATATATATATTTATATGCATATATAGACCATGAACCTTACGTAAAAATAAATTAATTAATTAAAAAAAAAATATATATATAATATATATATATATATTTTTTTTTTAAATTTATTAATTTTCTATTTTTTATCTTTTTTTATTTTTTATTTTTAACGTAAGGTTCATGGTCTATATATGCATATAAATATATATATATGTATATAAATATATATATGTATGTAATATACATACATATATATATGTTTATATGCATATATAGACCATGAACCTTACATAAAAAAAAATATATATATATATATGTATATATATATATATATATATATATATACATACATATATATATTTATATGCATACATAGACCATGAACCTTACGTAAAAATAAATAAATAAATAAAAACATATATAATATATATATATATAAATATATATATATATATATATATATTTTTTTTATTTATTTATTAATTTTCAATTTTTTCTATTTTTTTATTTTTTTGTTTTTAACGTAAGGTTCATGGTCTATATATGCATATAAATATATATATATGTATGTATATATATATATATATACTAAAATTATATATTAACATATATTTTTAATATATACAAAATATATATATTTTTTATCATATATATTTTTCAATAATCTATAGATTATTATCATACGTATATATCAAATAAAAAAGCCATATTTTACATATATTTTATATTTAACTAATATTTTGCTTATTGTTTTACATTTATGTTTAACGTATGCACCGAGCACCAAGACAAATTCCTTGTTCGTGTAACCTTACTTGGCAATAATGACTTTTCTGATTCAGATTCTGATGATGGGGCAATAGGCACCTTGTCAACTTTCCCCCCCTAGCATTTCCAAGTGGTATTATGGTTTGTGCCGCTGTTGCAAAGACAACAGGATTGCTTTACGTTTTCACATTCTGTGTAAGACATCCGTAGCTGTGCTGTGAACGGCGACACTTTCTCAGTCACTCTCTTAAACTATTTGGTGTGAGTCTACAATTAAAATGGATGGACTATACGTTTGGTGTGTTTACCTTTAAATATTGCATCAACAGTAGGACACCAAGAAATACAATAAAAATAAAAATAATGTAACTAGAATCAAACATAAAACAATTAAACAAACATAAAAAGCTCAAAGTGTCTGACACAAAAAACCTCACACACCATTTAAACCAGGATCATTTTATTGGCTGTACACCAAACCATGTCATGGAACAATTGCACTAAAGCACAATTCCTCTTTTTGTTGATATACTTAACCACACCCCTGCTATTAACACCATGTATAATTTATATTTCCTATATATATATATTTTACAATATACATTGTCTTTTTTCATCAAAGGTAAAATAGCAAAAAAGTCCCCCCGCCCCCCACAGATTCCAACTCTTGTCATATTTCATGCATTATTTTTTAAACTGCATTGAGGAGAATTGTTGTTGATTACCAGGAACAAATAGGCCTACGCAGGCAAATAAATGCGTGGACAGATTTAATGGGAGGGAGACAGAGGTGACAGCGTTTGCATACGGAACATTTTTTATTAACACCAGTGAACATAAAGAGCCATGCTGACCTATAACGGTACCCTACACCCGGGAACCACTTAGTAGCTCAGTTTTTATTTTCTCATTATTTGTGTTTGCAGCATTGTATAAAGGACAATAAATATGAAAAAAAGCTTACATTGTTGGTATTGCTGACAGCCAATTACAACTTAATCCCCAAATCTAAGTTTATTGACTAAATACTCATGCATTGGTTTGTCTATGAATAGAAAAAGCCAGCAGCGTATTTAAATTTTTTTCATGAATGCTGCGAGGACAATATTCCCATCCGGCATTACTTTGGGAAATTTATGGTAATTAAAAAAAAAAGTTTGAGTAATGAGTAATATTTCTAATATAAAACCAAATTGTTTTGAATTTAATTGCAAACAAAATATTATTCAAGCCTTTTCACTTTCTTTGGGCTTCCAATCCATGTAAATAGCCCACTTTCATGTTTCATATTATTGTTATTACATGTACTACAACTTAGCAATACGACAGTATTAATGGAAATATTGCTTAGTTCTAAAGCATCTTTTTGTATTGTCTTTTTTTTTCTTTTGTAAAACAAAATATCTGTGGAAATGTAACATAAAATATATAGTGCTATGTATGTAGGTAAGAAAATAAAGTAGACTACTATAATTTATATTCTGTAACTATTTACAGACTTTCGTATCGCCTGTTACCTGCACATGTTTTCCTTTTCCTTGCCTAAAATGTATGAAAATGGATGAAAAGCTAACATTTGTAAGTCATTTTGAGTGTGCTACAACATTAGATTGCTCACATTTTATCAGCGTCACGCGGAGTAGGTCGACAAATGATGCGTAGATTGCGGAGCACGTTGTGTCCGACAACTTGACCGCGCCATGTGCTTCCACGCCCTTATTTGGACGGCCTATTTGAGCAGCCAGTCCCTTCCTGCTCTACCTGCTTGGCTGCAGCCCCTCTACCTCCCCTGCATCCACCTGTTAGGCTATACTCTTCTATCCAATGGGGGGAATCGAGCTCATCACTCCTATATTTCTAGCTCAGAAGTCGCATTAAAGTGCCATCAGCTCAGAACGGAAATGTCAGGTTTTGAGTTTAAATGGAAAAGGGCAGTTTGCATAATTATTAAGACACATATCTCTTGAACTTGAACTTGAACTTGAACTTGAACATATCAAAGTCCTCCTTTCAATTTGGTCCATATATTCAGCGGGAAGAAAACTTTACGTTCGCGATGAGAGATGGAAAAGAAGCGTGAATAGTATAATGTTATTGGGAGATTCCCTTATAGTGAAGTTAAATATTAAAAAAAAACAAAAAAAACGAGACCTTGAAATTTAATCTTTTTCAGTTTTCACGTGAAAACTTTTTTCCTTTAGTTTTCACACACCAGAATAATCCAAAGCAGACGTCGACATCGTAACAAGGGAAAGACCCCTCTCACTAAATCTGCATTTTCAGCTCTCGGCTCTACCGTCCTATATCACACGAAAATTCTATAAACATAGTCTCACAGAGTCAGAGACTATGTCTCCAAAACCATAGGATGCGGAACAAACCGTGCAGCTTTGCCGGGAAAAAAACGCAAATGGGAAAAGCCAGAGCGGAGAGTTTGGTTCGGGGGCGGGGGGATCATCCGGGCACATTCAACAAGATAAGCAGAAGCGAGTGTGCGCGCGGGGGGCAAACACTGTACATCAGTTTACAAAGAAAATTAAAAAACAAAAAAAAACAACGACACGTAGAACGACCAACACGATGACTTCAAGGGCGTATTTACAGCTCCTCAGGACGTCTCCGAAGGGAGGGCAGGTTCCTCCAGCGCCACGCCGGCTCCGTGCGGAGAGAGAGAGAGAGAGAGAGAGAGGGGGGGAGAGAGAGGGGGAGAGAGAGGGGTAGAAAAATGGGGCCGACGTTCCTCGTGTTTCTCCTTCGCTTGGGTAGTCGATGACGTGAGCGTTGCGTTTCAAAGAAAAAAAAAAAAAAGCGACATCAGGATCAGAGCTCGGTTGAGGAGGAGCCATGCAAGGTGTCGGCGGGAATCGCTACGTCGAGTTTATTTATTTTCTATTTCGTGGATGTTTTTTTTTTTTTTTTTTGTTTTCCACGAGTTCGAAGGCGGTCACGGCGGAAGCGGAAGCGCCTCCTCTGATTGGTTTGGCCTCGACGCCCGGTAGGAGAACATAGCGTCAAGATATCCGTCTTGGAAATGACACAATGAATTGCGATAATATTGTTTTTTGTTTTTTTTGTTGTTGTTTTTTGTTTTTTTTTGCTCAGGGTCCTTAGAATGACGCAGATATTTTGTTAAACTACCTCTACAGGGATTACAGTTTTCAGTCCTACCCTTTGGAGAAAAAAAGGTGTTTGCGTTCCATGCATTCTACGTAAGGTTCATATGGAGTGTTTTCTATATGAAATACGGTCCAGACTTCCAACGTCCGGCATGGACCTCGGAACGGGCAGGAGGCGTCCCTGCGCGTACACCGCCACCCGGATGTACTGAGTCGGGTCGCCTGGACATCTGCGAAGGGGGACCCCGCGGCTCGGCTCCGACAAGACGGGGTAGGGTGGGGTGGGGGTCACACCACGGAGCCCTTGGAGGTGGAGAGGTGGATGGAGTGGATGCGGGTGGCCAGCGTCTTCTCCAGGTCCTGGAGGATGTCGGAGAAGGCGCCGCCGGGGCTGGAGGCGGGGCTCTCGGCCAGCGGCGGCGGCGGCTCGTACAGCAGCTGCTTGAAGCCCTCCAGCTCGATCAGCAGCACCATGTTTTTCAGGAAGTAGCCCTCGATGAAGGCCGTCAGCTCGGAGGCGGCGAGGAACTGCGGGGAGGAGGGGAGAGTTGCACGCCAACGGCCATCATGAAAAGACAGCGGTCATTATTCAGAAATAATGAACCACTGATCACCGGTCGGAATCGAGTAGGCCAACCGATTTTTGTTTTTCTCACCTTGGCGTGTTTGTAGAGGTCCACGCACGTTTCCGTGGTGATGTTCTTGGAGCAGATGATCTCACAGTGTCGCTGAAGGGCCTCTAGCTGGAAGAATTTGGCCGCGGACAGGAGCTGCAACGAAACGCAAGTAAAGGTGAACCAAAAACACCGGGTGAGGCGCGTGCGGTCGCCGGCGACACCCAGGCCCGGTGCGGTCGTCTGCCAACGCTCTCTCTCGCTCTCGCGCTCTCTCTCTCTCTCTCACTCTCTATCTCTCTCTCACCTCCATGATCTCCGTGTTGCGTATGTGCAACGACTCCGTGCCGCCGTAATAAAGGTACTGCATGACCAACTGTAATGAAACAGAACGGTACTTACAACTCAACCATAGCTCCAAACCAACAGTCTCCAATTGTAAGTAAGGGACTCAATCAACGCTAAACGTGGAAAACGTATGACTTCTGGAACCATCTATGATGACCGATACAATACCTTTTTAATAATATGTACTGATTATAGCTATACATTGTAGTATCCTTAAATTATATGATAGATACACACTTATTAATGGTGTATTGCCTATTGGCCATTTTATTTTAGGTTTACAATATACTGCAAAATCTTTAGCTTTATTTCATGGTGCCAATTTTTTTATTAATTTTAATCTATGTATCTATCTATCTATCTATCTATCTATCATCCATCTAGCCATCCACCTATCCATCTATCTATTCCTCTATCCATCCATCTATCCATCCATCCATCCATCCATCCATCTATCCATCCATCCATCCATCCATCCATCCATCCATCCATCCATCCATCTATCTATCTATCTATCTATCCCTCTATCCATCTATCTATCCATCTATCTATCCATCTATCTATCCATCTATATATCTAGGTGTTGCATTTTATCCAGTCTAAAGTTACATTTCCCTCCTCCGTTCCTCTCAGCATTTCTCACATGGAATATATTGTACTTCACATGGCTGATCTCAATGCAGGTGTTCTCCGCGGCCGGTCGGTTTTGGAGCAGAGACTTGAACCTGGAAGTCAAGAGAGAGGAAAAAAAAAAAAAAAGAGTTTCACGGAGGATTACAGATTAAAACGGATGCACAGCAAGAATTCAAGAATAGCGCCTTACCTGGCCGAGGCGGTGAAAAGCAGAACTTTATGTGCATAAAAGGGCTTGCCCTCCACCAGGAAGGTGACGTCTGACATCTCCTTGTTGTTGAGGAAATGGGGGTCTGCAGGAGACGTCGCTGATTAGATTGCATGCAAACAGATTGAGCTCTTCCTGGGGAAATCAGCTCGGCATCACCACAACGCCACCGTTTGTGATTCCTTTCTCGATGCTCTCGAGAGGGCTGTTGATTGAATGGGATCGTCAGCCCCCTTGACCTGTTTTTCAAACAGCTGCTGCTGGATGAAATTCTGAAATTAAATTGAAGCGCCTTGGATCAATTGTCCTTTTCTACGTACACGGAATGGACACTAGAGGGCACTACGGCACCGCCTTCGAATCCTCTGCAGATGGCCACAGGAGTGAAAGGCGATTTCAATGACAATCTCTTGATGAACCTTTAACGACAAAGGTGCACTGTGGTAAGACACCGCCACCCCGAAAGCTTCGAAACTGTAAGACGTTCCCGGCCCTTTCCACCCGTGTGAAAAGAAAAAGAAAAAAAAAAAAAAAAGAATTCTCGACGGAACCTCATTTGAAAAAACTCAACGGCGGCGACAAACTTATCTTTATCTTATAATCCCGGCGCTGCAGTCGTCCCTCTGCCCTTTTCGCACTAAACGCTGACTCGGCAGTTTCCCCGCCACCCCGCTCTTACCCAGGCGCGAGGTCTGCTTCTTCTTGATCTCCGTCAGCTTGGGGATGGGGAAGGGCCCGTAGCACTGGGTGAAGATGACTGACAGCTGCTGGCTAATCACCTCGTTCTGCCGGTCGGGCAGTCGCACACAGAGAAAGAGACAGATGTTGAAAATGAGCATCTTACACTCATTAGGGTAAATGTTCATTCCGGGACAAACGGAACGCAGAAGTATGTAAATTGTGTTGTGGTGAATCTAAATACATGCAAATGCGTCAACATCAACTCGAGTGTTTTTTTTTGTTTTTTTTGTTGTTTATAGCGCAGTGCGGTTAAAGAGTTTTGAATTCCGAGGAGGAGGCGAAGCCTAATTTGTCTGATGTCGCCCCCCTCCCTCCCCCTCCCCCTCCTCCTAACAAGTGTTTAATCTCCGAGGCCGCGCAAGGGGGGCCCTTGAGGACGGCCGACCGACCTTGCTGGCTCGGAGGATCTGAAACATGAGTGGCAGGCCGTGGGTGATGAGCTCCTCCGTGTACTCGTCCTCCTGGATGCAGCTGAAGTCCTTGAGCAGGCCCTGGATGAGCGGGCGGCGGTGCTGGACGAAGCAGGTGCGCAGGGACTCCAGCCAGGTGTGCAGCGTCCAGGGAACGCCTGGGAACGCCACCACAAGCGACAGTGAACACACCCGCAGAGTGGGCGGCGCGCAGAGAGACGGGCGGGTAACGTGTAAGCGGGACACATAACTAGTGTGGAGGTGGGACAGGGCCAACCCACCACTTGGAGGCCACCAAACAATGTCTGTGCAAGAATATACCGCGTGACTCCTGTAATGACGTGATAAATACAGATAATGAACACAAATCAACTCGACGGCGCGGCGGGTAGGGGCCGCTTCGAAAACCAAAGATATTCACGATGGAAATAACAGCCATACGATATGGCGCTGGAAGCCCAGCCACATGCGTGACACCATGCTGACGCCTGGCACATACAGAGAACAAGCATGACTCGAGGACACTGAGTCAGTGAATCACGTTGACAATTATGACTCAAGCTAATATGGTTGAAAGAGGCCAGTTTATGGAAGTACTTGTTTTAGTTTTTTTTGGTTGTCTGTGCGTATGTGTGTGTGTGTGTGTGCGCGTGTGTGTGTGTGCGTGTCTGTGTGTGCGTGTCTGTGTGTTGGTGTGTGTGTGTGTGCAATAAGCGCAGGACAGGACAGGTACAGCATGAGCACAGCTCCAGGACAGCAGGTGGCGCCAGAGAGAGTGGAGGGGCGCAGCAATAGTAACTCTGACCTAAGCTGCGGATGTCTATGGTGATGTCCACATGGCCGTGCTCTGCGCTATGGTACATGGCCTCTCTCAGAGCTCTCAGTTTGGCCTTTCCTGTTCGCAGGGTCCCGCCTCCGTTGGCCTGCATGGCCGACCTCTTCCCCCCGGGCTCCGAGCCCTCGGCCAGGATCTCTTCCAGCGAGAGGACGTCGCCTTTGTCCTTCTCGGCCTGGGACAGGAGCTTCCGAAATACGTTCCTGGGACAGAGAGAGGCGGGGCAGAAAATGAGAAAGGCAAAGACACGGCGGCGAGGACAAAAAGTCAAGGAAGCCAAGAAGAACTCGAAGGCAAAGGGTCGTTGTAACAATCTGCGCCGAGGGCCAAGGGTGGATAGATGAGGGGTTGGGACGTTATTGACGGCCAGAATAGAGGTTTCCCAATCAAACAAATTTACCAAACACTGCGCTTCTGCCAACGCCGCTCTAAGGCGTGGAGCGCACTCGAAAAACGTTCTCTACTTCCCGATCAGCCCTGAGTTCGAGGGCGCGCTCGAGTGCGGCGCGGTGCGTTCAAACGGCCTCGATGGTCACGGTGCACGTGTCTCCGCTGTTTCCCTTACAATGCCGGGGCCAGTCTGAGGAACGCCGTCTACGTTGTTATCACGTTATTATCACTCCACTTCTAAGGAGCTGGTATTTTGACAACCAAGCCTGCAGAGGCGCAACGCCGCACATCGCATCCCGTCGACAAGATCAGTTCGATCTCCGTCTGCTTTCCGGCTTGGAAATCCACGACGACCGCCCCGAGACATCTTTTTTTGTTTGTTTCTCCCTCCTGAAAGTCGCCGGATTTCGATTGGATACCGCCGCGCGTGAACGTTCGCGCCTCCCTCTCCGGCGCCGCGACACTGTGTTTCTCCGCATCCGCAATGTCCGATATCTAAAAAAAAAATAAAATAAAAAAATAAATCACATTTTAGGGGGGAAAAGAAAACAAAAAAACACTCGAAATGTGGGCAAAGCCTTATGATTCAGAGTGCCGCAGTGTGCTCATCACGTAATTGATTGACTTATTATTGCTGCATAACTGCATATCGCTGTTGCCGGCGTCCCCATCCCATCCTCCTGACAGCTCCCCATGCCCGGGACGTTAAGGGGCTCCACCGTGCTCGGCTGCAGGGAAATGCTGTTTGGTGTGTAAATGAATCAGACGAGAGCCACGCCACTGCATAAAGCTGGAGGCTGTAGCCTGGCGGAGAAGCGGGTGCGGAAGGGAAGCTAGGCCAAAAGATATTTGTGTGTCTCGTTTTAATGCTGCGTGAGCTCGGGGGTGAAAATGGTTCCATCCAGGGATAATGGACATGTCTGGCGAGCGTGCGACCGCGCCGTACCTGTGGCCGTGCGCCGCCGCCAGACTGTAGGAGTTCATGTCCCCCAGCGGGGCCGAGGAGATGCCGTTCCGACACATGGTTCCGATCATGGGGTCGGCCCCCCGCTCCAGCAGCAGACTCACCAACTCAAAGTTCCCTGAGCCGGAAGAATACGGGCATGGAAGAAAGGCGGACAAAAAGAACACACTGAGACGGGGTATTGATTTGAGCTTTGAGCTTCAAGAGCTTCCTCGAATGGAAAATGAGTCCACAACACATAGAAAACACAACAGATAAATAACTATCCAGTTGCCGGTGAAAACAGTCATTATTTTAAAATATCGCTCATCGACCGATCAGGATTGAGCACTCCACAGAGCCTCTATAGTAACTATTTTCAGATACCTGGCGGCAGAATATATGTCATAGAAATGTCATGTTTCATACAACGGGCTGCAACCATTTGGAAAATAACAAGGCAGGCACCTTACGATGAGCAGCAGACGAGTGATCACTAACGCACCACAAGATAAAAAGTATGGAATCATGTGTACATGTGCGCCGCCCCCTCCTGCAGTCGAACAGTCCCATTCATATTACATTCAACACGCGACCTGGTGCTTCATCATTTTAATCGACCTTCGGCATTGACTTTGAAATTTTTTTGCGGTACACGGGCGGTGTTTGCTCGGGCTCGCGCGTCTCCATAATGTCGACGTCACCGCCGCTCATAACGTTGTGTCCATAACGGTGTGTGTACCCTCCCCCGGTAAGTGTAAACTCCTCTCGCTGCTCCGCCGCCCGGGGTTCAGCCCCGGGTGTCGGCCTCTCTATTACAGTACATACGGCAAAAAATGATTATTGAATAAGCAGCCTGTTAATAGTATTCATTATCCACGGCTGTTTGCTCTCACCCATTAGCGATCGCGTGGCAACACTGCCGCGTACGCCTTGCCGGTATCGCGGGCCGCCACCAGGCAGGCAAGTGGGGAAACTCGACACGAATGACAGGCGTGCGGAAACTTTTGTTTCGACCCCCCTGTGAACTCTTAAAAGCAGCTTGTTGTATCGCATGCTGCATATTTTACCAAGTCGTTTTCTTGATTGCAATCGAGAGCGAGATTCCCCTTAAGATTGTTAGGAGCACATACGTACATGTATACACATACTGTAGGTGGTGTGCGTCCATTTGAATCAGTGAATCAATGGCTTTGGAGGAGATGCATTGACAATTATCGCTACCGCTATGCCAAAAAAACAACACATAGAAATCTACCTGCAGCTCATTTGGTCAATTAGTTCTAATTACGCTCTGAGAAAAACACAATGTTTGCTCGTTGGTTGATGTAACGGAGAGAGCAATTAGGAGCGCTCGGTTTGATGCAGCTGGTCTCCCCGATGCAAACGCAGCAGGATCGAATCGAGAATCGGGATCGCGGTTACGGTACGATCAATCGCTGTCGTCCTAGGATACCCGATGGCGGCCTCCGTCCGTGTTCAGGGAGGTTTTCAGAGAAGAAGGGTCGTCACCACCGTACCTGCCGCGGCGGCCAGCTGTAGGGGGGTCTCCGTGTAGTTCTCGTCCCCCTCCTGCAGGGCGCCCTCCACGTTCGCTCTGTTATCCAGCAACAGCTGCAGTGTGGAGTGTGTGTGTGTGGAGTGTGTGTGCGTGTGTGTGTGTGTGTGTGTGTGTGTGTGTGTGTGGAGGGGGTGGTGGTGACAGAGGAGGGTGAGGAGGGGAGAGACACATTGCTTTATAGTTTGGCTCGGCAAAGGGAGAAGCCCACCCCAACGCCCCTCCTCCCCCGACTGGTGGAGACCTCCTCACTGAGGCGACGCTTTACCTCACGTTCTGAAAAAAACCCTCCTAAACCACTCTGTCATTAAAAAGCGAACTGTTATTTTTATTTTATTTTGGACCATAATCTGCGGATTGTTTTTCTTTTGTTTTGTCTTTCTCTGAGACCGTAGGCGATGGTTACTGTTCACAGAGGTGCGAGGTGGTAGCTGCTTCTCGCTCTCTTTTCTCTCACTTTTCTCCTACTTACTGGAATCACGGCCTAATGCGATTGAGGTAATGTGGATTCATAACAAAAAAAAGAAAAGGAAAACCCTCTTCGAGAAGCACTGTTTACCGGGCCTATTTAGCCAGCGTGATGTGGTTAGTGAGTAACCCACTTATCAAAATGTATGACAGCGTGAGGCTCTATATCCAAGGCTCTAAATCGACGTGGATTGACTCTTGAGTCAAGAAATCCAGGGGAATGCAGCAGTGTGAACCAATCGCACATCGAAAAAGCATACAATATTAACGACAAACTTGATCTGGAGAGCCTTGACTGGATACGCTAGAGCCCGCACGAGTCTTCTGCATTTATTTATCTATCTATTTATTTATTTAATTATAAAAAATTAAAAAACTTTATTTTATTTTTTTTTTAACTTCATTTGAGATCCTTACTCGCACACATCGTGGGTCCGAATAGCGGAAGGAGGAAGAACCGTCCGTGGTGACGCGCCACGACAGTAACAACACCAATAACCCGTCGTCATCGTTACAATCGACATCTCGGCGCGAAGAAAAAGGGGCCCTGAGGGCCAACAGGGTCAACGGGGACATTGCAGCTCATCAGGCATCACTACCTGCACAACAGGGACGTGTCCGTGTAACACGGCGAAAGTGAGTGGCGTCCCCTGGCGCGTTTCGGGATAAACTGAGGGGTGCTTGTTTACTGTGCTTGGGACCTGGGAAGTCATAGGTGAGGTTCAAGGAGAGAGATATATACAGCCATTAACAGTCACAGCTCAGGGCGGGGGGCTGGGAGAGGAGGGGAGGGCGGGGCGGGGCGGGGGGCGGGGGCGAGGGGTGGGGTCGGGGGTTTGGGGGGGGTGATAGGAGCGTAAAGCAACATGAAAGTGAAAGTGGAAGCAGAAGGAGGGCGGGGGTGTGCAGAGGGGAGGCTTTCCCACGGAAAACTCGAGCGTGCGGACGACACATTTTTTTTTTTCTTCCTCGCGGTTCAATCCTCGTCCTCTCTCCCCCCCTCTCTCTCCCTCTCGCTTTCTCACTCTCTCTCTCTCTCGCGCTTTCTCTCTAAACGCGAGGCTGCTATGGACTATGTCTGTCTGGGCCCCGAGGCTCCCACCGTAGTTCTCCGAGCTCCATCTTTTAAACAGTGTTTTGTTTCAAAAGGAGATATAGGCCAGTGAGAGAACAGAAACAAAATTGGCAAAGACTACAAACACTGTCAAGGCGGGCGACTCACGGGCGAAGGCAACAAACAAGGAAAAACACCAACAGCCACGCAGCGCAAAGCTGTGCTTGGCGAGCTTCATCACAGGGCGAGCGAGGGGGGGGGGGGGGGAAGGTAGAAACTGCCCTCCGGGGGGGTCGCCCCGTTAACGAACGTCGAATAAAACGTCTCACTCTATCCGAGTGCACTCCTCAAATTGGCTGATCAGATCTGCGGTGCTCAATTATTACCCGCAGACAGCGGGTGTTTTAACTGATTAATCGAGAGCTCGGCCAAAAAATAAATGCAACACATTTATGGTGACTGATGATCGATAGGATTTCCACACAATATTAGGCTGGAGTGGAAAAATATTTGAACGACGACACACAACCCAAAGGTTTAGTAGCAGTATATTGAATGACTACGTCCTGTGCATTTTGTGTTTTTTTTTTTTCTTTTTATTGCCTTTGTGCAAAGCACACCAACACACCAGTGTGGAATAAAAGCACTTAAATGATGGAGCAATCAAACATTGGAGCCACGACGGTTGAGTTTGCCTGTATAAAGCGTTTCTCCTGTCGTTTAGCGTGGATTCATACTGTGAGTAATTAAAGAGACAAAAGCATGGAGGGGTGGGTGGGGGTGGGAGGGCGGGTGTTCCAGAAGAGTGTTGCACGGTTAAAAGAAAATAAAGAGGTAAGGAAACATGAAATTCATGCAGGCATCATAAGCGCACAAGAGCGTTTTTTTTTCTTTACATAAAGTGCACATCCTCCATGTCTAGATTGTGAAAGCGTGGGAATAATATTGAATATACACTACAATGAGGAACTGCAATATGCACTTTGTGTAAAAAAACAACCTGGAGGGAGTGCCGACAGCAGGCCAGGAAACACAGACATTGAAAGAGGGGGGGGGGGGACAGCACAAAAGAGATATTTTTTTTTTTTTCACATTTTCACCAGCACAATATTCTTAACACAAACGCATCTACAAATGAAATACAAAAATACAAAAATACAAAAAACACAAAAATACGATAAATACGCTAAATACGATAAATACATGAGCAAACGTGGAACCGAGGCAATGAGTTGTACGGGGCCGCGTCCGCACTGACCTCACTGTTGATGTCGGCTCCGGCGTCCAACAGCATCTGGACCATGGCCTCGTCCCCCCGCACGCAGGCATACATGAGAGGGGTCATTCCCTGGAAGATAGATGGATGGATGAATGGATGGATGGATGGATGGATGGATAGATATATAGATAGATAGATAGACAGACAGACAGACAGACAGACAGACAGACAGACAGACAGAAAGATGGATAGATAGATAGATAGATAGATATATAGATAGATAGATAGAAAGAAAGAAAGAAAGAAAGAAAGAAAGAGGGATGATATGAAGAGGAGCCTACTGTGAATGTTTCTTGGTACATGGTCTGAATTTGGGACATAAAACCTTGAATGATTCACATTGAGTGATTTATAATGCCTACTGTACTGTGTGTGTGTGTGTGTGCGCGCGCGCGCATGCGTGTGTTTGCACACGTGCGTGTGTGCGAGAGGCTGCTGAACAATTCATATCATTGTGGACATATTTATTCATTCTGGACAATAATATTCCCAGACCACACTGATACCCTCGCTCAGTGCTCGTCCCTGCCATAGCCTTTTCATACATCTTCTGCAAATTTCTTTTTAGCTTGTTTTTGACGAGCAAGTCAAATTCCTCCTGCATGAAAATGTCCTTGGACCAACAATACATTCTCATTTTCATTCCGGGGTAAACCAGATTTATCTATGGTGATGGTGAGGGAGGAATTTCAAAAAGTCCAGAGTAAACTTGTATTCCCAGGGATGTGATTCCGAGCATCTGGGTTGAACGTCGCTCGACTTGTTTTCCAGGTAGACTCCGAGGGCGCGTTCCCACGGCCGCAGCAAACGTCTGGAACCGCCGCGAAACCAGCGGCATTCCGCGTTGTTGTTCAACAGGTATTTTAAAGAATAGCATCGCACGTCGTCGCGTGCGGTGCTATTCTGGGGACTGTCCAGGGACTGTCAGGGACTGTCCTCAAACTTCTTACACAGACTCAACAGTGGTTCTTAAAAAAAACAACAAAAAAAAACAAAAAACCACTCCCACTGTAATACACAGGGAGTGGAACTAATTCCAATGGAAAATAAATTATAATAATAGCCGTGTTTGCCCTTTGCTTAAAAACCTACTCTGCATACTGGAAATAATTGGGAGCGGCTGAGAGGCCCCGACTCCTCCGCAACTCTGCTGACCGAATGATAAATAAGCAAGTGCCAGTAATTCCACCTGGCCGATAACAACCGCGACATAATAATTACTCACACATAATAATAATAACCACCTCTATGGGACGGATCTGAAAACTCTGACAATCATCATCCATCTCGCCGTGATGGCGTCGTGCAAACAGCCACCCCCCCTCCCGCGCGCGATTATGCGGAGGCCCCGGGGAAACCGCCGCCCCCAAGTCCTATCACGGGGGCGTTGCCGGAAAGGGCGTGACTGCCAGCCGCCGCAGGGGGTCGGGTTTGAGCCCCGGCGTGTGCGGTATCAGAGAGAATTTAGCGACAAATACAGTGTTTTACGACGGGCTGTGTGAAACGGGCCCCAGCCGCTGCCTCTTCTGGACCTTTAAAACCCAACGGAGAGCGACCTCCACGGCGACGCCCACAGGGCATTCTCGGCCGGATATGGGAATGGAATAAGACGACGTGGGTTTTCGGGGGAAGATTTGTCACTTCTGTTTGTCGCGTACTCGCAAGAAAATGAAATGCGTCGCATCACCGCCGCTGCCGGAGCAAAAATCAGCGTAGAAAAACCACGGCTTCACATTGGAAACATGTGCGGCAGGAAGAAGCTCGACACAAACACGAAAAAAAAAGAAAATCCTTGCAAATTTTTGCTCTGAAGTGTATTTTGTGAAGTTTCCGACGGGATTCTCGCCAACTTCTTCTTTTTTTTTTTTTTTTTTTAATTGAATCCAAAAAGGCCTCAGACGGCCGCGCACGGAAAAATCAGATAGCGCATAAGCTGCCCCACTTAGCAGCACAAGGAACAACTTACATTTCCATCGACTGGGGGAGGAAGTTGGAAAAAGTGTCATTAACAACTGGATCCAGAGGGACTGGGTGTATCGACCTCATGGCTCTACTCGAGGAAGCACAATGCGAGGAAAGCGTTCTATATCTTTCTCCTCCAACTATTTAATAACCCAAACGAGAAAATCTGACATTGAATTGCACAACGTTGGTTTAAAGACCTTAAAATATAATGTTGAGACTGTTATATTGGTTGGCCGTCAATATCAAGGCCAATATCCGACTTCCACCAACATACATGGTATATGGGAAATTATATTATTTTTTCTTTGAGTTTCTTAAAATTTCAAGGCAGAATGCCGCACTGGTGAACACAGACAATTACGGTACAGTTTATTACATGAAATAAGACCGAATTCCACCCTGACTAAGATGGATTCTGATTGGTCAACGGCGGCAATAAGCGGTCAGTTATTTCTAAAAAATGATGGCTTGCCACGAGCAACCACTCCTCTTCCTGGTTTCACATGACTACGACCCGTGCACAGGGTCCTTCAGTGAAGGTGTACGCGTCTGTGGAGTTCGTGTGAAATGTCCACCTGCTCGCTCATGCTGTTGATCCCGTCGGGCCCCAGCAGGTTGACGGCCTGCTTGACCAGGTCCGTCCGCCCGCAGTTGAGCATCCTGAAGCCCAGGTCCTGCAGGAACTTGGCCTCCGTGGACGCCGCATCCAGCTTCCTGGTGGCGCAGAAACAATCGTCCGCCCTGAAGATGGGAGACGGCCGATCCATTACTGTGATTAGATTTGGGAGGGTTATCTAAGAAATGGATTTGGAGGTCCGGGGGATGCACTCAGCTCAGCAGCAAACTAAAGGGAAAAACAAATGATTTCCCGCTCCCGGCCCTGCAAAGCCAACCCAACCCCCCGTCGGTATATGAAGATAAACGCAGCATTGGGCGAAGTTTGATATGAATTTTAAAACGCTCTGTTCAAATACGCTGATTATGTCAAGGTTTGAATGCACTCTTGTTGTTTATTTCTGCTTTGATAGTTTAATAAAGAGGCTTAATTTAGGATGTCATGAAAAGTGGCGATGGAGAGCTTTCCATTACAAAATTACAATGCATCTTTTGGTTCACCTTCTTATTTCGTCTCAACTAACTGATTTCGTAGCTGCGTGTTATTTTTTCAGTCAGTCGTGGCATAGATAGAGCGGTCGTCCGTTACTCGAAGCGAGGCCCATCGCTTAATACAACCAGCTCAGTAACAGCGAGCCGCCGAACGAGAGCGAGAGAGAGTGCATGCGTCTGAAGGAAGTATCACATCCTCCCGTACTTCAGTTGCCGCGGCTCGCAGTCCACCCCGGGGAGCAGCAGTCTGGCCGCCTGCCGAACGTCATCGCTGTCGACCGAGAAGCTCCGTCGGTGCTCGGTGTTTGCCACGGCAACGCGGATCCACTCCATCAGCGGAGGCAGCACCAGGAACGGCCTGCCAGAGGAAACAGAGATGGTGTTTTCTGGTTAGTAGCAATATAACTATATATATGTATAAAATGAAAATAATCATAATAATAATAATAATAACAATAACAATAATAATAATAATAATAATAATAATTATTATATATATATATATATATATATATATATATATATATATATGTAATTAAATTATATATATGTATAAAATCCAAAATATATAGAAAAAAATAGAACATTTTATAAATATAACTAACTGTATACCGCATAAACATCCTTTTGGTTGTCATGTAATTCGAAGTCCTTGAAAATAGCTGGATGAGGTCTCGCAGTCCGACCAGAGAAATGTCTCCATACAACGTGAAAAATAATAATGAGAGCCATTTTTTTAAATCAATGGTGCCCTTAAAGATAAGTGAATGAGCAATTCTCCTCAAATTGATATTTATAATGTACAACTTCACCAGTCTGAGACAGAAAAGCCTGAGCTCCAAACACTTTGAGTGACCCTTTAAATACCTCTATAAGCGAGTATAAAAATGCCAGTAATGAGCCCACTTAGTTTAAATGTTAATATTTTAGCATTCATTTTTATGTCAATGTGCACATACACACACATTTCTGCATACATTTCTGCACACATGCATACTACATTTTGCAAAATACTGAGTTAAATGTGAGACACCCATTTAAAGTAAATGTGATAAAAGCATATACAACATAGACGGTTTAAAATGTAGATGTTAGACTTCGGTAGTAGTTGCGGGATTTATGCATGAAGATGTGAAGAAAACTGCATGTCACCCCTATGGTGGCATTAGAAATATAACTAGGTCATCAAGGAGAATATTTCAAAGTCTCAAAGAAAAGGCTCATTCACGAAAACACTCGACATTTATGTTTTGATTTGCTTTCACTGACTTAATACATTATTCCGCCCGTTGATCAGAAAACGCCCTTTTCCCCCTCCATAAACCCACAAGTCCTCCTTCCCTTAAAGAATGCTTTCAGGCAGAATTTGGCACCCAGCTGAGAAAAGCCCTCTCGGGAATAATATTTCACAGTACGGTCCGCTAACTCGGCGTAATCAAGGCTGCGTTTAGATATTAACGCACTCCCCTATTTTTCTGGGGGGGGGGGGAGGGCATTTCATACCACAACTGAAAAAAAAAGTTGGAACTGGCAACAAAAAAACAAACCGCCGGGCCCTTCTCTCAGCTTCTCAGCACTGGGCTGACTAATTTGACATTTCTGACCTCCTCCCTTCTCTCGGAGCCTGTGATAAAACGGATGTGTGCTGCACCGGAGGGACGTTTCCCATTCTATACCGCAGGTCTGAGAGAGCGAGAGAAAGAGAGAAAGAGAGAGAGAGAGAGAGAGAGAGAGAGAGGGAGGGAAAGGGAGGGAGAGCGATGGCGGCCCGGCCTGGAAGGAAAACATTTCCAGCAATGTTATCCATCAGCCCAGGCGGCGGGTTGGCGGTGACAGCCCGCTCGCAGAGCCGCCCGCCGAACAATCGCTCCTTGTTTAAATATCAGAGTTAAGCAAGTGCATTTATCAAGGTCCAGATCTGGTGGAGCTTTTTC
This sequence comes from Zeus faber, assembly GCF_960531495.2. Classification (NCBI taxonomy): domain Eukaryota; kingdom Metazoa; phylum Chordata; class Actinopteri; order Zeiformes; family Zeidae; genus Zeus; species Zeus faber. The sequence goes on along the minus strand of NC_137208.1, from coordinate 18,291,710 downwards.
GTTTTGTTGAGGTTTCTCAGTTCTAAGAATACTGCGGCGTATGTAAGGAACAACTTACAGCCAGCCGGTCGTTACTGCAAAATAACCCCCGACAAGGTGATGGGGTTTGTATAATGGCTGGCTGCACATTATAGCTCTTATTACACGGCTACTAAACTAAATTAAATAATACACATTTTAATACACTCTCAAAAACGTCACCTACTCTGGGATCTTTAACGATCAATGAAACCAGCCACATATTTGTCAATGATTCGAACTGTTTTCGGTGTTCCACACGTGTCTTTTAATTTTCGGTAAGTTGAATTGATTTGATTAAGTGATCTTTCACTTTTCGCTTCTTTGCAGCAGCGCATGAACCTGTGACATAAAATAAAAAAAACCCCACAAATTGTTTTTTTCTCCTTCTTCTTCCTCCTCATCCTTTCTAGCTTTGTTATCCAGTCCCCAGTCTGCCGTTGCTTAGCCTTTGAGCAGAATGCTAAATAGAGCATCGGGCGTCTGGAGACCAAGAGAAGCCCGCTGACATGTCAGTCTGTCCGACAATCTCCCCGCTCTCCGGGGCCCTTGGAATGGCGTTTTATCTTTTGAGGTGCAGAAGAAAGATGTGGAATCGTGCGTCCCAGTGTCCATCTCTGAGAAAGTCCGGTCGGTTCCATCAATCAAGTGTCAGGACCGACTAGCCCACGCAGCATCTTGTGGACTCGCCTCCAGGTAGTGGGGGGGACTTGTTCGGTTAAGGACAGAAATAATATCCCGCTGCCGACCTTGGAGACGGCGGAACCTCGGTGAGGTGCATGAGAACTGACAGTGGCGATATGGCAGAAAAGGTGCTTTTGAGGTAGGATGAGACTGCCAGCATGTTTTGCAATAACACTGAAATGTTCCGGCACACTAAGAGCCGAAACACACTCCATGTAAGGATGCAGAGGCTTCTACCTACGTAGAGCTACGTAGGGTCGCATGTCGAAAATTTGAGTTACGAGGAGCGAGCTTCAGGTGCCGCCACTAGGTGGCATGGCGAGCGAATGCGGCCAGCATCCCGCGTCTCACCCCTTCGCTTCACGTGAATACCTGAGCGTGTGAGGCATCGCTTTTGTGTTTTGTGCTCGAGTTTTGTGCTTTTTGTGCAGTGACTTTGCCAATTTTCTTTTTTCGAACCATGGGGCCGAAAAAAGTAAGTGCTGAGAAGAAGTGGATGATGTCCATTGACTTAAAGCTCAAAATAATAGAAAAACATGAGCGAGGTGTGCGTGTGATGGACTTGGCGAGGCAGTACGAGCGTAGTACTTCTACGATATGTACCACGCTGAAGCCGAAGGAGACGATAAAGGGTATTACGCCAGCCAAGGGCGTTGAAATAATGTCTAAGCTGCGGACCGCTGTCCATGAAAAGATGGAGAATCTGCTGTTGGTGTGGTTGACGGAGAAGCAGCGTGACGGAGGGTATCATCTACAAGAGGGCAAAAGTGATCTACACATTCTCTTTTATTATGTTTTATTATGTTTTTATACAATATTTGTTATTTATATAAAAAAAAAATCGTATTTAAAAACACGTAACAAAAATAAATTGTTTTTTTTGTTGGGGGGGCTGGAACGGATTGGCATTTCAATTAATTTCAATGGGGAAAACTGATTTGCTATACGAGCAAATTGAATTACGAGCTCTGTCACGGAACGAATCAAACTCGTAAGTCAAAGTACCACTGTATCTTATAGCCCTCATATTTGTTTGTGAATGTTGTGGTTGTTTGTCAGTTGCGGATTTTGTTGCTACGAACCAGATCAGATTTGCCCTCTGTTGTCCCCCGGTGGAGTCGGGCGTAATCACCTCCGCAGGAACGTAGGAGCGCACCTTTGGTTCGTATGACCGTTGCATTCGAAGTAGGGTAGAGGATGTAGGGGATGTTTCGGCCCTAAGTGTTTGCGCACTACTTCCGGACCTCACCTCTCCGTGTGCAGGGTAACTTTGGAGGGCTCCACGTTGGGGTTCTCCCACTCCATCTGCGGGCAGTGCATGAAGTAGCAGAGGGTGTACAGCGCTTCGGGCTCCCAGTGCACCGTGTTGCCGCTCTTCTGGTGGACCGGGGTGCCGTTGCTGTGGCTCTTAACGTGCAGCGGTTGGAGGTGGTGCATGGCCCTGGACACCAAGTCGCCTGGGCAGAGCGAGGAAGGAAGAGATTTGTTATGTAAGGAAACTGAGCTGTAGCTAAACAGGAGTGAGTGCTATGAAACAAAGAAAAGCTTAGAAGACTCTGAGATAAATAGGACTTTATTTGAGATGTGATCCACGCAGAGTGGGTATCCATTATCCATTAATATGCCTTAATGGCTCTTAGTACCTCCATTACAAAGGACACTACGTGTCACACCTCAGCCGTGACACACCGCTGCTTTGCGATACTTACTTGATTAAATAAATACCCACCGCCTCACCCTGAGAGCCGCCTCGTTCCCACTTCTCGTGACTCACACCACGTCTAACCACACGCCTGCCTCTGTGGCCAGGGAAACCGCCGCTTCGAAGGGGGAAAACCAACCTTGTTCAAATTGTGCGTCCTCCACTCACGGCTTGATAACAAAGTATAGTATGTTGACAATTCTGTATTTGAGGTGCCTTTGACACGCGATCTGGAAGCTCATTAACGCTTCTTGTTTTTACCACCGCAGAGAAATCCCAGTCCACAAGCCCCGCGCGACTGGGTTCTCTGAGAAATTAATTCAATGGTGTATTAGTATTTAGTCAGGTTTGACTGGAGCGGCGGGGGGAATGAACAATAATTCCAAGCGGCAGTTTATCACGATTAACAACAACAATAACCTCACCCTACCGTGTGCCGCTGGACAGGAACTGGCTGTGCAAAAAGGTACGCACTCCTCTCCGACTTCCTTTGATCGTCCGTGCCAAAAGAAACATGCGCGCTCGCGTGAGCGAACTCGGCCTGTCGGAAAACCTCATCGCCCCCCAGACAGGATGACACGGCGAGTCTACACCCTTGCTGTATGACTAACCGCCCCCCGCGCTACAGCTCACCGCCAGTCAGACGGAAACCGAGCGCTCAGCTCACACCGACAGCTACAGCGCTCTCCAAAGTGAGCAATCAAGAGAACAGCAAAGTGGACGAGTTTGCGCCCCCCCCCCCCCCCCCCCCCCGAACAGCCCTCTTTCAGCGGTGCCGAGCAAAGGGCCAGGCCAAAGCGAGAGATTTCGGACCCCCACGACTGATCCGGTGCACCAGTCTGAAAAGTTGAGACTTAAAAATAAACTATATATATAAAAATAACTTTGACCGCGTATAGCCGACTGATTGATTGGTGGTGTTTGGCCTAAAGGGTCAAATACATGGAATCTCGATATTACGTAGGGTTGGGCGATGATGACAAAATACTTTGATGTTGATTGAAGGTATTTTGGGGATGTCTAATGGTGCCTTCAAAAGCTATTTACACAAAATAAATGATCTGAAGCAGTCGGAGGCGTGATGGAGGAGTTACTAAAAGACAATTGAATTGCATTGAACGCAGGCTGTGCGTATGAAACAGGGATAAACTTCAAAAAGGGGGAAAAAAACATTCTTTAAACAAAATGAAGGCTACACGTGGAGGGCCTGAAGGAAGGAAGAAAGGGCGAGGGGCACATAAAACCTAAGCTTTCAAACTCCTCACACAATGGTTAATAATACAAACGGTCCATAAAAACAGACAGAAACCCACAACTCGCGCCCCTCCCTGTGGCCTCTCGCACCGAAGGGGGTTGAAACCGCCGCCTTAAACACTCCACGTCCATAAATAATACACCGTGTCATGCGTATCCCAAACTTCTGGCAACATTATGAAAGCACCGACGCCTCTGTTCAAATTACACAAATGACCTGTTCCACGGCCGCTCACCCCTCTGAGGTCTACGGCGGCCGCGGTGATAGATTATCACACTCGCCTTCCCCTTCCCTAATTGCTCTTGTGGCTTTGCTGCTGTCGGCCAGACAACATTTATGCCTGTCTTCCCTCCTGTAATTACCAACCCCCACCCCGATCCTGTTTATCTCATTTGAATTAATCACAGGGGCCAACTCGGTCGCTCTCTATCTCTCGGACTGGTCGCTGCCTCCAAAGGAAACTCTGGTTCCCCCTTCTTCCCTGTGAAATATCACAGTTAAATAGTAGTTCTGAAATCCATTGTGTCCTCACCTTCCACTTTACTTACTATTGAGAAAAAGGCAATTAACAGTGAGGCGTTAATGAAGTTATGAAGTGCTCTCATCGGCCTCCAGCATTATAAAGCACTGAAAATGGTCCGTTTGAGGTGCGGTTCCATTGAGGCGAAGTACAAAAAGGGACGGATGTTTTCAAGTTAGTGCAAGTTAAATCTTGCATATATATAGTGGGTTGACAACGCATATTTACAGATAGTAATTAGGCAAGGTCTCCTTATAACACACTGTTTATTCACAAAGCTCCTTTTTGCAGCATGTACAATAGAAAAAAAAAAGGCAATTATGCGTTTACAGTGAAATTCGGCACAATAACATTTCAGTTTATGGAAACAATTGCTTTGATTAATTGTGATTCACCTTCCTGCCACAGACTGATAAAAAAAAAGAAAAGAAAACAACCCCACTAACCCAACAACCAGATGCTTCAGAAAAAAATTCCAATTAAATTTTGCTCTTTGTTTCCAAAAGTTCTAAAAGGATAGGTTGGTTTCTTTCAACCCATGCATATTAAAATCTTGTCTTGCATGAACCGGAGTCTCACAAGCCACAATTCCACTGATTGCCGGAATATTGAGAGCCGGAGCGAGGCAATGACTTTAATTTGCCGTTCTGCAAACACGATATGGAAAGGCAATTTGTCCAATTTCACTTGCCGCTAAGATGTCCTCGGGTCTTGTGGAACCACCGGTGAATCTCATTGAGATATATGAGGAAAGTTTGATATGATGCTTAACTTTCTTTTATTGGTCCAATACAAATACTTCTCAAAATTACCTCCAACGTCCCATTTCTGATGAGGACATTTTTAAGGCGAAAAGCGGTTGCCGACATACTAACGTTAACCGCGCGATTCTCAACTCTCAAATTTTACAGCTAATGGTGAAAGAACGGTCTGCCCACTCCAGCTAAATTAAAAAAGTTTTGTTAGGCCCGAGGCAGAAGGAAGAATCTATCCCCCTCCCAAAATTGCCTATGAAAAGAAAGCCATGAATAGTTAAAGGCACCTTGACAAAGAAGACCCTATGGCTGCAGAGAACGGTGAACTACCCTTACAGAGACAAAGAGCCAGGTGGGGGTCTAGGGTGTCACGCCCAGACAGCTGTCGGACCCTGTCACGGGCGACTTAGCAGAAGGAGCGTTTCTTCGCAGCGCCCGCTGACACCGCGTCGCCGTCCACGGCTCCGCCGGGGGGCCGAGACGAGGCGGCCGTTTAATCATCACATGGTAATGTGATCCCTGCGAGGGCTCTGCCTTCTGGGCACATTAGCCACCATTCCACCGCACGTATTAATCACAGTTAATTATGAGCCGTGTCGTCATGGAACCTTGGGGGTTAAATCGACGGCGTCTGGAAATCGCACACAGGCAATCACAGATAGACAGTTGACCCGTATCGGTCACGTCACATAACTTACTGACCGTCATAAGTGAGAGGTCGAGATTTAACCGGCTTCACGTGTTTAGGCAGGGTCAATGTCAATGTGGTCACCCCGTTGGGGGTCATTTGGCGAGAATGACCGACTGGCTGCACATTGTTGTGCTCATTACACATCTACGGCTACTTAATAAAAGAATACATTGAAACGGAATATTGATTCCAAATTATTTTACGAGTAGTACGTCTGGTTTAAGAGCTTCCGCCGAGGGAAAAAAAGTCCAAAACAATGTAGCCAGCGCCGCAACAACGTGGATAACTATTCACCCTACGGAACAAACTTCGCCATACGTCCGGCTGATCTACTGCATTTACTGTTGTTCATGTGAAGTTGGACATATCCGCATTCATGTCGCCAAGTCTTCCGCTGTAGTTTCCATGTGACGTCGCCGCTAGCTAGTGTTAGCATTAGCATGCAGGCGGAGCGATACGAGGGATGTGGCGGAGAAGCGGTTGATAAATAATTGGCCACTGATTCCAGCCATTGATCAATCAGAATGGAGTTTTCCACAGAGGCATTATATGAAGAAGAAAATGTTAACAAATACTTTACAGGTGTGTGTGTGTGTGTGTGTATTAGGAGTTGACCACTATTTATTTATATAGCATATAAGCTACATCTATGTTTATATCTTTATTGTCATTGGCCTAGTTTTGGAAAGCACGTTTCTAACCGTACACGCTCACTAGAATGCGCGACGCTTGGCGATGCTTGGCGACGCCATCTCGGAGACGCCATCTCGGAGACTTGGCGACGGCAGAGAGTTGAGCCGAGTTCACCATCGAGTTCACCATCCGCCGATAAACCCGCAAACTAAACCCTTGACTTTGGTTCAAACAAAACATTTGATCCCAAAACGGAGGAAAAGCTCCGGAACCCCCCCCCCCCCCCGTACTTAAGACACATCTTCACTTCATCTTCACATCGTACTTCATTTACATCCATCCATCCATTTTCCTCCACTTATCCGGGGCCGTGTCTCGGTGGCAGCAGGCGGAGCAAGGAGCTCCAGGCCCTCTTCTCCCCGGCAACGTTTTCCAGTTCCTCCTGGGGGACCCCGAGGCGTTCCCAGGCCAGCTGGGATATGTAATCCCTCCAGCGTGCTCTGGGTCTACCCCGTGCTCTCCTACCAGTTGGACGTGCCCGGAAAACCTCCAAAGGAAGGCGCCCAGGAGGCATCCTGATCAGATGCCCGAACCCACCTCAACTGGCTCCTTTCGACGCGAAGGAGCAGCGGCTCTACTCCGAGCTCCCTCCGGATGTCCGAGCTCCTCACCCTATCTCTAAGGCTGAGCCCAGCCACCCTGCGGTGGAAACTCATTTCGGCCGCTTGTATTCATTTACACGACGCAATTAAATAAATGATGGAAGAAGATCTCGGAGGCAGTCGAGACCCCTGGTGCGGTTTGGAACTTAATTTGTGGGGTGATGTTGCATATATGAATATATTATATGTGATATTATATTTTATGAAAAAATACAAAAATAACCGTGTCACTTAAAAAATAAATATATCTGCAAGCAACAGCTATGTCCACCTGAATCTGTTTATACGCTGCTATGGCAACTACTCAGCCATGAGTTGAACAGGAACCACAAGCGACTGCAGATCGCTTGTGGTTCCGTGCCAGCGAGGCTTCATATTGCGGGGCTTCCTAACTCCTGTGCATTTGACCGCATCGCAGCTGGTGTGTCGCAGTCCACGCTGCAAAATTGACGCCGGACGCACGTTCCTCTTGTACGGGGAATTTAACACAAATCCACGTCGTTACACGCCGTATGCCAGGAGGCTTTTGGTGTTTTCACATCGTTTGCGGATCTTATCAGTGCGCAAACTGCAGAGTCAGATTTCGCTGAGCGTGCCCGCAGACGGCTGCGGCACGCCTCAGAACTGGGTGATTACCAATATGCATAGGATTAAGTCTCCCTGGTAAGAGTGACAGTGACAGATGTAGCTTCATGAAAAAGGCTCGCAAGCAAAGACTAATAAGGATGATGCATACAAATTACAAAATAAGTTTGCGTTGCCGCGGAGGGAACAAATGACTCAATCCGCTATTCAAACGTGTTATGCAGACAATCGGCGTTCCCTGTGGACACCGGAAGAGAACTGAATCACCATGTCGAGCCAGAGAACCAATGTCGAGGTTTCAAACCCCTGATACGTGATAAGAAACCGTTTAGTGTTGCAGGCACAGGCTTTGCCTCCGTTTCCCCACCAGGTAGTTCATCATGTACTTATTGAATAGTCATTTTCTCAAGCGGGGGGTTGAATAAGAATGATGCAAATCCAGCGCTGGCGTTGTGAAGTTTAAAGAAATGTCTTGTGCGTTTAAGGATAGAAAGGTTGAACGGGAGTGAATAGGCTACTTAGCCTCACTGGAAAGGTATTCTCTAAGATCGTTCCCGAATACTAGTCACTTCCATGAATTGGATCAGACGGTGCATTTGTTGGCTTTTGTTCACAGATGTGCACATAAGCACTCTAAAATGTATTTCTGAACCTTGTTATCTCGAATAAGGGGCCGTAAACTGATATGAGGCGCGCCTTCCAGCTGTCGCTGACCCGCTGTAGCACCCTGGAAAACTTGCCTGGAAACACTCTCTCACTCTAACACTCACTCTCTCTGGCACCACGCCTCTCTGGAAGAAGGACTTAGGTCAGGGGTGTGAAAGATACAGACCACAGGTCGAAAAAACGGCCCACACGATGATTTGTGGGATATTTATTTTAATTACAGTTATTCTGTAAATGTGTGCAATTAGCACATCATACTGTAGCACCGAGAACCATCTTGATCAGGAAGTACAACGCGTCAGGCTGGGAGTCACTGCTTGTAGACGACAACCGCAGGTTGCGTTTTGAGCAATCCAACCTAAATATGAGTTTGATGCGCCTGCAGTGGATCAACACACATGGTATTTTACTGTTTTACTTTACGTTGCGGGGAACCCAATCTACATGGGGCACATTCGGACCAAACATGCTGAGTTACACAAGATGCCGCCAACGATTATAACGTTGGACATCTCGACGGCTCGTGCCCCTTGCGTCTCTGCGCTTCAGTCGCCATTGGTGGTGATGTTCAGTAGCACGTCCCACAGAGTCTGTAGAAATACTCCAAGCACTGGGGCGACCACTCGCCGAAGAAATTACAACAGCCTCCGGGATCCTCCTTCTTTCTCATTGAGGTCTGTGAGGATACGAACAGGTACACACCAAGACAAAAGCATTTTTCTGAAATAAAAGTTCTCGTCGCTGCTTGAACACGATCCCCTTCAAATTCCTATACGATGAAAAAAACTCCTTTCCGCAATAAATCCCACTTATATGTTTCGTGAAATATGCACATAATCCGGTGAAACGACAGTGGATCTGCTTTTTTTCATCGTACTGTACGAGTTATATCTGGCCCTGTTTGCTGATAATTGCCCAGAACCGTGATTCAAAGATCTTTATAATCATCACACAGGAGTGGACTTCATTAAAACAAAACAAAAAAACGAAAACATCTCTTTGTGAGGGGATAATGATAGTGCTGTCAGTGAAGACGGGGAAGAAATTGCAGTATTCAGCCGGTGCTCAGGAGAACCAACTGAAGGACTTGAGGAAGACAATGAAGTTTACGGTAAAAGTGCTTATCGTGCACAGTGACTGGCATAATATTGGATTCTCTGGAGAAACTTTTATGAGGCCATTAATGCACAGAGCGCCCTGCGGAAGGCCAAGTGGGGTGGCCTTGCGTGAGGAAGTAGCGAGCGATAGGAACCTACGGAGGAGAGAGGGAGAGAGCCCTCCTCTCCCATTGATTTACATGGTGAACATGTAAATCTGAAAATGGTGCGTGGTGCATGAAAATCCTTTGGAAGATCAAGCGCTTCATTGTTGCAGAAGGGTCGGGTGGAAAATGCCAGCGATACGGACAGTCTGAAAAACAGACACAAGGAGTCTGAGCTGGAACACCGCGGTGGAAGACGCGTGTCTTCGCAGCGCCCGTTCGAGTTGACCCTGTCAACACCGTCAGGCTGTTTGGCCTTAAAAACAGGAGGGAGAGGGCGCACACTGAAATGGGGAGAGCCCGGTAATCGCTTCAAGCGTTGCCAGACTGGCCGGTTTTCCCGCCCAGTTGGGCTACATTTGATCACTGGAAAAAATAGCATTGGGCGGGTACATAGAATGTGGGCTGGTTTGTGAAACAAGTGGTGTTTTTTCTTTTTCTTTTACAAGATGGAGCGATTACGTCCCCGTGCCTTGTCTGGTGGACTGTGGTCGACTTTTAGACTGTGGTTGGCCTGAAAATTGTCAATCCAATTTGGCAACACCGTTCAAATGATTACAAATCGAGCGAGCTCTTCCTGCCACGGCGACTTGCCTCTTAAGACGCCTTTTTTCATGACCCGTCTGAGGCTCGCAGGTACGGTCAGGTCACCAAATCTCCCCATCGCAGACGCCACTCCGCCGAAATGAAATTGAATACAAAAGAGCCTTTCATGGCCAGACTTCACGGGATAGAATGCGCAAACGATGTCAGGAGAGAAGCAAAAACGTGGAACGGAATTGCACTTCGGTGGACTGGACTCAAACGTTTATTCAGAGAACTTATCAAAGGAATTACGGAATTATAGCATGGGTGGAATGGAATACTTAATTCCAGGTTAGTGATGTGCAGAGGCAAAGCTTTTTTTTGGAGGGGGAATAGCCTGATATGTTGGTGCACTGATTGCTGTGTTGTTGTGGACTATTTTTCGGAAGGGAAGCTCTTTAACTGGGTATGCCACTTGTAAAATCAATATTCTGTCTCCGTGCAGTATCCGTATCCGTGCAAAAACGGAGATAATGTGCAGCCAACTGGTCATTATCGCAAAATGACCCCGTCCCCGGGGTTATTTTGCGATAATGACCGGTCGGCTGCACATTATCCCGTAGGTATGCGTGCATAGCTCCAACGTACAGCCCGGTTGTAATTAAAAAAAAAAAAGTGTGTGTCTTTTCCGAAGAACAGGGAGAGCGACAAAAATAAACCCGTGGTGTACCTGTGTGGGAGGAGAGCACAGTTCTCGAACGATAGAAAGTCTGGCGAAAACACCAACAGCCATTAGGCACCGCCGGGAGAGCCCCCTTTCATCCGAGCGCTGCTGCTGCAAAAAAGACTCATCTTCCTCACGGTCGCCGCGTCTGCTTTTGGAAGGCGGCGAGGTGGGAACGCGGAAACACTCATGTCACCCATTGCTGCCTTATTAGCCCCGAATAACTTGCTTTCGCCCTCGGGGGAGCCCCTCGCAAAAAAACAAAAAACAAAAAAAAACACAACAACCCTCAATTAGTGACTCTGTTTTATGGCTGTAATGGCTGTTTGAACCATTTTCAAGATTCACGCCGTTTCGAGACCGGCAACGCTCGCCTGCACCGAATCTATTACGGGACGCCCACTTCAGAGTAGAGTGCAAAATGGATCCTAAATATTTAACACTGTGAGTCCCTAGTCCCTGAGTCGCTGGTAGCAGGGAGAGGCCGGCGAGAGTATCATCCTCCCTCGGATGTCAGGATGGGAGACACTCATTATTTATGAGGAACATCTGTCGACGGGACTTGTCAGGAGGGGAGGCCACACCCTGACATGCTCACACTCGCCCACTCGAGAACACACGCGCGCGCACACACACACACACACACACACACACACACACACACACACACAGAGGAAACGTAATATGCACGATACATTTTAATTATGAGCCATCAATGCCACCCTGTGTCCGCCGAGCAGCCGGATCACATCTCCGCCGACAAGGCGCTAGAACCCTCCTCTACCTTTTTTTTCAAAGTGGTAATCTGTAAGATTGTTTTGTTAATAAAAAATGCGTGATGCATGTGCTCCTCTTTATGCTGCTTCCATTGACGGTGGCAGGGTGCGCCACACGCGAGAAGTGAAAGGCAGCCGCGGTGAATCCGAATCTGATCAACTTTGGCCAGTGAGCTTTTGAAGAAGATAAACCTTTGAGAAAATGATTTGACTCCCAGAATGTGAGTTTGCTGATACAGAGGTGTGTGCTTACCGTGTACTTTCGGTTTATTGCCGTTGTGTTTCCTGCTGTTTTCAGTTTCAGGTTTGTTTTTCGTTTGTTTTTGTTGTCTATATTTTTAGCCTCATATTCAAGGTTTTGTCATTAGGTTTATTGTACATTACATTTTTTTTTCCTCACATTTAGGTCATCTTTTTCAACTTTTCAAGTTATTACATGGGGCCAAATTTGCAATACATTTTTTTAGGTTATATTTTTTTGTTTATCATTAGGTTGAGTGTATATTGTCATATTTTATTTATATTAAAGTTTTATTGTGTATTTCCACACACGTAATCCTTTTTTAAATAGGTTTTATTCCATTGCTTTATTGAAGTTGTTGCAGATTTGACCCAACACAGATGATCGTGCGAATTACCACCCGAAACGACGGTAACCCGGCGATCCCTCCGAGAAGCAGCCGGCAACAGCTTGGTTTGTTTGGACGATTTGGCCAACGTGAAAAATACATCCTCCCCTGAGCCGTCAAAGTCAAACCTCCTGGAATAGATAATGGGGATCGCCGATGCAGAGGCAGAGTAGGAGTCGCTGCTCTACGCCTTCCGAGAGGTAATCCTAGCCCGTTCCCCGGTGCCAGGTGACAAGGGGCATTATCCCGTTATGTAACGATGATTCACGCGCTAAGGATTCCCACCTCTCATCATCGCACACAAAGCCGTGGCCTGCCGGGCTTGCCAGCTTGCGCCTTTTGTCCGATGAAGACTAGGCGTTGTACGCGGGACGGGGTGGCCTCGCTCCCCCGCACGAAAGGTGTCTCAACACAGATAAGGCAAAATGGCCGTCCCCGCTCCTCCCTTGCCTTCTCACAAAATGTGCAGTGGCACTCTCAAAGGAGTGCAGCCGATGATTTTTGGGTTAGTGTCTCTCGGGATGAAATGACTGAATGACAGACATGATGGGGATGGAGCGTGTGTGGGTATGTGGATGTGTGGGTGTGTGGGTGTGTGGGTGTGTGGGTGTGAGGAGGGGCACTCTGAGACGATGGAAAAGCAACAAAGCCTTGCGAGGAAGACAACTGCGACAGAAAGAACCTTTCCCATCCCGTCAAGACTTCCGTCCCCGCCAGAGGTGACGTTATCTCCAGCGGCTGAGACGCTCCCGATTTGCCGATTGGGTTCGGTTTCCCGAAACACGAGGGGTCCCAAACTCCAGCCCCGGACCGGGAGGAGATTGCACTTTTCACCGGCTGCGCGGGGGGCCGCCTCGGAGGAAAAAACTCCCCATCCTCGCCTTCGGCGGGAAGAAAATAGCTACGATTGCCTCATTCGTCATTTCATCTTCCCACTGTCCTGCCGTGAAAATGGGTCAGCTACCATGTGAGGTGATGGCAGGATGGAGAGAGCAAATTAGATGATAACTAAATGGAAAAGGGGCAAAAGAAATCTTTTAGGGCCCCCGATGTAATGGAAAATGAAGAAATATCGTCGCCCGGCTAAAATTGGACGGCGCGTCTCGGCGGGACCCCTTAATGCGGCGGTGACGCCGGGGATTACGGGGTAAGGTCAAGCGGTTAACAGGTCGAGCCGGTTCGGATAGGAATAAGCCAGGGGAGCACATGTCGATCAGAGCCGACGCACGCTGTGTTTTTCAATAACTGCTTGTCTATATAGACACTCGAAAAGCCCTCCAGGGCCACCCCTGGAATCTGATTGGTTCCCCTCCACCCACCAAATGTATGTCTTGTCTATGTCCGGCGCAGGGTGGAAAAAAAAATTGACTTTACTTTATCATATTATATTTATTATATTTAAGAGGAAAGCGCGTTTTGAAAGCTTCTTCTTTCAGATAAAGCCGCGCCAGGCAAATGAAGGTCAGGTCCAGGCAGACGACGTCAGAGCAGGCGGCGGCACTGAGGACGGGCAGCAGGGCCAGACCATCCCACAAAACCACGGGTCAGAGCACATGGACCAGCATGGTGAACATAGGCAAGCATAATGTTATTTTTTCAACTCGAGCTATCACGTGTTATTTAACAGGGGTCTTCGCAGTCGGTTAGTCCTCGTGATGTGTGGGCGTGGAAGATGTTAAAACCTTACTATCCTGAATAACCTAATATGTGCTGAATCAAATGATGAGCCTTTCTGCAGCCTTGGAGAACCATTATGTGCAGTCAAATACTCTGTGTATATATATATATATATATATATATATATATATCTATATATATAAAATTAGTTGCCCTCCCAAAGAAATTATTGGACCCCCCTAGGGCCCCTCTCAAAAAAATATATACATATAAATATATATATACACTACCATTGCCACTGGTTGTGCCCACTGTACAAAATGTACCCAGGGCCAGATCTCATGTTTTGCAAGGCTTTTAGTCTTCTGAATCACTCCTCGGGAACAAAAAAAAGAAGAAGGAGAAGTAGGGAAAAAGCATCCAAGATTGTGCAATTTTGTGTGCCCTTTTCAGGAGGCCTACGTCTGCTGCAGATCCATGGGGAAAAACATGGAAGTGCTTTTTTAAATGAAAACGCCCACCTTGGCGTTGACACACTGTCAGTGGCTATTGTGCGGCTTTTAAAATTTGAACGACGCGACCCTTGCTCTCTCTTGACCCCACTGAATCAGGTTGTTCCAACGATGTCCAAGTGTCCAAATACTATGTTTTAGAACATCTTGGATTTCCATTTAATTAAGACCGCTTCGCCGATACTACCGCCCTTCTCCCCGCCCACTGTGGTGGAGGCACAGATGTTGGAATTTGGGGTGGGCCCCTTCGCGCCGAGGCAGGCCTGTGCCGGATTACATTACGCCGTATATTTGCCTACTGGTGCTTTCTCTCTCTCTCTCTCTCTCTCTCTCTCTCTCTCTCTCTCTCTCTCTCTCTCTCTCTCTCTCTCTCTCTCTCTCTCTCTCTCTCTCTCTCTCTCTCTCTCTCTCTCTCTCTCTCTCTCTCTCTCTCTCTCTCTAGCTCTCCATCACACCTGGTGACAATATGTCAGACGCTGGGGAAAACAACATTATCGTGTATAGACCACTGCCGGACAGAAGGAGGCCCGGTGCGACTCCAGAACAGAAGGGTAGAAGGGGTTAATCACGGCGTATAAAGCGTCCAGCGTGGAGAGGGAGGGGAATAAAACCCATCAATCCAACAATTGTTTGCTTCTCTCTCTTTATTTTTTCCGTTTCTCCTCTTTTCAATATCTATTAATTACCCAATGAGCCGAGTGTGAAATTGCCTCCGAGAACAGCCTCCCGTGCGTCCGGTTTACTTTCCACTTACTGTTCAATTACCGAGCTAAAAGCTGTTAATTGTAATGTGCCAAAAGTGGATATAATTTCACTTGCTAATGTGGGAAAGTCACACTCCCCCCCCCCCCCCATTTTTTCCCCTGAGAAGCCCCCTTGCTTTCGTACGGCCAATTTAATTTTTGGCTCCATCTCTATTTTACACCTAATTTTCTACTTTAAAGGCGTGTAGGGCACAGCGCTCCCTTGGGCGGGTTCCATTCTTCTGGTTTAGAGAGGGTGAGATGGAGGACGCCTCCAAGGAGACTCCTCAGACACGGTTGCATTGTCCTGGATATTCAATCTCGTGCCTCCGAGCGACGCACACAGCGAATGGAAACGTCAGTGACAGAGGCATGAGGAGGCGCTCCCAAAGTTTGCCTGTCCCCCCCCAGTGTTGTTTTGCTGGAGGCTCACCCCTAGAGTACTGTAGGATGTGGGTCGGCCCCAGCCTTCTCTCCACGATGGACGCACGGATCCATCCCTCCATCAGAACTTCAATGCAAGTAATGTGGGACAAATCCACTTGTATCTTCTGTACGTTCAGTGCAAAAACTCACTCCCCATTACAGCAAGTCAGCCTGCCACAGCAGTCTTTGCAAATTCCTGAAGTTATTTCAGAAAAAAAAAAAACAGTTCTGTTTGGGCAGCAGTGTTTTTCGAAACTGCAAAAGGGGCCGTCGTCAGTGTTGCACGATACGGCAGGTCACTCATTCGTTTCGGGTGATTCGTCCCCCATTACTTGCATTGAACTCTCGATGGGGGGATTGAGCCGCGCGTCCGATTTGGAGAAAAGGAAATTAAACTCACCTAAGTGCTACATGAGGGGTGTGTATAAAACAGGGATTAAAAAAAAAAAACAGACCAGAACTACCACAGGCCGGCTGGTTCTGGGGGTTCGGCAAGGAGAAGGAGAATGCAGTTGCGTGAATCAGGAATCTACTTCCAGCCAGGTGTTCCAGGCTTGTGATAAGAAAGCCTCCCTTTTAAGCTCAGGACTGCGGATGCACGACTTGCTTTAAGAGACGGTCGTCTGGGTTTCCTCCTTTATGAACGTCTTCACAACGCGGTTTCTTCACCACTTCACCACAAGCCCTCTCATTTTTATCACTCCCAGATGTGAACTTGTTCGCTATAATCCTGCAGTGATAATAATAATAATAATAATAATAATAATAATAATAATAATAATAATAATAATAATAATAATAATAATAATATATAGCTGTAAAAAGATGGCCGTATGCATTCCCCAGGGAATCTACCACTTGCTCCAGAGTGAAGTCATAGATCTCTACAGCGGGCAAACCTTTCAATAAAACGTTGAAAATTGTGCGTTCCTCATCCTCCAACGACGATAATGAAACATTTAACACTTTAAAAGGAGCTACCCCCTCCCCTCCATTCCCCCCACTGGGAGCGCATCAGAAACTTCTGATGAAAGCCACCGGGGTTCCAGTTGCCCTTCTCTTTCCAGCTCGGTACACAAACACAAACACATGCACGCACACACACACAGGTGCAGCGACGGCGGCGGCAGCAGATAGTCCCGGTTGTTTTGCGGTCTGGGAGGGACAGGATGATCTAATGTGTGCGAGCTGGGAGAGGACGGGGAGGTTGCTTTCAAGACGGGCGTGGAAAGCCTCCGAGGTGACGACCTTGGATTAAACCCCCTCCGCAGGCGGGACTCATAACCAGGTGTTTCGGGACAGCTGTAGTCAAATAGCTCACGGACACACCGGGTCGCCGGGCCGAGAGTGGACAGAGTGTGCTTTTGATCAAGAACAGAGAGGGAGAGATGGAGAGGAATAGATGTTGGGAGTTAAGGAGTGGGACAGTGGAATGACAGTGGGCTGCCGCAGACCACCATGACAGCCCACAGGGACAGGGGGAGGGCGTGCATTCCTTCCCCACGAATGGGACGTTTTAGAATGGCTGTGGAAAAAATGCTCCCCCAATAGGGGCTGGGAGGTTATGCCAACCAATTTATTATCAGGATATTGCCTCCGATCATGATTAATATCTTAATATGGAGATTTCCCATCCCGTGGTATAAAGATAGAAAGTTAGAGAAACTAAGTGTAGTTTCAACATGCCCAAGGACATGTGGGTTGTAAAGTAGTACATCAGACCAAACCTCTGGTTGTCAAATAAACCCCTCAAATATTGCACAACCCCAACTGTCAGAGATGTGAAAGCAGTCGTCTTCAGCGTCACACAATTCGGCAGGTCACCCTTTCGGGTGTAACACCGGTAACAACACAGCAATGCCTACAAAACCCGCCAAACCTACCTAAGTACTACATTAGGGTTGAGTATAAAAAAGGGAAAAACTTTAAAATAAAATCCAGCTTTTCCTTTGATTCAACTATTCCTAACTACTGTATTCCTTTGAACACATTGTGAAGTACAATAAATACCTTAATATGTCAAAAGCGCACGGTTGAACACACGGCTGTGAATGAACACTCATCAGTTGACCTGCTCACATGTATGGAGGAAAACTCCGACCACGAATTTCCAACTTCAATACGGAAATAAGCAATAACAAGAATGTCACCACCATGAAGGGCATGTGTGCACGTGCCTTTGAGAGTCAAAGTGACAGCGGTGACCACCAGACCGTGATGCGGCAAACACTGAAAACTATTTAATGGTGAAACTATGGCGCGGAACCAAAACCAAATTCAATTAAAGCAACATTGCGATGTGTCTAGACACTTTGGCCTCCCCTGTAGCGATAAGACATTTTATGGCACTCTTTCTAAGCTATTCCTCATTCTAGGCTCATTATGAAGGCAACAGCCAGCGGCAGCTGGTATTAATGGGCTAACAGGGCTAAACCCTCCCCATATTTTTGAGAAAAAGATGTGAAAATACCCTTGTAGAGCATGTGTTCATATTCCATGTCAATAGCTAGCTAGAAATTGATTATTTTGGTGAATGAGCAGAAAAACAGAAAAATGCAGGATGTGAGTAATGTCGGGTTGGGCTGGAGGGTCACATTCCTCCCCAGCCCCAAGCTCTGCATACCATTCTGCATATCAGCCTATTACAGGTTGCATTAATTACTCAATGACATGCCCCCCCTGCCCGATCTGCCCCTTCAATTTGAACACATTCATTCCATGGGTTGAAGAAACGAAGCGGCACGCGCAAACAGAACACTGCCGAGTGAGGAAAAGTTTGGCGCTGACTCAGCGAAGTCGAGCACTTTGACTCCGCTCAGCCTGTGCGTCCGGCTGCGGTTTGACAGAGCGACTCCCGAGTCGTGTCGATTCATTCACAACGGACCAATCGCTCACGAGAAGCGACAGACTTTTGAATGAAGTGGCTAGCATCTGCGTCAAGATGAACGAGGTGGGCTACGTAATCAACAATCCAGTTCCTTGTTTAATTAAACATACAAAACTCACATTGGGAAGCGTCAGCTTGAAGAAGCGTCAGCTTTACGGAGAGGCAACAAAGTGGTGGGAAACACAGGTGCACCGCATGTGGATGGTATTAAATGTTGTGGACACATGATCTTTACATCTTGGTGTGTTTCTCCACTTAGTTGAGCAGTTGTGTTTTTCAGAGCCAGTAAGCTGATCACCCGTCAGACACACTCTGTACACGTCACCACCAACACCATTTTGTACCAAAACCAAAGAGCCCCGTGCGCCGCGCGGTGCGCACGAGGAGATGGAATCCTGGGAAAGTGGCTTTATGGTCACTGCTGTAACATGTAGAGCAGGGGTGCCCAATACGTCGATCGCGATCGACCGGTAGATCACAAAGGTAGTGCGGGTAGATCGCGCTCCGTTCAAAAAAACTTTTTTATTTTTTATTTTTTTAAACCGATCCGACCAACATGTTGAATGAGCTTAAATTTAGAGCTGCAAGGAAAAGACAAAACCGTGGTCAACTTGATCAGTTCAGTTAATGCTTTCAAACGAAAAATGCAACTTCTGTCCTCAAAGCTGCAGCACCATGATTTGGGGAACTTTCAAAACCTGGCGTCAGAGCTGGAGGCCCAAGGGAAGGCGGGGAGGGGTGCGAGGAGCGCCCCCACGGGCACGCGCAACTTGAAAGTGCACGCTCCACAGGGCAGATTGAAAACTGTCTGTCAGACTTTGACAAACGGTTTCAGGACTTTGCTTTACTGGAGCCAATCGCTGCATTTATGTGCTCCCCATTTAGGGAAGATATTGGGGTTGATTCACTCGCATCAAAAATTGCAACGCTGTTTCACCTGAACTGGTCTGCAGTGGAGGATGAGATGCTGACACCACAGGCTGACATTCAGCTCAAGTCCAGGGCTCATGGACAGTTTTGGAACTTACTCAGAGGAAAAGTACCCAAACATGAGGAACATGTTACCTCCTTGACTGCATTATTCGGCTCTACTTATTTATGCGAGTCAGCCTTTTCCACATGAAGATTATCAGGTCCAAAAAGCGTTCCACCATGACTGATGATCATTTGGAAGTCTGCTTAAAGCCTGGCCGACTGCATTCAGTGCAAGTCATCAGAGTAAGGTAGTGACCATAGATGTATTTAATTGTATTGTGCCGTCAGGGTTTATCCAGTGATGCAAGGTACGCCAACATATATTGTATATATAATGTACACTCAGTATATATATAAATAAATATATTTAGCATTTTTTAATGCAGGTAGATCATTTTGACCTGGTCATTTTAAAATTTGCTCGCAAGCCGAAAAAGTGTGGGCACCCCTTATGTAGAGGCTTGAAATGTGATTCTGCAGCTTGAGTTATTGACAGATGTTAGACTTTAGCCCTCCTGTCCAAAATCACCACCAGCCGCCACTGGCAACAGTAATTAGTATCTGGACGTAGCACGTTTAAACACTGAGATGACTCAGCGGAGAACTGCCTCTTTGGATCTGAGCATTAAAGGCGAAAACAGCGTATTCGCTGTGCCGTATTGCGGATCAGCGCTTTCAATTTCTCACAGATATAAACTAAGGAGCAACATGACAACCTGATTTGTTAAAAAAATAATAATTAAGATTTGTAAAAAAATGCAGATTTGTAAAATAAATACAAGAGAATATTTGAAAACAACAACAACAACAACAACAACAACAAAGATTTGGATAAAAATAAAACAACAAAACAGATCTGTAAAAAAATCAAATGTGAAAAGTATGAAATCATTTTCACTCACTGAGCTCGGCGATGCTGCCCACCCGAGTGGCCAGCAGGCATTGCTCCAGTGTGCGGAGCTCGGCCTGGGTGTAGCCTGGACCCTCGGCCACCCTGCCCGAGCGCTGCTGGTCGCGGGGCAGGTTCAGGCTCTCTGGCAGGCTCAGCACACCTGCAGGATTGGGGGGGAGACAAGGTCAAAAAAGGTCAGGGAAAATGGAAATGTTCATTCACTCTCACGTTTTTTTATTTTGTAACCTAACCCAAACCCTGACCCCTAACCCTAACACAATCAAAACGTTCGCTCTAGTGTGAATGGAAATGCAAGAGGAAAAATACAACACAACTTTGTGTAGAGCTGCTCCTCAAATAGCAACACACCACCCCCCCAAAAAATTAAATAACAGTAGAATTAAAATTATCGTTATCTTTTCTGAAGGAACAATCTAAAACTCTGAAGAAAAGCTTAAACTGCTTTTTATAGGTGGGCCGATGTGACCCCTTTGAGCCTTCTGCTCAGTGGCATAATGACCATATGCAGCTGCATTGGGGCCCCCCTATGTCTTGCCACTATTCTATCATAAAATCTTGAGCACATCAAGCTTGGAGTCTACAGTATCGACACTAAACCACTAACCGCTCAGCCACTAAACTTTTATGGTAAGCAGTCAGTATTGATAGCACTCAGCGAGCCAAGTCATTCGCTCCATGGTGTCACATACCTGATGTCATTCATTCAACAAATAAATAACGAACCAGTAACAATACAAGCATAACGTTTATTGACTCATATGTTCCATTTCAAAATCAAGTTCAAATAAGGATTAAAGGGGGATTCGATGTTTAAAAATGTAAAAAAAATGTGCCCACGCGGAATTCTGGGGTGATAGTTATTTGCACATGCGTACTATTAACACAAAAGCAGGTTTCAGAAGCGAAAATGAAAAGAAGCAGCCAAGAAAGAAAAGACCAAGCTTCCAAAAATAGGCCGTTTCTTTAAAAAGAGAGACGCGATAGCAGGCACCAGTTGTTCCACCGAGCAAGAGCCAAATTAGACACCTGCTTGAACCAGCGCACCTGCACCATCCGGCACCGTCCGCCTACGATGTAAGTAGAACACATTTATTATTTATTTGACTAATCAACCTACACACTTGTCTTATACACACTTGTCTTATATCACACTCTGATCTTTGAAGATCAGTTTTCATGTAACTTATTTCGCACATTTATATATTAAATGACACACCAAGGCTGATATACAGAGACCCATATTATTGATAGACTCTACATTTTGTTGTGTTGTCCGCACTTTTAAACTCCTTAATAATTCCACTTTTATTAAGGATCATGTATATTCTTACTGTTAAAGAAAAGTCTTTTTTTTTTTTTAAACAAAAGATGTGTGTTGATGATGCTGTTCGACATTCCAAAACACAAGAACAATGCAGAGATTGCCCCATTCAGCAGGGTGTCAAGTCCTCATTCAGCAGGGTGTCAAGTCCTCATTCAGCAGGGTGTCAAGTGGCCATGTGACAAGTGGCATTGGCGGCTGTGGTGGTCCTCCAACCATTTGCATTCTGGGAGGTGGCTGAATGAAGCCAGGTGTGGGGGGAAAACTTTGAAGACGATTATCTCAGAAACACAGTTTGCCACACCCTTGTCATTAACAAGTCAAAGCTTTCAAAATATTTGCTTGATTTGCACAAGTGACACCTTGCTTTAAAGCTCTTATTCTTCACTTTCAAACGATGCGAAAAAGAAGTCGAAGGCCACCATGTGTACCTAAAGTCTGCGGTGGGTCACATATTTCATTTATGCAGCAACTGTGCAGTGCATTTCACTGTTGCTGGTCGTTTTAAAGCTGCGTGACTTCACTTAATTTACATTACGCTATGTTATATAACGTAGTCTCATATAAAAACAAATCTTATGCTAGAACCTGATGACAATTCTGGCGAGGTAAGTTAATTAGTGAATGCTGTTGTAACGGAACAATCCCTACCTGAGGGAGAGGGGGAGGAGGAGAGGCGGGAGGGCTGCAGACTGAATAGCAAGCGGAACATTGCGGTGCATTGTGATGGGGGCCGGCTTTGACCATCTCGCATTGGGGACCCGGTGCTGACTCCCTACACTACTGCTTCTGCTCTGTGGCATAAAAAGGCCAATGCCAAACTAGGTGTTCTTGTGATGGTCTCGATTCTTAGATGTTCTCGATGTCCTCAAGAAATCAACACCATTAGGACTATTCCCTGTGAACCGGTGTCGACTAGGGATCGATCCATTTGGGTCCTTGTACTCCAGCCAGACTGTGTTTGGTTCCAAAGGATGGCCTGTGACGGATGGGATACTGAGTTGTTGTATTTCGGAGAATGGATAACGACACAAGCCACAATTATGGGGTCACGGTGCAGAGTGGATACGCCGATTTCTCAACAGCCATTAATATCGACTGGAACGTGGTTCATTTGACCAAATGTGTACACACACACCCACACCCACACCCACACACACACACACACCCACACACACACACACACACACACACACACACACACACACACACACACACATACACACACACACACACACACAAGGATTCCTACACTAGCGTTCGGGGTATGAGTTTTCATCTCAAATGAAAACATTTCTCCCACTCGAAATTCCAAGGCACGCCCACGTCCACCCGCCCGCAGTGTTCAAGCCCCAGATTCCAGCACCACTCCCCAACACCAGGGTCCCACTACCTCATTCTCTGCTCCCAGCCTTCCCGTCGGACCGCTTTATTTGGAGCCCCTAGCCCCAAAACTTATACTGTACCAAAGCGTCGGGTGAGTAGACGGAGTTAGCGCCCGGGTGTGTCTCCGGTGGAATTTTTCGAGTGGAAAGGGATTTTGATCGCTGTGTTCAATCAAAGGCGACAGCTCTGGCTTGCTTCTGCACGAGTGTGTGTGTATCCATAAGCGAGAAGGGGAACTAAACTGCTTCCATCAAGCATAATAAACATAATAAACAGCCAATTCAAACGAGTGATATCGCTTAATAGAAAACAATAATATTTTTCTCGAGACAATGGGTCGATGGGACAAGGACCAGGACGGAAAAAGAAACTACAACTAAACTGAACTTGAAATCAGTTCATCTGGAACTAAGTGACATTCAATTCAAATGAACTGAAATCAAATGAAGGTTGTTTTTCTTTTTGAGGTTGTTGTTTCCATTCATCCCAAACCCGTCATCCCTCTTCTCCTCCAGCTCCCCACGTCTCTCCAAACTCTACTTCATCTCTGACCTTTACCCGGCTTCCGGCACACGGGGGATGATGGGAGATGTTTGGAGATGTTTGTGCATTAAACATCAGAGGGGAAGGAAGAAGCAAACATGGCCTTCGTGGACCCGTCGCAGGTGAGCAAGACAGGGTTCTGGTTGAGGCGTGACGCCTCCGCAGGGTTTTGCGCTCACGCGGAGAAGACACTGATTAAAAAAGAAATAAACACGCATCAAAGGTCTCCCCGAACGGGGAATTTCACTTTCCAAATTATTTCCCAGTTGCCTCCGCCTCTCTTAGATTGGATTCTTTGTTGTCATATCTCAACATACATCGAGGATGAAATTTGTCCTCTGCGTTTGAGCCATCCCATACACACCTAGGAGCAGTGGGCAGCCGCAGTACAGGACCAACTCCAGTTCTTTTGCCACTGCCTTTGTGAGGAGTACTGACAGGAGTATTAACCCCTGACATACCTGTCTTTCCACGCCAACACGGGGAGAACACGCAAACCCCACACAGAACGGACCTGAGACCCCACGTCTTTCTTGCTGTGAGGCGACAGTGCTGATCACTGAGCCACCGTTCTTCAACCTCATTCATTTTTTGACATATTTTACTGTCTATTGTTTTTTTATTGGGGGGGGGGGTGGTATTGTATTATGACAGTTCATTTCCTGCTTATTGATTATTTCAGGATTATCTTTTCAGTTTATTGTACAGTTTATTGCCTAATCTTAAATATTTTAGCTAACTGTCAGGGTTATTGTACATTGGCAAAAAGTTATTGTTTAATTTTGATTCTGAGGTTTGTTTTATTCTTTATTTATTTTTATTTTTTAACCTGTGCTCTCAGCATGCTGGGCATACAACACTATGTATTTGTACGCTATTGTTTCCGACAGAGTTAGTCTGCAAGTGGAGCTCAACTTCTCAACCTACAATGCGCCTCTTTATTAATTCTTTAATCATCAAAAACTGCTGCAATAACAGTTTTTGGTTATAGCAAACCACCACCAATCCGCCACCAATTGGTCTATAAACAACTAATCATCATTTCTTCATTGCTTGTATCACCCGTGGTGAGAATCACCACGGGTGATGCAAATAAACATAGAACCAAACAACACGTACATGGAAAAACATGAACATAGAAACGACAGATGACAACATGTATCGACAAAACAGAGTTTATTAGATCCAGGAAAACTGGAACAGCAAGTGGCCTCTTCCTGTCATAGTTATGGCAGTAAATGAGGGAGGAAAGGAGAGGGATGTAACCAGGAGGGTGCTGGGGGGGTGTTCAAAGCAGGGGCACGTGGTGTGGGTGTGTGCCTCAGATGAGTCCGCCTGTATGTGTGTGTGTGTGTGTGTGTGTGTGTGTGTGTGTGTGTGTGTGTGTGTGTGTGTGTGTGTGTGTGTGCCCCGAATGCCACACCTGAGTCCCGCAGCCGTACAGACACTCCACTGCCGCAGGGAACCCCCGAGCACCCCGCCCTGCAGCCACAGAAGACCCCCCCAGCCCCCAGAGAAGGCGGGAGCCTGCGGATCAACACCCACGCACGGCCCCGAGGAGCATTGTTTATTCTTTATTGTTATCTTTTAGGTTTATTGTATATTGCCATTTTTTGTTGTTTATTGATTATTTTAGAAATAAATGTATATTTTCATTGTTAATTCCGAAGTTTAATATCTATCTATCTATCTATCTATCTATCTATCTATCTATCCCGTGGGAAACAGACGCCTAAAAACAACAAACCCAATAAAGACCGACAGTATACGGGCTTGAGAGCAGAGAACAGCGATGCTCTTCCATGACATCATCACGGCATACATATCCAGCGAGATGTTTACATGAGCGGCGAGCAGCAGCTGTTCGGAATCACAGCACCTTCCCTTCCCAACACGCTTTCTCCGCAGCGTGATTGCTTAATAGTTGTGACACAAGCAACGCACTCTGGAAAATGCACCGGGGGGCATATACAGAAAATTAAAGGGCACTGGTTATGAATAATCTTTGATATGTTTTTCCACATGCGGCCAGATGGATTAATGCACGTTTCCTCTGGCATCGGGGGAACGGCCAAACATTCACATCTGCTCCCAAGATTCAAATCCAAACTTATTTAAGAAGCACAAAACTCAAGATGGTCCTCGAAGAGGAGATTAATTCTCAAAGTCAACTTTTTCGTCTTTGTTATGGTTGATGTTATGGCTCCGCCTGATCTCTAATCCGGAGATAAACAAAAACAAATAACTGCTTTTTGTTGGTTTATCGAGGCATAAATAAACACGATAAAGCTCCCGGAACAATGGACGGAAGCGCCACAATTTGTGTTTTTCTTTTTTTTTTCTGTTTTCTGATTGTGCGAATGTTTTGTTTATAATGTGCAGGATGAATATATGATTCCCTGCAAATGTGGGCTGGAGATAGGGTGTTTTCAGCAACTTTCTAATCCGTCAGCCGTCCCTAGCCTTAATTAATATCATACCATTAGTCATTATTGTTGGAGTCTAACTTCTAGTTTCTAAATCCCATCGGCTTTTAGCGTTCTGCCGAGGTGGGTGTTTTTTGTATCGCACTTGTATTTTTCTGTTTCTGTTATTTTTTGCTCCTTTGGGAAATGCGCAAACCCACTGAAGGAACTATGATTGTTACTTTACGTTAACTTGATTCCGTCTGACACGCTGTTTAAAGAGAAGCATCTTTTGGCGTTTTGAATACATTTTTGGTTTGAGCGGGCTTCTGTCGCAGGGGTTTTACCTCCTGTGGCGGACCAAGGGCCGTGGTCAATCGCCGGCTGCAGACAACAGCGCGGTTCCCTTTCCCGCGGCCGCCAAGCAGCCCTGAATCGGCCGAGTCGGCGCTGCGCTGATATGTCCGACTCGGGGGAAGGGAGCTTTCTTTATGTTGGATCGGCCCACGGCCTCGTCGGCCGAACAGGAGCCAGAGCGGAACGCCATTCCTCCTGCGCCCAAAATCATCCAGCCAGCGAGCCTTTCTTGTTCCTCTGTCCAATAAAAGCTCCCGCCAGGTCGGCGCACCACGGCGAGAAAGACGTCTCCCTCCCGAAAAACCCCACCTGTGGGCAGAGACGCCCACGCCTCCTTTTCCACTTCAATGCTTATAGTTGTTTCATATTGTAGCGCTTTGCAGTTTACATTTTTTTCATTGGACTTTGCAGTTCATGCCACATGTGAATTTTCCCATTAACATAGCTATTTAGAATGCCAATGGGGTCTTGACTACTTGTCGAGACTTCCATACATCTACGGAATCTACTGTGTGTGTCTGTATAACTCTGTATGTCAAAATTGATCACGGATCCCACCTCGTCCGTGGTGGGATCCGACAGACCTCCATCTCATGCATTCTAGCCATTCTAACATGCCTCAAAACCCCCTTCCTGTTCCTGACGGCCAGTGTGTCACCTCCCTCCCGAGGCCCCTAGTTCTGTGAGCCAACGGGGTTTGAGCTTGAGTGTTAGCGTTAAGTTGTATGAAGTACGTCGACGTCCACTTATTTCTCCTAATCAGTCCGCCAAAATCTGTTTCTGAACAAATTTGCGAGAAATAAGCAAACCAGTTACTGAACCTTCACTCATTAGATCTACAAGGCCTCATTAAAAAGTTTGTTCCGACTTTCATCAGGCAAGGGCGCTGCTGCACTGCCGTTTTCCTACTTGCCTAATTATTACCACAACAAATTCCTTGCACTGGACATAATATTTACCCGGCTCCAATAAACTGATTCTGACTCAGAGCAACGGACTTTCCGCCAATCTCTGAATCGTCTTCACGGGGAGATTCCCAATTTCCTCTCCTGACGGACGCTGTCCATTGACAGTACAACCATAAGCAGATTATGCCTCCCCTCCCCTCACCCCCCGCGCTCCTGGGTAAGGATACGGTGCTGACACGGAGGTTTACAGTAACTCACCCTCCTCACCGCTGAACACCCTGGACCCCTGCTACCCGTGACTGTCGAGTCAAGGTTATTTAGATAGAGGGGCGGGCGCTCGTCCCGCACGGAGACTTAATGTCCAATCGATCCTTTTTCTTCTTCTCTCCGGCAATGAGTGGCACTGTCTTTGACGGAGGTGGTTGTGGTGGTGGTTGTGGTGGTGGTGGTGGTGGTGGGGGGGGGACGACTCGCCCAGAATATTAACAGGTAGTCGCCATGGCAACAGGCAGGTCCTGCCTCAGCGTTAGCCAAGTGATTGCCGGAACGAGGGCCATTTTTCTTTTACGATAACAAAAGGACCCTGTATGGGAAAGTCCAGCTGCTAAAGCACTCGCCGGTATTAGGGAGGAGAAGGGTTGGATAATCAGCCAAGAACAGTGATCGGTTAATTCTATTTTTATTTTTTTTGGTTCATCAACAGGGAACCTTCTGGCTATAATAGCCAAATGATTTTAGCAAAAACGAAAATTCCCCTGGAGTCCACTCTGAGCCAGGGTCGGCAAATGCGTCCCACGAAGCGGTGCTTTGTGGCAGTTGATAGTCATGTTTTTTTTTAAAGGTTTTCCTGGGCAGGCGTATAGCGGAGTGACCATGTGTTGGAAGCTTTTGGCCGGCGTCGCCCTCGCCGCAGTAAAAATAATGAGCGAAAAACACCAGAGAGAAAAGCTACACTGTGCAGGGGTCCTATAGTAAAACATCAGTCACTGCACTGCCTCCCGAGGGGAGGTGTACCTGCAGTAAACCATCCCGCAGAAAGAGAGGAAGACAAGCGAAAACCTGACAGGGACAGGCGTACGGTGCATGGTTGCACTGGTACCTGGAGCCTTCTAACGCCGCTGGCAGTGCACTGACAGTGCCGCGAAAAGGTATTTTCTCCCTTCCCGATAAGCTCCATTATCACGTATTTATCACACTCAGATCAGGTTTCAGATCATCAGACAAATTGTAATATTAGACCAAGGGAACCTGAGTACAAACAAAAAGTTTCAGACATTGCATATTGCCGCTGTGAAAAAGGAATTGCCTCCCTTAAACTAAATAAGTGGCCGCACCCCATTCAGCAGAAATAACTGATAACGCTAAAAACGCTTTTTTATCACAAATAGGTCATATAGCAAGTCAATAGTTCTTAAAAATACAAACATTTATGGTCAACTTAAAATACAAATACATGAATTAGATCACATTCTATTGTTACTGTTACTGATTGTTTTTCAATCATCGCAGTGGTCAGATTCCTACGATTTTCGATTTTCTCCTTTAAGTTTTCGTCACGGCTGTCTGACACCGAAGATGTCGACTGGGTATAACTGCACTTTAGTGCAAATCTGAACCAAGAGCCTGCAGCCTCGGGTGTATAAAAAAAAACATAATAAAAAAAACAACCCAATTCCTTCTGAGAGCCTTTACCGCTCTCCCATTCAGTTTCCCAAAACTCTGTTGAGTGATTTCCTCCCCTCCGTCTCCCTCAATATCATACGAAAAAAAAAACCCCCATCTTCTGCACCGTGTACCATCCAGCATCCAGCAAAGCGGCAGGGGCTCTGTTATTTTCGCACCAAAGTAAAATATCAAATTGAACTGCCCCGCAAAATGAAAACCGGGGCTGATGTTGCTCGAGAATTCCGAATATTTCTCAGTGAAAGGAGAAATGGTTTGGTTCCATTCCACCCCCATAAAATCCCCGCCTTCCGCCCTCTCTTCCTCCCTGACTGTGTTTGTACTCTTCGGCAGGGGCCAGGGGGGTTCCCCCGCGTATTTGCATCCCGGATGCGGCACCGCAGTCCCCCTTTTCCCCTCTCTATTTAATAAATAATGTTATGTTTACGCCCTATAAAAACCCACTCTAAATGCGTCGTGAGCCAGATGGAGGATGTGCCGTGCGCCATGTGTGACGCTGCGAAGCCGAACGCCTTTGCGTGAATCCTGCTCTTTTTTTTTTTTTTTTATTCTTTTGTCACATAACGTTCATTCGCACTCTCCTCAGACCCGAGGTCCCCGTCGTCACACCATGACAACGGCTGTCAGCGGCGCCACCTCCTTCCGTAAGACTGTGTCTACATCCCTGTTTCGAGCCGGCGACATTGAATCGCTGCGGGGGGCCCGCTTTCTGGAGAGTTTATTCAAATTGTTATTTAAGTTTGACCTTTGCATTTGATGCCGCCGCGTCGACACGCGGCAGATGGCATTTTGGTCTCATTGTAAAAACTGTTTTTTTCACGACCGGGATTGATTTTCTTGGAAAGAGATTCCTTTCCTGTGCTTTTCAACAGCTTCAGTGAGAATTGATCACATTGAACTTGAAAGATTTTTGAATAAAAATAACAACAGACTGCAATCTTTTTTTTTTTATTGTTTATTCCTGCCCCCAGTTTTCTATTTCTAATCTGTTCTCTATTTATCTGCCTTCTTTCTATTTTTTTATTTGTCTTTTTTTGTGTTCCCTTTGAACTGATAATTTCCTATTTCAGTGAAAAATCAAGCACAAGCACAAACTGGTCAAAAATGACTAGTTTGTGCTTGTTCTTGTTTTGTAATATAATAATAATAATAATAATAATAATAATAATAATAATAATAATAATAATAATTATTATTATTATTATTATTATTATTATTATTATTATATTAATAATTATAGATTAATTTTCCTTTGCTTTTCAAAATAATGTTTATTGAATAAAAATAATTACAGACTGTAGTTTTTCTTTCCATTATTTATAAAATATATATATATTCCTAGTCTCCGTATTTTTTATATTGAAATGATCATTTTCTTATGTGTCAACTTTCAATTTTTTATATTTCCTTTTTTAAGTGCTTCATAAAAATATATATTTATTTGAATATTTTTTCAAAATCACAGACCCAATTCTCAAGAAGAGACATGCTTTAGACTGCCTGCCATAACGACATGCCTTAAAAATACCTTAAGGCAATACATGTTCTTAAAACGATCGTTCCTAATTGATGTTTTCTTAAGGTATGTAATTTTGCTCCCGGATATGATTTCATGATTTTGATTTTCTTCTTCTTAGTGGACTGATAAAGCAGGAGGAAACGCTTTCACTGGTTCAGTCATTAGCGTTGTGCCGCAGCGTAATCCCTCATCATTTGGTCATTCCTATCACGCCAAGCCAGATGGATTGCAGGTGCCACGCCAGATGCCCGACTTAATAAAAATAATAATAATAATCAATAAAAAAAAAAAGCCTCCTTCCTTGGATGTTTATCTCCGTCTTTCAGACAACAGTTTGATGGTGCAAATACAGTATTATTGGTGGGAACTGGTTGTGCCCTGCCCTGCGGAGGGGTCCTACGGCAGTCATGCGGTGAACGCTATCGGATGCAGAAGGCGAGCGCAAAGCCGGTCCTCCCCACTGACCCCGTCAGTGGGGAGGACCGGCTTTGCGGACCGACACACACTTTGGTTGGTTTACGCACAACGTCCCGGGGATCGGAAAACAGCCCGCCCTCTAAATTGGTCGGGGCTGCGTTGCCATTTGGATCCTATGAACCTGCGGGGGGAGCGGCGACGCCGAATCACAAAACACCGGATCAATTTTCAGGATTCGAGAAAAGCAGAATTTTCCATTTGCTGTGGTTCAGTTTGGACATTTTGATTTATTGGACCAACGAATAAAATATATTATTTTTATGCACCTGACTTACGTCCGGTCAAGTCATTATTATGACTGGCGCTATTAGATTTGATCAGTGGTGGAAAGTACTAAACTACTCGTGCTCGTACTCGTACTTAAGTATATTCCGACACTTTCAAAGCAGACGTCTATACGTTCGGCTGTAGTACGCTTCAAACATCAATCGTTGTTAGTGTGGTCAGAATTTGTTTTTCATTCATTCCACCTTTATTCAGTCTCGAAAATCATTGAGGGCACGCCCTCATTCACAATGACGACAAGAGGACATCAGAATAAATACCAAGATAAATACACACAAAAAAAAAAGCAACGAGAAATCAAACAACACACGAGACAGGGACACAGTCGAACACAGCTAAAAACACAAACCACATTCATGGGCGGAGCAGTTTGCAATCATGGTCCTTAATGAGCCCGTAGGTATAACTGTATCAAGTTTCAATGTGTGGTGTAAACTGTTCCAAGTCATAACTCAGTGTTTGCATGCGGGACTGCGAGCCTTGGCCAATCACTTGAGCCTGGTGAATAATGACTAGAGGACCAATTTAATAATGAAGTGATACATGATGGCAGGTTGCCATTAAGGGGCTTATAAATAAATAAAAAGCAATGCCTGTCACCTCTTACTGACATTTTTATTATTATATATACATGTAAGTTGCTGTCACTCAAAATTCTCACCAATTTTTTTTATTATAAATTGTAATCAATTTATAATAAAATGCAGAACAAATCCTTTGTTCTGCATCATCTGCAGAACAAAGGGACAGCAGCATTTTATGTCATATTATAGTTAAACCGGTAGTTATAACTGTTAGACTATCAGGGCACTGGATATCTGACAAGTGTTTTTTTTTGTTTGTTTGTTTTTTTATATACCTTTATTAGTCCCACAATGGGGAAATTTGCAATTTCTCTGCATAATGGACGTATCTAGGAGCAGTGGGCTGCCATATAGAGGCGCCCGGGGAGCAGTTATGGGGTTAAGCATCTTGCTCAAGGACACTACAGCACGCTACCAGGAGGAGCCGGGGATCGAACCGGCAACATTCTGCTTACTAGATGACCCCGCTCTACCTCCTGAGACACTGCCACTTTTTTATTATTTTTTTTATTTTTTTAACGATCAATACTTTAAGTACACTTAAGAGCAAGTAATTATATACTTTCACTTCAGTAGAAATGTCAATCTGGTGCTTTCACTTTTCCTAACCATTCTGAGTACTTCTTCGACCGCTGGATGTGTAAATGACAACATATTGTCATTGAAAAAGGACAATGTTACATAGCTCCTCTGGTGATAACCGGCTGGTTATGTAGTAATGGGTCCAGGTCATTGCACTCTGCATTGCAAAACTGGCCATTTGTGCTAATTAAAGCAGAAAACATCACCTTCAGCACCTACGCCCAAACGGGACGCGAGAATGACTACATCTGCATTTTAAACAAGGACCTTTGCCATTCGTCGACGGCGAAACATCAAGACGATCTCATTCATTTGCGCAAGTTCAATATCGTTGCTTCCCCAAAAAACGATATATATATATATATATATATATATATATAACATATACTGTTTATGTAATATATAGAATTTTCTACATATATTTAATATATAACATATATTTTTATCTATATAATGCTTTTAAAAAATCTAATTTGCATCAGAGTGACAGAGCAATGTTAAATGGCGATCAAAACTTTCCAGCATTAGGGATTTGGAGATTTTATTCATCAAAGTCTTTTTTTTTTTTTTTTGTTTTTTTTTTTACAGAGAACCTCCCCCTCCCCCGCACGCGCTTAACTTCTTAAAACGAGAATTTGTGAGAAACAAAAAGAACAAAAAAGAAAACCACAGGGGTTAAAACTCCATAGCAATATAATAAAAACCTGCTTTATTAACACTAAAACTAGTTGAATGCACAAAATATGAGCGAGTGTGTGTGTGTGTGTGTGTGCTACTATTTACTACTATTTACACTATTTGCTGTGATTCATCAAACTAACCTGGACAAAGGTGTCTGATTGATTCCCCTGTTTAGTATCGAGTAGTTGAAATGATGTTGTTGTGTTCCCTTTGAAATGATCATTTTGCGATTTCCCGGAATACTAATGGAATCCGAGTCATAAATGAGCAGTGTGCGCTTGTTTTGTCTGCCACGTTGTGTCATATATTTGATCAAAAAATGTTCTCCTTTTCTTATGTAAATGTCGCTTCTTTGGTCTGTTTGTCATGTCTCACTGACTCGTCAATGTTTAAAAATAGAGTTTTTCCCATCACTACTGTGTGTGTGTGTGTGTGTGTGCGGGCGTGTGTGCGTGTGTGTGTGTGCGCGCCTGTGTGTGAACAGCCGTATGGTGCCGATGTTAAGGTCAGCCACAGGGTCGCCATGGTGACGTAGCCTCACAGTTCCCCTCTGGGTTGTGGGGCAGAGGTGGGGGGGGGGGTGTGACCGGGGACCTGTCTGAGGGGGTGGGGGTGGGGGTGGGGTTGTTTGCCAAAGTTACGCAACCACGACACAGCCCGGGGCGAGCCGGTCGCCCGACGAGTTGCTACGGTTCTCTGACCACAGCACAATGTGGGTGTGGAGAGAGAGAGAAAGAGAGAGAGAGAGAGGGAGAGAGAGGGAGAGTGAGGGAGAGTGAGCTTTACTAATGTGTGTATATTTACATTTATATTTATATTTGTATATACGTATATTCACTCCAACATGTATACTTTTCTGTTCCTTCACATTTTTCTGTTTTTGTTTTCCATTGGCTTTGGCAACGTCCACGTGTGTTCCCCATGCCAATAAAGCCCTTTGAATTCAATTGAGAGAGAGAGAGAGATCGATTGAGTAAGAGAGAGAGAGAGGTTTCAACAGGGAGCGCTTCCAGGACTACGGTAATGGAGATGTCGCCGGAGCGGCTCAACAAAGGCAGCGAAAGAGTCGATGGGTGGAAGGGAGACAAGGGAGCTCGATGGGCATTGCGAGAGCGCAGGAAGGACGCGAGAGTGATGGAGGAGCGGTGCCTTTCTTTTCAATCCTCTCACTCTCTCTCTCCGTCCGACAAACCCACGGGTCTCCGAGGATCCTCCCGCCTCCCCCTCGCCGCCGGGGGAAGACGAGGCGGGGGCCCCCGCACGCCGACCCCCCGCTGCCGTGACGAACGCCGTCGTCAGATACGAGCTCCAGCTCATATCAAACGAACCCCCCGAACCGCCGATGAGTCGCCAAACGTGGACGTCTTCCAGCGTCGGCGGCTCCCTTCTGTGCGGGAGCCACGTTTCGCCGGTCAAACGAAACGGAGGAGAGTTCAGAGGCGGTCGTTTGGAGGCAGTAATTACAATCACGAGAAATGCCCGTTACCGGGGCTTTCTCTTCTTGTGCCGATAACCCTAATGATGTTTGGCCATCGTGCGGCCTTAATTATACAGCCAAGTCCCTAATGTGTGCAGCTCAACGTTAAGTGTTTCTGTCAGTCAGTGTGTGTGCTGTATGTGTGGGGGAGTGGGGTGAAGTACATTTACTCCTTTAACAAGTATAAATAAGCATTTTTCTTCAGGTATACTCCAATACGTTTGAAACTTTTGGTCCATTATCTCCCCAATGGCTATACCGATACCAATACTATTCCGAAGGGGTAAATCAGAAGGGACGCCTTCGGTATCTGGCCATGTCCAGATCGGTATCCGGCCATGGCCAGATGGGTAGCTGGTCATGGCTATCCGGCAGTAGCATGGAGTACCTGTCGAGCCTCAATCCTATGCGCCGGTTCTGAAAAGGTTTACCGGGCTCTGAGAGGGTTAAGGAGACCTGCAGACCCCCCGCCCCCCACTGGATCGGCCCAATCACAGTGTTCAGACGTCCCCGGGCTCGCCCAGATGGTCACCATATGTCCACGGAACACATACGTGGAGCCAGGGACATTTCGGCGGAGGCAGGGGGGAAGAATGCACGATACAAGATGGTGCACCATGGTTTGTTTACTGTGCGCCCCCCCCCCAAGGTCTTGTATCTGATAACACAGATTAATAGCGTAAGAATTGATCAGTATACACACACACACACGCGCGCGCGCGCACACACACACACAAAAACACACACAGATCCATGGAGAGCCAAGCTTCGAGGGCCACATGCTCTAACCCACACCGCTCAAACCCACAAACACTCACATCCTCGCACACACCAATACACCCACAACACCCTGACTTCTCTCTCTCTCTCTCTCTCTCTCTCTCTCTCTCTCTAACATACAAACACACACACACACACACACACACACACACACACACACACACACACACGACATTGATCGACATGCAGTATTTCTGCCCTGCAGTTGTGGTAACAGCGAGCAGGAATTAATAGAAAAGTATTTACTGTAATTCACAGGATATTAAGGCAGCAGGTGGGCAGGAGCACAATTTAATGCTGCGTGAGGGAATAAAAAAATGTGAAAAACGGTGTACTTTAACACTGCATCTCTCTCTATCCGTGCTTTGCACCAAGAGAGAGTTTCATAGGATTCAACCAAGATTTTCCAGGGAGCAAGAGGAATTTTCACAGCAGATAAAACAACCAAACGTCGATTTTTAAGTTGAGGTTTTCAGTTAACAAAAGCGTGAGGTAGCGTTAAGTGGCGTGTCCAGCACCGTTACGAATCACATAGAGCAATCTTGTTTAGTAACTTACAGCATATGGCAGGGCTGTTTAACTGGTGGCCTGGGGGCCAAATGAGGCCCTCACATTAATGTAGATTGGCCCTAAACCGAAGAAAAAAACAAAACATTTACCATGTGGTTCAAATGAAATGTGACTAAAGGTCCTCCCATAAATAGCGGCATTTTGGCCACTGATAGGTGTTAACAAGTTGGAAATCTGACCCCCAACACGAGGTAATTGAATAGCCCTGGCATATGCCATATTGTACAGCATTATATACAGTTAATAGTTTTGTCATTGGTTTTGTGAGAAGTCTTTGATCGTAGAAAGTTTTAAACTTGACTTTAAATAAGTAGGTGGTACACCGAGACGGTCCTCCTCTGGTATTATGAATGTCAGCGCAGGCAGGAGCATGCACGTCTGTGCTCATTGAACATGAGCCGGCTGCGAGTTTCCGCAATTACCGTCTGGGTGACAGTTA
Organism: Zeus faber; assembly: GCF_960531495.2. Lineage (NCBI taxonomy): Eukaryota > Metazoa > Chordata > Actinopteri > Zeiformes > Zeidae > Zeus > Zeus faber. Next base: position 18,255,554 of record NC_137208.1, on the reverse strand, counting down.
ACAGCTTCATACTTTCGAGACACACACCGACACCTGATGAGGAGTCATCGTGTCAGGTCCCATCGTGTCTCCCGGCGTGCCCGTGTGCACGTGTGCAGGTGTGCCCGTGTGCACGTAGGCACTTGTTCGTCAATGCTGCCTTACAGGTACATTGAAATACACTCACGCCAAAGGGGGGAGACGCCCTCGTCTGTGGCACCCGAACTAGACTCCTGGTAATAACAAATGCGGCTTCGCAGAGATTTGGCTCGACTCCCCTGGGTCTCAGGTGATACTCTTATCATTAGGGCCGACCCGTGTCGGCAACAGGGGAGGATTAAATTGCTTTTATGTTCAAGATTGCTTTATAAAAATTGCTGTGAGCCATTTTGCTGGTTCAGTTACATTCAAATATTCTCTCCTGGAGCCGCCGTGTTTTTTCTAAGGTGCTCTTTGTCCGTATGTCAGGTCCCGCGTGTCCTTCTCCCATGTGTGAATACGGACTGTTTGTACTACTGTGGCACATATTAGTATGCAATGCCACCAATACAAATTCCGGTGCATTCATTATATGAGACAACCAGACGGTTGATTAGACTCAAAATAGGCCATAGAGTCCCACCAACCTTCTCTCTGCTTCCCAAAATTGGTTTCCTTTCATTGTGTTTCTTGAATCCTCCTGCGAGACAGACCCAAGATGACCAGAAGGTCATCCGGCTGCTGTGGACGCAGACATCTGGGTGTAGGACCTACGCCTCTGGAAAGAGCAGGAATCGCCCGCACCCACCTCTCGTTTGGGAATTGGATGAGTGCGTCGGTAGACCGGCGGAAGCCGGCAGACTGGGTGGCTTTTTAAATTTGGTAATGGCCCAGAGAGTATCACATGTCAGATTAGCATAGTCGGCAAAGACGGAGGATGAAAGCCGCCCTTGTTTGACTTTGCAACGCCGGCACGCAGCTTGCGGTCTGTCTGAACGCAGATAAGACCTTGAAGGATCGCAGAGAGGTAGCGATGGGAGCGGCTTAGCCCCGTGTTCTTCTGAGACGGGGAGGAAGACGAGGGAGCCGCGTCTGACGAAGGCGGCGGCAGGGCTGGGGGTTGCGTGGATGTGGATAATTACGCTCGGGATCAAATGCTTCCTGAAAGGCAGAAGGACCCCGGGTCATGCGTTTATCCACGAGCGGTGCAGGCGTTACCCCCGCCGCCTTAAGACTCAGCCAGTGATGCACAAAGACGACGACATTCTTCTCACTTTTGCTGTGTTCTGTATCTCGGATTGTGTTTTTACATGAATATTTACATTGCATATTTACACACACATTGCTTGCAAAATATAACTTTTCCAAGGTTTCGCTCAAAGCCGGTCATACCTAGAAAAACCTTGCGGAATAAAGTCAGAGAGTGATGTGCAAATTGCACTAATGAATAGCTACCAGCGTTTTAAAAGCCCATTGTCTCTGTCTCTGAGAAATCCTTGACATTCAATTTAAACAGGCGAACAAGTTAACGTCTGGGTTGTTGTGTTGGCCATCCGTGGTACGTCACTTTTACTGGCCTGAGAAGCTCATCTAGGGAGCGTCTGGTGTCTCCTCGCTGTTCAGACTGTGGAGGTCTTTTTTTGCAGGCGGTGAGGACCTTTAATGCAAACTAGTCTTGAAAGGTGTTTATAAGGCTTGTGTATTTTATGGTACCATGTATTTCACGCATTGCTGTACTTGACAAACTCATTGCTATGCACCTGGGTGTCTGTGTCCTGAGAGTCATCCCAGGAGGGATTGTGCGTTGCCTGGTTGTGCGAGCAAATCAATGAACGATCAATAAAGCTATCTATCTGAGTATCTATCTATCTACATCAGGGGAGGGGGCCTGAAGGGGAAAACAGTCGCACAATAACCGCACTCAGGAATGGAGAGCGGAGAACGGAAAAAACGACCAAGCCCCGTGGCCATGTCAGATTCCTGGGTGTGGGTGATGGTGACGGGTGGCGAGGACCCACCGGGCAGGTTGAGGCCAACGAAACGTGAAAATGAAAAAATCCGGGTCAGAGCTACAACAAGTGTCACGTGTCTGTCTGTCACTCACTGTCAACGCCGCCGCCGCCGCTGCCGCCACCCAATGACCGGTGCGGGGTAAGAGGGCACGCTCTCAGAGTAGTGGTGGGGCACTGAGATGCCTCTCGGCGCCAGAAAGCCACGCGACCGACAGCAGTTTAGTTTAGACCTGATACGGTGATATGGACCTTGATCGTGTCGATAGAAAAGAAAGAGAAGCACTGATTCGGAGAACCAACGTGGAAAAGCAAAGAGTTTCGAACGAGTTGAGATCCCTCAAGCACAGGGGCCGATGAATTATTGTTTCATCGTCGTTAAGTGGCGGCACCTCGCTGTTATAACCACGGGGAAAGAGGGACAGGAAGTGGAAGACGCCCGCGGAGGTAAGACAAGGCAATGACAAGGCCGCTGCAGGGCACTGTGCGCCCACACACATGAGCTGAGACTCGGTAAGATACCAGATGCGTGACGCACTTCGCACCTTCAAAACCGTGAGCGAAAAGAGACATATAAATATAGATAAATATATATATATCTTTATATATATATACTTTATATATATATATATATATATATATATATGGCACATGTCACCACTTCCTTCTTAACCCACCACCACCACCACCACTACCACCACCACCGTGTTCGTGACCCATTTCTTTGCGAGAAATCCCTGAGCACATTCTTCTTCTCTCAACCGCGCCCCACAACATATGGCAGGCAGCCGAAATTCCGTGTGAGGTGGGAGCTCGGGGGATGGCCAAGAAAAGCGGCAAGCCTCGATGAGATTCCGGAGGAGCCTGAAAAAGGAGACTGGAATACCCTCTTCCGGGAGATCCCCCCCCGCCCACCCCTCCCACCAGCGGGCCTTGTGCCCCCGAAAAAGCCCTCTGCAAAGCTCGGCCCCCACCTCCTCCCGCGTTTCGCGTAGTGTCAAAGAGTTGAAAATAATGCGATTCTTTTTCCGAGTCAGAATGTCCTCGCTGCATCCACTGCACACACGCCTCCGTCAGCAGGCCGGAGGGGCTGTTGCCTAGTTACCTGCCTCTGCAGAACGGGAAGTGAGACGTCGAGGACCGACACAGAGACCCTCTGCAGTACACACATACACACACAAACGAACACATACACACACACACACACACACACACACACACACACACACACACACACACACACACACACACACACACACACACACACACACACACACGGATGGATGGAAGTCAGGTTGAACCACCCAAACAGGAATTGCAAATCAAATGCAAATCGGAAAACTACCACACACACATACACTCACATCTCATTATCCATTCATAGATGCGACATTCCTTACACCGGACATTTTGGCAGCTCGCGTTGTTATTTATTCATTCGTATTATTTAATCACATATTTTTGTGATTTCCACCGCTGAAACTTGTTTCCTTCCAAAGGAACCCTGCAATGCAGTCAGCCGAGCAGAGACAGGCATTAGCTTCAAACCCGGTGTCAGGGTGTGGTTCATACTGTACACGTAGAATTGAGACAATTCTCGGGTCATTTTGGCTCCAGGGCGGCAGCCTCTGCAGTGTTAAGCCAGAGAGCGCAGCGGCTCCCAGCAAAGATGAATGGAGAAGCTAAGGACAAGGTAACGACATCCAAGAACGCTGTCGTGTACTGTTGCGAGTTCTGAACAACTTAGATGTGCACAGCAACTGTCTGGCGTGACTAAAATGGTCGAAAATCTGAAAATAATGGCAGCAATTAATCACTGTACCTGATTTAATAAGTGCCATCAATTTTCATACTTTTACTAAGTGAAAGGAAACCAGGCGGCACCAAACCGGGATTAGTGCCAAAAACAAATCAGCCGATGGTACCCATCAAGTGAAGAGATTGTTATTCGTTATTAGGGGTGTCACGATTCTCCAAAACCACGATTCGACACGATTTCACTTTTGAATTTAATGTCATGATTTGATTCGCGATTTAAACATGTTTTTTTTTTTCGTTTTTTTTTTTTCCTGCACGGACGGCCGTGCCATTGTGCAGCTGGGGGGTGGGGGGGGGGGGGTGGGGTTTGTGGGATCTTTCATCGCTTTCGCTGCGGCGCGGGGTTCGGAGAGACTCTCCGAATCTTATGCGACGTTGCCCTTTGTTAAGCACAGATCTGATCGCGTTGTGAACAATTCACAGCACACGCTCTTCGCTCACAGGAGCCCGCTATGGTTAATCCTCTGATCTGGGGTTTTTGCCCGGCGATCTCCAAAAACCTGTCGGCGAGCGGAAAAACAGGCCAAAAATCTAAACTCGGCATAATGTTCGCTGTATTTTCAGCTCTCCAACCTTCAAAGGTCAACACTGGCCAAAGTTTAATTCTTACACAAAAATTTGCGGCCATTAACTTTGCCCTGCTGTGCCCCAGACCCTAAGAGTTTGCCTAAGTGGGAAAATGAGCAGCTTGTAAAGAGGGATTTTCAGTCAAACCATAGGGGAGCAAGGTGCTAATGGAGCTGTTCGCACCTGAAGCTTCACATCATGTGTAGAGCGTGATCGTATAAGCCGAGTGTGCGTGCCCACGTGGCACGCACACCCGCACTGCAGGAGTTTGCCTTTCTCGGGGCCTACTCTCGACGTTTTTTTTTGTTGTGCACCCAATGTCAACTGCCTCCTATCCCATAAAGCACTTGTCACCATCTCGCAACGTCAGACTGCCATCACGTGTGGGTAAAACCACACGTAGCTGAATATCTAATTCATCATGATCAATGAATTTATTAATTAACAGGAGCCTGCATTCGAAATCTCCAATCAAAGGGTGTTATTATTGCAGTCATTGATTTTACTTCCGTTTTTTAAATTGAATGAGGCAACAAAAAGCCCCGTGTGTAACCGCGCATAACAGGGAGTCCGCCCCCCCACCCCCTTCAATCGGTAAATGCCTCCGACACGTCGACGAGCAAAAAAAAAACATCGTCAATGTCCCCCAACTGAAAACATGCAGATGAAACATCGTCTGACCAGCCCTGGAAGCTGAGGTCGGGCCCCGGGCTTATCCAGTTTCGATGTATTTTTTTGCTTTGTTTTTTTTTTTTTTTTAATGTAGTCTGCTCTCCTATTGGAAGGAAAATTAAATCAGAATCTGTGACAACAACAGAGACAAGAAGCGACATGCGCCGGCGGTCACCAAATTGACGCAGAATCAAAACGACGCTGCTTTGACGACCATGAAATGACCTAAATGTAATACAATCACACTCAGGGAAAAAGATATTAACGTGAATGGAAACACGCGCGATTTGTATTTCAATATAACCACCAAGGCCTGCCCTATTACACGCGTGTGTTCTTTTCAATTTGCTGTGCTCCTCCTTTTGCTTTCGCATGCAGTGGCCTGATAGCAAATAATTGACTGGATAGTGAAAACCAACGGGGAATTTCCTGCACTGGGACGGCTCTAATAAGTCGGCCTGGAGCTAACTTTGTGCTTGCTTCTATTTCTGCAGGCAAAAGAGCAGGGCTTGCCTCGGCCGATGCCTTGGAGATCAGACCACGAGGTGCATTCTCACTGCAGTCGTTACACAAACCCAGATTTCAGTCTATTTCTTATGTCTGTTTTTGGGGGGGGTCATGTTTGTGCGCCTGCTCTGGGTGCGCTTTGATGATGCTGTAAAAACGCCTGAATTCCGTTCAAAGTGTGCTGGGAAGCTTAAAGGATCTCAAAGGACCAATCGAGGATAATCTCCCTTGTATACGGTGGAATTCCTTCCTCTTTTGTCTCTCGACGCAAAAGTCACCGCAGTTCCTCAGCCGGCTCCTCGTCTTTGTCGCCACTTTCAAAAGCGTTTTTGTTTTTTTTGCAGCAGCACTTTTGGAAGCCCGCGCGTAAAATCCGTGCGTAATGTGGCTCGAAATTCTGTTTTTCTGATCCCCCGGCTCGGCTCGTCAGACGGTATCCATAATTTTCATTGCAAGGGAAATTAAATGACGCTGTGTTTTCTCTCCTGCCGCAGCCATGACTGGGTTAAGTGGAAATCTTCTGGTCTCAATTTGTCTGTTCTGCACATGCTCAGGACCAGAAAGCAGATGCTGTGTTTTGACTGGTGATTACTAATGTCAAATATTTTACATTGCCTTGTCAACTCCCATTGCTCTCTTTGGAATTTGTTTGCATCCGTTTTCCTTTGAAGCGTCCACAATAAGATGCTGAAATTTGAATGCTTATTATCACAAGGAAACCATTCTGGATAAGTCAAAAAGCACCTTCAGAATAATAGCTTAGTGACAAAATAATTCAAGGGGACTTATTTACTCATTTTCAACAAGTTAATATAGGTCTCTGAGGTGCCCAAAACATGTTTTTGAAGTTTTATGATGAAGATACCACTTATATTATGCGTTCTAGCCATTATAACATGCCGCTGAATGCATTGTGTTCCTTGCGCTCTGTTTAAGTGGGTGGAGCCGCCATCCCGAGACCCCGGGTTCTGTGAGCCAATGGGGTTTGAGCTTCACTTCCGGGTTCCGTTGTTCTACTCCGTCAACTTTCACTGATTTCACATTATCAGTACACCTAAATTTGCTTTTCAACAAATTCTGGGCGAGAAATAAGCAATCCAGTTATTGAATCTTCACTCATATGAGCTCTACACGGCCTCTTTTAAAAGTTTGTTCCGACTTTAACCGTGGCGTCCGGAGCAGCGTGGAGCTTGAATAACCGCAGGATATGGCGCAGGATATGGCGGGGCTTGGGGATTATTTGTTTCACTAAGTTAAGGAAATAAAATAATATAAATACATCTGCAGTTGAAATAACGCAGAGCGGATTGCATGCCGCATCCTACAGTACAGTCAACCTACCGTGGACAGACACACACACACACACACACACACACACACACACCCACACACACACACACCCACACACACACACACCCACACACACACACACACACACAGCAAATACTTACATTTACATCGTCTGCAGTTCTGTCACAGACAGTTGGTATTAATTCCTCTTTCTTTTAAAAGATTTGTGCTGGTCTCTGCAGCCAACAACAGAGCTCTTCCCATGCTTAGCTCTCAGCTTTGATGCTTGCGGGTCCGGTCGCGCTCCAGCCATGGGCGGAGTCATCAGAAGAAGGGCAGTTCTAATTCTACTGGAATGACGTGTATTAGGGCCGCAAAGCTGAACGGCTCCTTTCAGGACATGCTTTTTCTGAACTGACAGCTCACAGAAAACTGACTGGGTTGTCTCATTTCACAGTTTGTGTGTTCATCAGAGACCCAAATGTATGTGCACAAGCACTGAAAAAGTGAGTTTTGCATAATAGGTCCCCTTTAAGCCTAAAGCTCCTTATTCCAGCTCATGCAGTTGAAGGCCACTTGCCAAAACCCTATTATTCTCACAGTCTGTCAGTTCGGGAGCACATAATAGCAAATAAATCACTCCGGTGCGCTATTAAAGAAACACTTGACGATGTCGTCTGTCATTATCAGACTTTTCTCTCAGGGTAAACAGAGCTGCAGATGTTTGGTGCAGGCACGACACCTTGATGATTAAAAGGAGACAGATCTACTGCGCAACTCCAACTGACTTCAAAACGGATAATTTAGCGGATTAATAATTGAACCTCTCTCACTGGCTACTTCGGTAGATGCAGTCTCATCATCGAAGTGATATTGTGTCATCATAACTATAGTATAATAAAGTACAGTGTATATACTGTATATAGTTACGCAAGGAATTAACCAAGCAAATATTTTTCTGTGTATGCATTTCCCCATGTTAAACAGGATCGGGTAATTCATGATGACACTGGGTGCCTGCCTCCGTTGCGGCCGGTTACGCACATTTTAGTATTTTTAGAGCTTATTGTGCGTAATCACCGGGTGTCATGACATTTCACTGCATATATGTTTATATACTGTATATATATGTACAGTATGTGACAAATAACCTCTTGAATCTTGAATCTTGAGGCGGTCTCTGACTGCTGCATTCACTCTTTAAACAGTGTTTAACTGTAGGCTTAAGATAGTTGCCAATTTGAGGGTATTTTGGTGTGTATTTGTATTTGGAAAATATAGGGGTGGGCTGCATTTAACTCTGAGGAGGAACAACAATTGCTCCCCGAGTCGAAGGAATAGCCACTGCTACCACACTTGAAGAGAAAACTTGTATGGAAATTGTGGGCAAAGTGAAGAGAGTATATTTTTTGTAGAAACGTGGAGCTTCTGCATTCTTTGGCCCCCTGCAGACTCCTTCACCTCTCCCTCATGAATGAGCAATGGTCGGCATAGCGCTGCACTCGAGGACAATAGCTGGCTTAATCTTTCTTCCTCTCCTTTACGTCTCTTTCTGGTCGATACCAGGGGCACCCTGGTGCTACAAACAATTTGGAAGACACGCTAAGGGCTGAGGGGTCCCCCCCCCCGTCAAGCCGACTATACCCTCTTCCTCCTGACTATACCCTCTTCCTCCTGACTATACCCTCTTCCTCCTGACTATACCCTCTTCCTCCTGACTATACCCTCTTCCTCCTGACTATACCCTCTTCCTCCTGACTATACCCTCTTCCTCCTGACTATACCCTCTTCCTCCTGACTATACCCTCTTCCTCCTGACTACACCCTCTTCCTCCTGACTATACCTTCTTCCTCCTGACTACACCCTCTTCCTCCTGACTACACCCTCTTCCTCCTGACTATACCCTCTTCCTCCTGACTACATCCTCTTCCTCCTGGCTGTACCCTCTTCCTCCTGACTACACCCTCTTCCTCCTGACTGTACCCTCTTCCTTCTGACTACACCCTCTTCCTCCTGACTACACCCTCTTCCTCCTGACTTTACCCTCTTCCTCCTGACTACACCCTCTTCCTCCAGACTACATCCTCTTCCTCCTGACTACACCCTCTTCCTCCTGACTACACCCTCTTCCTCCTGACTACACCCTCTTCCTCCTGACTATACCCTCTTCCCCCTGACTACATCCTCTTCCTCCTGGCTGTACCCTCTTCCTCCTGACTACACCCTCTTCCTCCTGACTGTACCCTCTTCCTTCTGACTACACCCTCTTCCTCCTGACTACACCCTCTTCCTCCTGACTTTACCCTCTTCCTCCTGACTACACCCTCTTCCTCCTGACTACATCCTCTTCCTCCTGACTATACCCTCTTCCTCCCGACTACACCCTCTTCCTCCCGACTATACCTTCTTCCTCCTGACTACACCCTCTTCCTCCTGACTACACCCTCTTCCTCCAGACTATACCCTCTTCCTCCTGACTACACCCTCTTCCTCCTGACTATACCCTCTTCCCCCTGACTACATCCTCTTCCTCCTGGCTGTACCCTCTTCCTCCTGACTACACCCTCTTCCTCCTGACTGTACCCTCTTCCCTCTGACTACACCCTCTTCCTCCTGACTACACCCTCTTCCTCCTGACTTTACCCTCTTCCTCCTGACTACACCCTCTTCCTCCTGACTACACCCTCTTCCTCCCGACTATACCTTCTTCCTCCTGACTACACCCTCTTCCTCCTGACTATACTTTCTTCCTCCTGACTACACCCTCTTCCTCCTGACTACACCCTCTTCCTCCTGACTATACCCTCTTCCTCCTGACTACACCCTCTTCCTCCTGACTATACCTTCTTCCTCCTGACTACACCCTCTTCCTCCTGACTATACCCTCTTCCTCCTGACTACACCCTCTTCCTCCTGACTATACCTTCTTCCTCCTGACTACACCCTCTTCCTCCTGACTGTACCCTCTTCCTTCAGACTACACCCTCTTCCTCCTGACTACACCCATTTCCTCCTGACTATACCCTCTTCCTCCTGACTACACCCTCTTCCTCCTGACTGTACCCTCTTCCTTCTGACTACACCCTCTTCCTCCTGACTACACCCTCTTCCTCCTGACTTTACCCTCTTCCTCCTGACTACACCCTCTTCCTCCTGACTACATCCTCTTCCTCCTGACTATACCCTCTTCCTCCCGACTACACCCTCTTCCTCCCGACTATACCTTCTTCCTCCTGACTACACCCTCTTCCTCCTGACTACACCCTCTTCCTCCAGACTATACCCTCTTCCTCCTGACTACACCCTCTTCCTCCTGACTATACCCTCTTCCCCCTGACTACATCCTCTTCCTCCTGGCTGTACCCTCTTCCTCCTGACTACACCCTCTTCCTCCTGACTGTACCCTCTTCCCTCTGACTACACCCTCTTCCTCCTGACTACACCCTCTTCCTCCTGACTTTACCCTCTTCCTCCTGACTACACCCTCTTCCTCCTGACTACACCCTCTTCCTCCCGACTATACCTTCTTCCTCCTGACTACACCCTCTTCCTCCTGACTATACTTTCTTCCTCCTGACTACACCCTCTTCCTCCTGACTACACCCTCTTCCTCCTGACTATACCCTCTTCCTCCTGACTACACCCTCTTCCTCCTGACTATACCTTCTTCCTCCTGACTACACCCTCTTCCTCCTGACTATACCCTCTTCCTCCTGACTACACCCTCTTCCTCCTGACTATACCTTCTTCCTCCTGACTACACCCTCTTCCTCCTGACTGTACCCTCTTCCTTCAGACTACACCCTCTTCCTCCTGACTACACCCATTTCCTCCTGACTATACCCTCTTCCTCCTGACTACACCCTCTTCCTCCTAACTGTACCCTCTTCCTCCTGACTACACCCTCTTCCTCCTGACTACACCCTCTTCCTCCTGACTGTATCCTCTTCCTCCTGAATATACCCTCTTCCTTCTGACTACACCCATTTCCTCCTGACTATACCCTCTTCCTCCTGACTACACCCTCTTCCTCCTAACTGTACCCTCTTCCTCCTGACTATACCCTCTTCCTTCTGACTACACCCTCTTCCTCCTGACTACACCCTCTTCCTCCTGACTTTACCCTCTTCCTGGAAGATGCGATACAGACAGGCAGGCGCATGGATGGACAGAAAGACAGGCAGTTAAAAAAGCCAGAAGGCTGTCCCGGGGTTGCAAGTCTGACCTCACCAGTCCAGCTAGCATAAGATATTCATAGACGGTCCGCAAATACAGCATGCGGCGGGCCAGATTGTGGGTTCTGGAGAGTGCCGGATAAAGCTGCAACGTTTCCATCGACATTTAAAGTTGTAATCTAGCATATGTACTTAAAGTTATATAAGTTGGTTTTTAGGTAAGTCTTCCACTGTATATTTGCTTTTCACGTCGAGCAGGACAGATGGTCGGCTGAACGGGTCTCATGAGCGGAAGGTCTTAAATGAGATGGGTGTATCAAACAGAATGAGGGCAGAGTAGAAGAAAGGGAGAAAAGGGTCTGTCGCCCTTAATCGGTTTTAATAATTCATTTGAGTTTTCGAAAAACACATCTCCAATTTTCTGCACTTCCGCGAGTGTGTTTTTTTCCCATCAGGTCCAAAGAGTTTGAGCAGGAAAAGGGGGAAGGAAACCAATTAAAGCCGCTATAGGCCCGGATCTTTTCATGAAGTGTTCTGCCAGCGGCGAAGTGGGAATATTCACAGTATTCACAGTACGTCCATGCCGAGGAACTGCCAGCGAGCGCTGCCGGTTTGCCGGTACGTATCATCTAATGAGTGCTATCTCTCCCTGTCTCCGCACATATGATAGGATGATATGGTGATGACATATTCACACTGACGTTTATTGCGCATCATGGGCAGAAGTTGAGCTCTCTGTAAACCGGCGTCGGTGTCAAGTTGCTTCTGTAAGAAAATCTTCCTGTTACGAAAACACCGTCCGGTTCGGGAGGTACGCCCGAGACAGCTGATGATTATGCCCCCACCCTGCAACGACACTGCTTTTTGTTTAATGATGGTGTACACAAACTACTAGTTGGCTAAACAACCAAAAAAAAAAATGATGAAACATGAAAAGGGGTTTGCGAATGTGATTACGTTCCATTAGCTTTCCTGGAGCGTCCTAGAGCATAAATATTCTGCTTTGAAGGGTTTTTTTTTTGTTTTTTTTTAGTTGTGGAAGCATCTTACCCTGCATCTTATCCTTGTTATTCCTCAGAGCTCCACTTTGAGTGGCCAGACCCACATACCCCCATTAGGTGGAGGCTTTACATAACTCTCTCTGCCTGTTTCTCTCTCTCTCTCTCTCTCTCTCTCTATCCTAGAACAGCTTTGAAACCTACCACAGGCCTTAACAGAGCGAGCCCTGCAATGACCCCAGTCATCGCCGTACTCTAAAAACTAAAAAGGAATTGGTGGCGGTTGGTGTGTGTGTGTGTGTGCGCGTGTGTGTGTGTGTGTGTGTGTGTGTGTGTGTGTGTGTGTGTGTGTGTGTGTGTGTGTGTGTGTGTGTGTGTGTGTGTGTGTGTGTGTGTGTGTGTGTGTGTGTGAGGGGGTTCTGGCTCCTTAGAGTCCCAGAATCTGGAACCATCTGGAAGAGGGTTAGCCTCGTGGGTTAGCCAAGTTCAGACCTAGCCCCGACTTTAAGCATGTGTCCACAAGAGGAGTTCCTCCAAAACTGATGCCGAGCTTCTAAGAAAGGGCAACAGGGGGGGTCTGAGCAGAGGACAATGCAGAAGAGAAGATGGAATCAAAACGGAGTATCCATTTTAAAGCAAATCAATTTGAGTTCTTAGCACAAAGTCGTCTCCGCATGTGTGCATCTGTGTGAGTTATTTGAGATGGGGAAACAAAAACAAACGGAATTTATTGTGAGTCTATTCCAAAACATCCATTTTTTTTCCTTGCAACTTGTTAGCGGCTTTGAAAGGAGAAAGCGTTTTTTCTCCGGCGATCGGTTGAAGAATGTCTCGGCGAACCGGCGTCACTCATCCCGTCTTCCCCCCCTCGGGAATAATCAAAGAAATGAAATGAATCCAAAATCTGAGCTTCTGATCCATTCGGGGCTCATTTTTCGGCTGGCAAGCAACAACCGCAACGAGACTTGTTCTGCATGACTTCCTGCAGTGTTCATTCTGGCGGCTTTTTTAGATTTAGCGTTGGTCTTACAGTTCAGACGATTAGTTTCAGTCACATTTAAGTCATTTTTATCCTTCGTAGTTTTAGTTGAAGACAACTCGAAACGTTTTTGTCAACTTTTAGTAACTACTGTGGTGTGGTGGTAGTGTGGTTTAAGTAGCCACACCTGTCTTGGGTCTAGGAAATTGGGCCCATCGGTGTGGCTGTACGCCTGTTGCTTGTTAGAACAATCAAGGAGCAACAGGTAAAACCCCCATCCCCACACACACACACACACAAGATGATGTTTCATGACATGTTGTCCAGTCTGCTCCGGGTTTGTTCCACCTTGCCCATGCTCTATAATAAAACTGGTACTTTTCAAAATGTTTTCTCTCTTTAAAATAATTCAATAAGGCTAATACGCTGTCTGTATGGCTGGGATCCTGGGAATCTGCTCCCAGAATGCAAATGGCTCGGAGGACTCCGCCATTTGCAATCTCGGAATCTTGCGCTGCCAGCGCAGTTTTGCGATATAATAGAGAGCTTCTGCCACCCTCTTCTAGGAATCCATTACAACACGGAGATGATATGTTTTCACGAAAAAGTGAAATTTCTTGCTTCTGGTGTTTATCTGGGCTTATTTCTTGGCCGATGTTTGCAGAAGTGCCGTCACCTCTTGCTGGTGTAGTCGTTCAAGTCGATACACTTTGTGGCTTTATTTGATTAAAAAGGTTTCATCTTCTGCCTTGACATCACACGGAATATGGAAAGATTATCTTCATCTGCACGCTTGCATAAAAGGAACCGTGGATCTGGTGTTCTGAGTTCAACAATTCAATGGGTGAGTAACTCAAAAACTCTGTTTTGAAAACAAGTTAAGAGTTGAGTAACTCAAGGTACATACACGCAATTGGGGGAAAATATCATGCATTTTGAATGTCCGATGGGATTTTGTTGTTGACACAATGATTAACGCAGGCTACGGCTAACAGCTAACATCGATTCTGATGTCGGTAATTGTTCACCCCTCGTCCAGTAAGAAGCCGAAAAAGGTAGAAAGTAGAGGTAGAAACCAAAGTAACCTGGGCACAAGTACTTTGTTACTGTACTTAGGTTCATTTTGCAAGTATCTACACCTACTCGAGTATATTCCGTTTCAGAGACTTTCGGCTTTTACTCCACTACATTTCAGAGCAAATATCTACACATTTTTACTGTACTATATTTGCAACCTCCGGACTATCCTCGGCTATCCTCTGACGAAGACTTAGCTTTTAAATTCGCTTTTTTTGTTTTATTTACTACTTACTCCTTGAAACAATACAGTCGTAGATGTCGTCTCTCAACTCTAACTCCAATCTCGTGTCTGAAGTTGCTAATCGGACTGTAAACAATAACGGGCGCAAGGAAGAGGAAGTCTTGGCCCAGATGTCCGCTGGCTACACCGGAACCCCAGAAATATAGGCCTGTCCTCAGAGTCCATCGCCGTTAGACCGACAGCCAGTGGGTTCACGTCTTGCTTATTTTTGACAGTCATTTTGCTTTAGTTTAAAAGTTAAATTTTATATATACCAAAATTATGGACTGGATCTATCAAACTGCTGATTTAGGATTCCTCATCAATGACTCATTAGGTCCATATCTTTGTAAATGACTACGACACTACCTATACTATACTATACTGTGGTAAATCTTGTAAATTGTGAAAAATGCAGTAGTAGTTACAGTGGCTCTTTATTAAGTACTGAGAACTGAGTGTGAGTACTTCCATCACTGGAAAAAATAAAAACATTTGGGGAAGAAAGAATGAACGCGAGGGGGGATTCTGACCACACACACGCACGGGCGCACGGACGCACACACACACGCACGCACGCACGCACGCACGCACACACACACACACACACACACACACACACACACACACACACACACACACACACACACACACACACACACACACACACACACACACACACACACAGGTCCAAGTGGTTTGTGGCATTTTCTTTATGACTGTAATGGCCTCAATAAAGACAACCGCATTGAAACTAACTGAAGGCGACTTTGTGGCACAGGTGATGCGAAGTGTAATTGCGGTTTCCCTTGACTTCTTCCTCCGTGGGGGTTGAAATAATGAAAACCTTTAAAAAGTAGTTGCTCTGATGGGGTGCTTTTGTGGCAGATGTCCACGCCGGAATGGAGATTTAATGTCCTTTCGGCACCTCGCCGTGCGCCAGACTCCACAGTGGAACGGGATGAATTCAGTCGCGGCTAGGAGGGCGCTCGATGCCAAAATTAAAAGCTAACATAAAATATAAACATACATAAAAAAAACAAAACGTAAAAAAACAAACACATAGATAACAACAGTAATATTTTCATTTACATTTTTATGCTTATTGCATATTGCCAATTTCCTAAATGTTACTCTTATTACTTATTAGTTATTATTATTATTGCCTATTGTTTTGTTGTGAGTTGCTAACCCGGCCACTGGGGAGGAGGAGTCTACCCAGGCAGGAGAGATTTGTGGCTGGAACGGTCTTCAATGGGCATGTTGGTGAAGGCAAAAGAGGTGGCGAGGAGGCGATGGGTGGGTATGGTGTCGAGGAGAGGAATGGGGAAGGACAGACGAGAGGGGTGAAAATGTATTTCAAGAAGAGGCAGGAGCACAGGGTGACGTATAAGAGTGTAGGAAGGTGCACATGAAATGGTGGAAGTTGAAGAAGGAGGAGTGTGTCGTGTGGAGTTCAAGGAGGGGTCAAGACGGACGGAAGAAGGAAGACAAGGAGACTTGGTAGCAGAATGAGGAAGTACAGGAGAGTATACAAGTATACGGAGGAAGAGGTTGGCAAAGAAGAAGTAGGAATAGTAAGAGAGATGAAGAAAGTAGACAGGAGTACAAGGGGATGCAGCGTAAGGTGAAAAGAGAGGTGGCAGAGGCTAAGGAAAGGGCGTGTGGCGAGTTGTACGAGAGGTTGGACACTAAGGAAGGAGAAAAGGACTTGTACCGGTAGGCTAGACAGAGGGACCGAGCTGGGAAGGATGTACAGCAGGTTAGGTTGATGAAGGATGGAGATGGAAATGTGCTGACAAGCGAGGCGAGTGTGTTGAGAAAGTGGAAGGAGTACTTTGAGGGGCTGAGAGCGAGAGAAGGTTGGATGATTAGGGGATAGTGGATCAGGAAGTGCGGTGGATTAGCAGGAATGAAGTGAGGGCAGCTATGAAGAGGACAAAGAGTGAAAAAGCCGTCGGTCTGGATGATATACCCGTGGAGGCATGGAGAGATGACGGTGGAGTTTTTAAACTACATTGTTTAACACAGTTAAACACAGTTAAACACCCTCTCACTTGTTAAGTGAGAGGGTGCCTGAGGAGTGGATAAGAAGTGCGCTGGTAACAATTTTGCTCAGGGATGTAGTACCTACAGAGGTATACGTTTGATCAGCCACCGCATGAAGTTATGAGAAAGAGAAGTGGAAGCTCAAAATCACCCCTCCTCAAACAAAGCAGTCCGGTTTAATTCCAGGAAAGAGCACCACAGAGAAGTGATGGTGAGAGTATAGAGACGGTCAGAAGGAGCTGCATTGTGTCTTTGTGGATTTAGAGGAAGCATATGACACGGTGCCGAGAGAGGAGGTATGGCATTGTGTGAAGAAGTCGGGAGTTTGTAAGAGCGGTGCAGGATATGTACAAGGGCGGTGTGACAGTGGTGAGGTGGGCGGTGGGAGTGACGGATGGGTTCAACATCAAGATCAAGATTCGGCCCTGAGCCCTTTTTTGTTTGCAAGGGTGATGGACAGGTCGACAGACGAGATCAGGCAGGAGTCTACGTGGACTATGATGTTTGCCGATGACGTTGTGATCTGTAGTGAGATTAAGGAGCAGGTTGAGAAGAGCCCGGAGAGGTGGAGGTACGCAGTGGAGAGGAGAGAAACGAAAGTCAGCAGGAGCAAAACAGAATACATGTGCGTGAAAGAGAGGGAGGGCGGTGGAATGGTGGAGGATGCAAGGAGTACAGGTGGATGAGTTGAAATACTAGGAGTCAACAGTCCAAAGTCACCGAGAGTGAGGAAGAGAGATGAGGAAGAGAGTGCGGGCAGGGTGGAGTGGTTGGAGAAGAGTTGTCAGGAGGGATTTGCGACAGAAGGGTAGCAGCAAGAGTGAAAGGGAAGGCTTACAAGATGGTAGTGAGACAAGCTATGTTGTACGGCTTGGAGGCAGTGGCACCGACACAAAGACGGGAAGCGGAGCCGGAGCCGGAGGTGGCAAAGTAGAAGACGCTCAGAATTTTGTTGGGAGCGACAAGGATCGACAGGAGTATATTAGAGGGACAGCTCAGGTTAGACGGTTCGGAAACCGAGCGAGCGCGGCAAGATTGAGAGGGTTTGGTTATGTACGGAGGAGAGATGCTGGGTATACAGGCTTGCCGGCCTGTGCGGTGAAGCCACTACAGATGATACAGAATGCGGCGGCGCGACTGGTGTTCAACCAGCCAAAGAGGGCACATGTCACTCCGCTGCTCATCGAGCTCCACTGGTTACCTGTAGCCGCCCGCATCAAGTTCAAGTCTCTTATGCTGGCCTACAGAGTGATTGCTGGGAACGCTCCCGCCTACTTAAATGCTCTTGTAAGAGCACATGTTGCCCCCCGGATGCTGCATTCGTCAAATGAGCGTCGCCTGGCTCTGCCGGCCGTACAGCCACGGCAATCCAGGCTGTTCTCATTTGTAGTTCCACGTTGGTGGAACGAGCTGCCAAAAATGACCAGAGCGGGGACCTCCCTCTCTGTCTTTAAGAAGCACTTGAAGACCCAGCTCTTCAGTGAGCACCTCCTGTCCTAACCTACAATCACTTAGCACCACCTTGCAGTATTTATTGTTACACTAATGTTGTTGTTACACTAATCTCTGTCGCAATGTAGCTTGAATGTTATTCTCCCTTGTAAGTCGCTTTGGATAAAAGCGTCTGCTAAATGACTAAATGTAAATGTAAATGTAAATGTATATACGGGAGAAGGACGCTGAAGGTAGAGCTGCCAGGCCAAACAGGTTTATGGATGTGGTGAGGGAGGGCATGCAGGCGGTTGGCGCGACAGGAGAAGATGCAGAGGACAGGAAAAAGATGGAAACAGATGATCCGCCGCGGCGACCCCTGAAGGGAGCAGCCGAAAGAAGAAGTTTTGATGCGAGCTGCTGAAACACTGCAAATGCCCTCCGGGAATTAATAAATACATCGATATAATAGTATTCTTATGATAAGAATTTCTATTGTTAAACTGTGAAATTGTTGTCGTAAGGGGTTTTGCGACATCTATTCGATTTCCAAAATACAATACTGACAAGGAGAAGAATGAGGTGTGACATTGTTGTCGTAAGGGATTTTGCGACAACTATTCAATTTCCCAAATACAATACTGACAAGGAGAAGAATGAGGTGTGTCTGTGTATGGGCGCGCGCGCGTGTCTGTGTGTGTGCGTGCCCTCTGCCAGGGGAGCGGCTCACACTGTTTACGATGGAGCGGCGCAGGCGAGCAGTGAGATAAATGGAGCATTCATCCAAAAATCTAACTAATTACGTTCTTTGATACGCAGAGAATGGAGAGGCGTCCGTGTCTCGCACTTCCCTTTCCCCGCCGCCGTTGTTTGAAGTTAAAGAGGTGTTCTCAAGGACGCAACGGCAGCAGAACACATTAAACATCCTGGTTTATGGGTTAGAGAGTGTTTTTCCTGGCATCCTGGAGACGCTGCCTTCCTCCTCCTCCTCCTCCTCCTCCTCCTCCTCCTCCGACCTCTTCCTATGTTGTGTTATCTGACGCCTCCGACCGGAGAGCGTCTCTGTCCAATCAGATAAGGACACATCAGCGCTGGCGTACCCCTTTCACCCTTGACATTTTTCAAGTTTATACCTGTTTTATACTCACCCCTCATGTGGTAAATTCAGTGCAAGTAATGCGGGACGAAACGCACGATCTGCGCTCAGTGCAAACGCTCACTGCGTTTGATGGCAACATCGACTGTTTGCTGGCGCTACTGCGGGGGTCACAGTGTTATTTCAGTCTCACTTCCAAATGGGTGACCTGCTGAATCGTGTGACTATGATTGCTTTTGCAGTTTTAAGAAAAAAAAAGGGTTTTGGAGGAAGGCAACAACCAAAGCAAAAAAAAAAAAAAAAAAAAAGATTTTTCTTACTTACATTTCTCTCATATTTGCTTAAAAGCATTGTGCTGAGGTGCGTGGGAGGTTATTTTACGGGAACTAGCAGATAAGCATTTTCGACTAGTCCTCATGAATCCTCATAAGCCTTTAAAATACAGTAAAGTGTGTGAATTACTTATCAATTATGTTGTGGTGAGCTACCATCTTTGTGTACTCTAATATTTCAAATGTATAGTACATACAATGTTCAGAAAAAAGTAACGTCACAAAATTCAGCAGGTCACCCATTATGTCATAACACCGGCTCACAAGACTGTGCCACAGCCGTGAAAATAGTGCAAGCAAACAGCAAATTGAGCAACTTTTTGGGCTTTTCCCAAATATAGAGTGAGTTTTTGCGCCCAAACACAGATTGTCCCCCACCACTTGTATTTAACTCCTGATGGGAGTAGGGAGCTGACAAGAAGAGTGTGTATAGAGTAAAACAGGGATATATTATGTAACATATAATAATGGTGATGCTTTAGAACAATTTGGAATAATGTATCTATCTTCATCATATGCTTAATGATTACTGATGAACAACAGTGAATTTGTTATCTTGTCAAAATCATATGATAATTGCATACAAATTATTAGAAAATTGCAAAAGGGTTCCCCTGATCTACAAAAAAACCCCAAAGAGATCCTTAATTCCGGCACAAAAGTATGCTTTTAATAAAAATAAATGTTAGATTGAAGTCTAAAATCAGTGTTATTACTATTGATATAATAATAAATGACTAGATATACTGTATGAAGAGTCATAATTCAGACTATTGAAATATCTATTGAGAGTCTTGGTTGAAAAGGTAAAGTTATGAGTTATGAAATCTTCTCAAAACGTTTCCCAACTGTCCTCCAAGCAAAACACTATTGCGTTTGGAACGAAACCCGCGGGGCACTGCAAAGACCTCACGTGAAAACACGTCATCGATGATCCGCACTCGGCACCACGAAATGAAATTCCGCATCGCTCGCCCGCCACTCCGTTCTGTGCCCGAAACCTTTTCCGATCGAGGCGCTGCTCCCCAAACCCGGAATCCAGGCGAGTCGAGGTGAAGCGGCTGTCTGAACTCAACTCAAGCGTGTTATTACGTTACCGGGCGACAATAACAGAAGCGTTAATGACTTTCCTAATTAGCCCCGCTGAAATATTCCAACGCCTCCTCTTACCGAAACACAGAATCAAATAAATCCTCCCGCTTATGGTCCGAGGGGGTCAATATTTGGCATACGTTGCAGACTCGCATTGACTTTTGCCCTTCCCCTGGTTATTATTAACGCACTGTGTTTCGTGAGCGCTTTTAAAGATTCGGAGTTTGCGTCGATTTCGTGGAGAACAAAAAGCATGTTTTTTTTTTGTTTTGTTTTTTTCTCCACGGTTCCTCTCGGCTGCTTGGTTTTTTGATTTATAGGCGCTGGAGCTGGAGGTGTAGCCCGCCATCTGTAAACAGTGCCCTCCGTCAACTCGTACATTTTTACAGTAAAATGAAAGAACGAAAAATGAAAACTCTAGGGGTGCCTTATATAACTCTGGGTTCGCTGCCAGGTGAATTATTAATCCCGTAGTTGACAGGTGTGTGTGTGTGTGTGTGTGTGTGTGTGTGTGTGTGTGTGTGTGTGTGTGTGTGTGTGTGCACGGGGGGGGGGGGGGTGTTTATGGATGGCGGGCTACACCTCAAACGGAAACAGAACAAGCCGGATGGGCGGGGCAGCGAAGCGAGGCGTCCTTTCTCCTTCTTCCTCCTCCTCCTCCTCCTCTGCAGTTTTCTTGGACGGTTGCCATCATCAGGCTGGGTCACAACAAAGAGGGAGACGGCTGTAAACACAGCCGCCTCAGTCTCCTCCTTCCGTCCTTCCGTCCTTCCCTCCTTCCTTCCTTCCTTCATTCCGTCCTTCCTTCCTTCACCAGAATGGGAAAACGACGCAGGCTGCAGTAATTCTGTGCGCAAATCGGGAATTGCCGACATCGGCGGCCCGCGTTGTCTGGCCGATAACATCGAAGGTGGTGTTTGTTTTTTAACGCAATGAAAAATCAGCTCAAACAGCCTCCACCCTCCGCCCCACCCCACATTGTGTTCTGCCTCCGGGCCCACTTCACCTTGGGGCTGCTCCGTACATCTGCCGTCCAGATGATCCCGGTTCAGCTCGGTGGAGACGTGGTCGGAAAATCGGACCCTCCCTCTCTCTCTCTCTCTCTCTCTCTCTCTCGTCACGGATATTGATATGGAATCGCGTCTAATTCGATTTCCTGACGAAACGACGATGGCGCGTGTGCGAGATCTATCAGGTCCTTTCCCCAGCCGGTGATGGTAAGCGATGCGGCCCAGCTGAACTGATGAAATGTCCGGCGGACGAGAATTGAATTTTTCCGGCCGTTCGGCGCAATCCACCGACAACCGAGGCTGAACCTGCGGAGCGAGGGACGGCGTGAGCGAATCCTGCCGACTTCTTTTAATTTGCGCTTGAGAACCCCTCGACCGGAATGGAAACACATCTGCTCCGTGTTCCGGCTCCAGAGCGACTGATGAGGGGGGGGGGGGGGGTTTGCCGCTTCTCTGGCAACGGCACGCGGGTCAGCGGAGCAAAGAAAATGAACAAACTAAAAATCTCAGGTCTTAAAGGGTCAGGCAATAGCCACACGCTGCTAACTGCAGTAATATGAACAGTCTGAATAATTGAAGTCAAATATTACAGAGCTGGCCGGCTCCGCTCCTTGGCCGGTTGCCAATTCTTTATCAGGCGTAGAAATGGTCCACTATGGGCCGACAGACAGCAGTGTTTAATCGACCAACATGGTCGCCAGCTGCTTAATATGTGCAGTCGAAAAATCTGCCAATTACCGAGCTCTGCCTCCACCAGTACATTCTTTCGAAACGATAATCCGATTAAGGAAGCTTTTATCACTCTACAATGTCCCCAAAAGTAAACACAATGGCTAAACACACACACACACACACGCACACGCGCGCGCGCGCGCGCGCACGCACACACACACACACACACACACACACACAAACTGGAAACACAGCCCGATTTGCAGTTGTGCGAGCTATAATTGTTTTGACATTTCCCAGTTCGGATTCGACTCTCTCTGTGACCTACAGTAGAGAAAGACTCCACAAGCCCAAAGATGGAGCAGGCAAGTTAATGCAGGACAGAATACGCAGTGATGTAATCGTTTCGCTTTTTTTTTTCCTTCTCTCTCTCTCGTTTCCCAAAATATTACAAAAACCAGCCTTTCCAATTACGGAGAGTGATTATGCTCCTTTTGGGGGAGATTTGCATTTTCACTCCCGCTTAGATACTTGGACTGAAACAGAACTGTGGAGGTTTCTCTCTCAATCCCTCTGATCAATTTGTTTTGCTAAGATTGCACTGCCCACCAGGGCAGCTGGCTGCAGGGTGTTCTCAAATTGGGTTAGTTTGTAAACATGCAGTTGAAGAAAAGTGAGATGTTGGTTTCGTTTTTCTTGGGTGATACTAGTTTTGAAAACATGCTGTGACTAGTCCACAAGACCTACAGGTCCTTAACGGCCATGATGAAATTAATATAATATAATATAATATAATATAATATAATATAATATAATATAATATAATATAATATTATATAATATAATATAATATTATATAATATAATATAATATAATATTATATAATATTATATTATATTATATTAAATTATATTATATTATATTATATGAGGCAAATTGTGGACCCTAAATGTGATTTGGTTTTCATAGATTTCACCTCCTACTAACAAATTGACAATGTTTTACAAATTTGGGAGTAACCCTTCAGTCAGCCTTTGCACCTGGCAACCCTGCTGCGGCTCGTGGCTCTTTTGTGATTCAAGATTCAGACTCGGCTTCAGATTCTGTGAATGCCTGTGTGTCTGGCTGCACCGGGCCTCAAACGAAACAAACAAATGAATCTTTTGGTGGCGTGACTCCCGACCCCTTTCAAAGACTTTTCAGCAACGAACAATTCATTCGCACGTCATGCATGACTAGCGAGGCATAGACTTGATGTTTATTCTGATGCATACCCTGTGTGTGTGTGTGTGTGTGTGTATGTGCAGGTGTGTGTGTGTGTGTGTGTGTGCTTTGTTTTTCCTTTTACATTTTGAGGCAACAGTGGCAACCCGCTAACACATCTTTTATCTCCTCGGCAGACGGCGTGACCCCCCCGGCACCCCCCTCCACCCCCCTCTTGCATGAGCCGTGCGTCAGCGTCGCCCGTCATCCCCACGGAAACAGCAGCAGGATCAGACAGGAGTGTTGCCATGGCGGGCGCTGGGGCTGGAGCTGGCCCCCTCTTAATAGGCCCTCTGAGATTAAGGGAGCTGGACAGCGCGGAGACAGGTCGTAAAGACACAGCCTGTTGGAAGAGAGCCTGGCGGTAGGAAGACGAGGGGAGCCCCGGCTCCGTAACTTCCAATCGACGGGAGACACCGTTTGTCGCCGTGGGAATGTTGAAAAAGCATCGGAGCTCGGTTCAGGAACGACAGTCGTGTTTCGCGGTGTAGCCGGCGATCGCGCGGGCTTACTTACACGGTGCTGGCTTGAAATTATTTTCTGCCTTCTTCTGCGTGCCATTTGTCTCGAGCGGATTCGGCCAGATGATCCGGTCGACTGTCTTTTGGCCGAGATCCTGACCAAAATTGGTGCTGAAATCATCTCGCTTATGCATCCTCTCCAAGACTCTGATTTCTTTGCCGTGCTCTAATTGCGCCGCTGATCAAAAAGTTGTGGGAGATGTTTTCACTCAGACCGCTGAGGCAAAATTTACGGCCTACGTCTCCAGAGCCGGGAAAAGGTCACGCCTGGAGCGGAGCGACTGGTTCCGACCGGGCCTTCCCTTGACGCAATGCCATATCTACACATATACAATTTTTTTCTGTCTTTCCTGGG
This sequence comes from Zeus faber, assembly GCF_960531495.2. Lineage (NCBI taxonomy): Eukaryota > Metazoa > Chordata > Actinopteri > Zeiformes > Zeidae > Zeus > Zeus faber. Next base: position 18,231,459 of record NC_137208.1, on the reverse strand, counting down.
AGTACGATTCTCACGGAAGGGAAGAGAGCCGGTATTAACCGACGCCACTTTTGATGCAGGGGGCTGGTGAGCTCTCTGTGACAGGCGCCTATGATTTCCACGGGATGTTCCTGAGAAACAGAGACGTGTTATTACTGTAAAAATCGATGTGGATATATCTGCCGCCGCGCAGCGTCGAGTCTGCTGACAGGTTTTTTTTGGGGGTTTTTTTACCTCCCCAACCGCTCAATGGGATCGATAATCACTCTTTACCCCCCAACGCTCGTTTTCACAGTTCCAGGTGACAAGCCCCTGTTTGGTTGTTTTACTATTATCAGGTTCAATGTCAACACAAGGTGGCTTATGGTCTTGGCTTAGCATTGTGCTGAAAAAGATCAATGTGGGGACTCCTTGCCCCCAAACTGACCGAAAAAGCCCCCCCGCCTTTGTGTGCGTGTAGGTCTCTCACCTACTAGGTATGACACACACAGCTGGTGGGACACTACTGTAGGTGGGACAATAAGTGGAGAAGGGCCAAATACCAGCACCTCTGGTACACGCCTGTTTCCATTTCCATTGACGTGATTTACCATGTCAATTAAGTTTCTATTATGACTTTATACAGTATATCCAATGCCACATACTGTATATGGTCATTGTTCCTTCTCGGCCGTTGGTGGTAAATGAACATAATGCAGAAAAAGAGCATGCGACCTGGACTGTATTGCCATTCCAACTACACCTCTACTCGAGTCTATTATTTTTAATGCATTTCAGTTAGTTTTCCGGGCGGTTGGCTTTCGGAGTTCTGAACCGCCACTGATCTTCACTCCGTTTGGCTCACTTCAGGGACGGCCAATCCCCCAAAAGATGGACGATTAACTCGTACGTTTACGGCTTACAGTACGGGACAGGCTCTGGAGTACGGACTGGGGCACCGAGGAGAATATTTCAAACCGATGGGGTAATGAAAATCCTTACATCAGAGTGCACCCTTGAAAGGCTAGGCAAAGAAAAAAAAACAAGTTGCGCTGACTCCGCCATCCCTGAACTATGAGACTCCATGGGAGTCATGACGCAAATCAATCAGTGTACTTATGTGAGGTAATTCCGTTAATGGGTCACTGAGACTTGATGGGCATACTTTGCCAGGGTACGATTACACATAGATCTCATCCGGCGGTCTCCCGGAGTCAAAATTCTCCCATTTTTCGACCAATCAAAGAGAAAGCCCTTAACCTTCAATTTGAACATCAACTCACTGGGATCGAGGCTCTACTTGATCTGTTTGCAGAGAGAGGACCGTTTCTTTGGCCGGACCCCATTTTTACCCATTTGAAAATTGCTTGTTTGTAAACACTGGAAAACGTAGTTAGGTTATTTGGGTTTATTTTTCTAATGTCTACTTTCTTGAGTTAAAAGATTGGTTTCCTATTTTCAAACCTCACATCCCAATGTCAGGTTGGGAAGCCCGCCCGCTGAGCGCGACAGCTCGAGAGACATCATCCTTGACACACCAGGCTAAAGGAACAAAACGAGCTATGCCTCATTCACCTCCATCTCGCTGCAGAGCGACCCAGAGTGGGTGTTGAGGTAGTCAGCCTCTTCACCCACACTTGCTTGCACTTCTATTTTTCTCTGCCCTCTGTCTAATCTTCTATCTCGTTAGAGCCTCTCTTCAGGCGAATAGGAAGAGAAGGCACCTCTCGTCCACTCCCTCTTTCACACTCACCTTCTTCCCCCCTCTCTCTTTCTCTGGCTTCCCACCTTTGTTCGGTGGTGGCTTATTTTGTCCGTGTCAGACGATCTGCCGTGATGTGATGGGTTAGAGATAGAGGAGGAGGGGGGGACTGCGACAGATTCTGATTCAGCCAACTGCAACGGCGCCTCGCTCGCCAATCTCGCAGTCTTATCAGGTGGATCACTTGTCGGAGTGAAGACGGGGACCCCGGCAACACAGAGGATGATTAGGAAATATTTGGAAGGCTAAATAAAGGGGAAGTGAACGGTCTGGGTCTTAGGGGAGGCAAAAAGGGTCGGGTCGGGATGTCAATAAAGACACTGGCGCAACGCAGGTCAAATTGAATACCGTCAATGTAACTGTCCCTATTTTCGCTCTTTATTGACCACTATTTCTCTTGGTTCAATGTTCTTTTCAAGATCCTGAGTCGGCGCTGTCACGAGACCAACTGACCATGAGTCAATTCCAAATCAATACAGTGGTGTCAAGTCCAAAGCCTTTAAAAAGGTCTTGAGTGGTACAAATCCCTGTTTTTGAAGGTACTGCAGGTGCTACTCCAAGTGTGAAATTCTCCGCCAAGGAGCCAATTCGATTCTAGAAATCCTAACCAAACTACTTATAGTTCAACAAGAAGACACAGAGAGCGGACTTTCGAACCCAGGAAGGTATAACTCAGAAATGAGCAACCTATCTTAGCAACATATCTTAGCATTAGCTTGTTTAATCGTCATGCATGTACTGTTCCCTTTTTGAATATACACCCACAGACTTATGGAGATTGTAGCGGGCCCCCGTAGGGAATGGACAGTCGGGGAACAACCTTTCATTCGGGCCCTTCTCACCCGAGCTGACGTGCGGAGAGATGACAGCCCGGCCCAGCGCAGGGGCGCGGCAGCACTGCAAGGACGGCGCGAGGGAGGGACAGAGATGGCAATGCTCTTTTAGGTCTCCGGTCAGCCACAGACGCCAAAATAATAACTTACACATCCCAGCTGGCTGTCACTGCTTGAGCATGGCGTTCTAATACACTTGCGTCGAGAAAGGAAATGGTCCTTTCTTCCTTGGCTTACTGTGCTGTAGGTTACTTATCTGTACCCCCTAGGTGTTTTGCCTAGGTGGTACACGTTGAAACCAGAACCTTCTTTCATCCATTAGCGAGCCTCTTTCATGACTTTGACCTTGGATCTTCAAATGCAACCACCCAACAATATCCATCTGATAAAGTCGGCTCGCTCTGCAGCCAAAGAACCACATATGATCCAGACCTGGACCAACCCCTGGCGACAAGCCTGCCCCTTAGTCTTCACACTGAACACAAAGAAACCGGTTTCTACATCTTTATTTGGGGCGGAAATCAATTTTATAGTAGCGTCCAGAGAACCACAATGCCTCTTGTGTACCCTACGGGAATTGGAAGCCTCTGCATTATGATGTCCGGTCTGGTTGAGAAAGAACTGCAAAGGTGGAAAACCGAAGGAAAAGCAAGCGTAGGAGAGCCGTCCAGTTTGAGGTCCGCAGGTGATACAGGAAGAATACGTTTGCTATTTTTCAATCCAGGCTTTCTCGTCGTTTGAAACTGCTCGGACGACCTCGATTATCGTATCAACAACCATTTCAACCTTTTGCTTAAATGTTATAAAACCAGAATACAGTTTAACCAACCGAGTGTTTGGTTCCGCGCTGGGGTATAAATTTATGTGACGGAGCTCTGAAAAAAAAGCCAAGATCCATCAGGTCAAATTCTATCCAGGCTAAATGAAATTGAGGGGCTGGGTGGGTTCGAGACGACGCTGACTCAATGACCTGACGCAGACACACTCCATTAGCTAATTATGTCCTTTTAAATGACAAATGCAGGAGTCAGAGGGCGGACGCTTGATGAATAATACAGAGGGCAGGATTTTATAATACGGTTATGAGGGAGGGCTTTTATAGATATCCCACGGAGCATGAGAGAGAGCGAGAGAGAGAGAGAGAGAGAGGAAGAAATGTAGATAACAAAAGTTTTCCAACTATCACCAGTGTCTAAGTAGGATCAACACTGGTATTTTGAGTAATTGAAAAATAATGAACGCTTGGAGTGGTAGTCGGTTCCTCCTCAGTCCCACTAAGACTTTTTTTTTAATCTGTTTGAACTTCGACCTTTTTTCTATTTCCAAAAAGGCTGTGCAATAAATCACTTTCTCAGGCTGATACCTTTTCGCCTTTACTTCAATTGGCCTAGGTCGGAGGGCACCCGCTCTTATTGGACGAGATATTTATTCACCTGCGATACAGTTGCCACACTCTGACCTCATGCGATATGCATCAAATTGGGCAGAATCGCCTTTGTTTTCTCCAGGAGAATTTCTCCCGGGTATTTCTGAGTGCAAATGTGCAAATGGATAACTTTACCAGAACGTTAACCCTTTAGGGACATCCTTTTGCAGTTACACTATTTAATGGCTTTTGAATGGGACGATGTATCAATAAAATACTATTATCGTGATGGAGACTAGACATCGTGAGGGATGTTGGTAATCGTAATATCATATCGTAATATGATATATTGTATTAAAAGTCGATTGAATGATTTTATGTATTAATATCTCATGAAAGCACCCCAAAAATATGTATCATCAAATTATTGACAGCCGGCGCACATTCATCAAATAAATTACAATATATATTATACCATAATACCATTGGGGTTTCATCTCGACACTTTAATCTCGTACGTCTGTGTGAGCTGTGATTCTGTGACATGTGACTGATCCGTAATGTTTGTGTTCTTAGATGCGTCATTTGGTCTCAGGTCTCTGTTGGGAAATAGATCTTAATCCCAATGGGAATACCAGAATAAAATAAAGTTGTGTAAATAACTCTGACATGTTAAATAATAAATTGCAATTTGGACTTAGGTGTCTTATTTCAACCTGCTGTAGCTCCTGGTGTCGGGTGGACAAGGATGGTGTGAAATTGGTGGCGCACTTCCCTTTGGCACAGAGTAGCATTGTTTTATCACTCCCACATCGAAACTGAAAATGCAACAGATTGTGGACTTTGATATTTTCCCTAAATATCTCTATAGGGGTATGATAGTGATTATGATACCGGAAGGCCCTAGATTGGGTTAGGAGATATCTATCTATCTATCTATCTATCTATCTATCTATCTATCTATCTATCTATCTATCTATCTATCTATCTATCTATCTATCAACCTACCTATCTATCTACGTACTACGTCTGCCAAGTATTGTAGATATATTGAAAATCAAGCTCTAAATATGATATGTTACTATGATGCTATGCAGAGTGTCAGTATGTACAAATGTAGATTACGTATAAACTGTAAAAAGTATTGGATGCTTATTTTGAGATAAAATATGCATCATATTATATAATCAAATATATATCATATTTGTGGATTGTATTTGTCAAAGTATATTTTTAAAATGTATCTCATTGGGGGATATGGCAGCACCGTTTCAACAAGTTGATATGGGTCTCTGAGGTCCCCAAAACATGTTTTTCAAAATCTTGCCCAAAAAAACACTTAGATTATGCATTCTAACGATTCTAACATGCCTCTAAATCCATTCCTGATAGTCGGTTTGAGCGGGTGGAGCCACCCTCCTGAGGCCCTGGGTTCTGTGAGTGAATGGGGTTTGAGCACAAGTTCCAGGTTCCGTGAACCAATGGGGTTTGAGCTTTACTTCCGGGTTCCGTTGTATTTAGTCCGTAAACCTTCACTGATTTCACCTTAGAAGTCCACCAAAATCTGTTTCTGAACAAATCTGAGGTGAGAAATAAGTAATCCAGTTGCTGGATCTTCACTCACATCAGATCTACCAGTCCTCATTTGAAAGTCAAAAATCTGAATGGGTTGTTTCAGGACATGTTTTTCTGACAAAGGCTGCCAACAAAAAAAAAACTGTCTGTGTTCTCACAGTTTGTGTGTTAGTAGACCCAATACAGACCAAAATGTATGTGCACATGTGAACCAGGCTTTTGTTCCACGCGGTGCAGGAAGTGGAGCACGCATGCTGCAGCTGCGGGCTACACCGGGCGTAGCTTTACAGAGATAAGGATAATGCTCTAAGCGGCCGGGGTCCACTTGCTTTCTCTGACGGCGCTAGCGCGAGGACACGCGGCGGCGTTTCCCCTTCGCTGTCACAGCTCCGGCTCCCTCCGTCTCGGCCGCGCCGTCTCAGGTTATTTCCTTCCGGGGGAACGATTAAAAGCTTTTGGACGTTGATCCGCTTGGCGCGGCGGCCGTGGGGCGGCCCGCCCCTCCGCCGGAGCGCGGGCATCAGCGAGGAGGCGGAACCGAGCTTTCCGACAAAGCCGTTCTTCGCAGCCGCCGGCCTGCCGTCACGCTGTGGTAACCTCCGACGGCAAGAGCAGAGCGTCGGCAGTACCGACGGACGAGACGTCGGGCGGAAATGGACGACGGCAAACTCGCACACCCAACGTAGTCTACGTAGTGCAGCCGGGAAGGTGTACCGTTAGTTACGACTGGTGGTGGGGTTTAGGGGTTTATGGTCAGCTTTTACAAAGTTCACTGAAAACAGTGTGCCCTGAAATATCCATGCGGAAACAGCAGGTGCTTGAACCTTCTGCCGCATATATTTTTCTTTGTTTACCGAGCAAGGTATGAACGTTCGCAGCACACAGAGACAGCAAATGAAAGCAATATGAACGCCAGAACAGTTTGCATCATGGCTGACCTACACACAGCCTCCGGCTACTGATAGTTAGTTTACGTGGCCATCTGTTCCCCAATAACTGCAGATGCGACTTGTTCCTGTTTGTCTGTTTGTTTTTAATTTGCACAGAGAGCCCCAGCTTTTCGCGATGCAACAGGTTGTAAACAACACAAACACGTCTATTTTTGAAGATTTCCCGCGGATGAATTTTGTTGATTTGTTCTTTATTCTTATTTCTCATTTTTCATCTATTTTTCCTCTCATTACTTATATATTATTATTGCTTATTATTTACATTTGAGCTGCTGTACCACTGCAATTCCTTTTGCCATCTATCTATCTATGATACACATAAAGGATAAGTGCATATACTGTAGACAAAGTATCGACATATATTAATATATAAAAACAAGTGGGGGGCTCCAGCTGCACTGTCCTACGCCAGGGGTCTCCATCCGTGTTCTGAGAGATAACGACAGATATGAGGAGCTGTTTAATGTATTTTAAGAATATCACTCTGGCAGTGCCTTTAAAAAAATATAATAATAAAGTGCAAGAGCGAAAGTACCGGCCGGTGCGCGCTGTCAGCTGTCTGCTATCGCCACTAACATCACCGTGCAGCAGAACGCGGAGCCTGCAAAAAGGCGCTTTTCAACCCTGACCCGTCAGAGCTCTCCAGATGAATATATTCTCATGAATTATTCAATGAAATTTAAAATCAAAATATTTCTTTCGAAAATTGTTTGCAAGCTGCCGGCTTTTGGAGACGTGAAAAAAATAGGAATCTATCTATCTATCTATCTATCCATCCATCCATCCATCCATCCATCTATCTATCTATCCATCTATCCATCTATCCATCTATCCATCTATCTATCTATCTATCTATCCATCCATCCATCCATCCATCCATCCATCTATCTATCTATCTATCCATCTATCCATCTATCCATCCATCTATCTATCTATCTATCCATCTATCCATCTATCCATCTATCCATCTATCTATCTATCTATCTATCCATCCATCTATCTATCTATCTATCCATCTATCCATCTATCCATCTATCTATCTATCTATCTATCTATCTATCCATCTATCCATCTATCCATCTATCTATCTATCTATCTATCTATCTATCTATCCATCTATCCATCTATCCATCTATCTATCTATCTATCTATCTATCTATCCATCCATCCATCCATCCATCCATCTATCCATCTATCCATCTATCCATCTATCCATCTATCTATCTATCTATCTATCCGTCCGTCCGTCCGTCCATCCATCCATCCATCCATCTATCTATCCATCCATCCAACGATCCATCTACAATGGAACAATGGTAGACTTCAAGAGATTAATGGTGATATGTCCAATTTCATTTTTAATAACAGTAAATAATTAAGTTGTATGGTCATGTTTCTTGTAAGTTATACAAGAAGTTTGCTACGTGGTTGCGGTGCCAGTGCTCATAGCAATGTTGCTGTGGACTATTTCTCTTAGCGGGAGCTCTTACACTTACAGTGACCAGACGTCCCGGTTTCGAGCTGTGTGTCCCGAGTCCCGACTGATATCTGTAAAACACTAAAATGTCCATTCACTCCCAAATTGTCCCGGTTTTCAGCACAATTCAATTAATTATAGTAATATTTAACCTGTTTCCAGCGCTTACTTATATAATATACTGTATAAGGGCAAGCAGAAAAGAGAGTACATGAAGATAGTACGCGTCGTCATCAACACGCCCACTCCCTCGCTTTGAATTAAGTGCTCTGTGTGTGTGTGTGTATGTGTGTGTGTGTGTGTGTGTGTGTGTGTGTGTGTGCGTGGACGTGGGCGTAGTTTCGTTGCTTCCTATAGGCAACTCCGCTGCGCGTCCCCCCGTGTCTCTCCTAACCCTAATTGAACAGACATTCTAGTTATAAAAAATCATGTAAAATCAATATCCCATCTCGGTGTATTCTTGCATTTGGAGTGCAACAACATTTGGAGTGCCCAATGTGCGGTACACTGAAGATTACTTAAGGGTTTGGGGTTTTCAAAATGTGGTCACGGATATTGATTTCCTATGATTTCATAACTAACATGTCTAGTTCATGTAGGGACATGAACTAGACATGTTACGTAGTTATGAAATCATATGAAATCAATATCCGTCTTCCGCCATTGTATTCTTTTATTTGGTAAGTAGCAGTATAATAACAGGGACAATGTGCAGTCAGCCGGTCGTAATCGCAAAACAGCCCCCAGCACAAATAATAATAACGACCGGCTGACTGCACACAATCGCTTACTTGAAATAGCCCAATATAGCCCTGTTGAACGACCTGAATGAATATGCCAAAATATCTGGATATTTAACCAATGGAGCTCAATCAGGAGCTATAATGGCCAGCACAACCACAGGCAAAGGTTCATTTTGTATGGACCGATAAAGGGTTTGATACCTGGGTGTTATAATTACTCATAACACATCACAGCTATTTGAAGCTCTGACTCTGATGGGCTGAATAGAAACGGTAAGAATGACTATATGACCAAGATTGTTGTTTTTGTTCCAGTAATTACCTATTGTGATCTCTCGTCCTACTTTTAAAATACTAGACAAATTCATATCAAAATCCGTACGGCAACATGCAGTGGACTTACACGCGCACCAGCCAGGAAGCAGATGGAGGATTTGGGCTTGGTGGCGTGTGTGGCGTTGATGGTCCGTTGATTAAGTTGCGGCTCCAGGTTATTACTTACAATAATATAATATCATTTGTGTATAAATATATATTAACATAATTATATTATAAAAAAAATGTTTTTTAATAATTGTTATACAGAGCTGCCTTTGACCGTGAGAATCACACATGTCAACCAGTTCACACACTCACATGCCACACCACATATTTCCCACGCTGAGAATCCCAAAATACGTAAAATTATTTTTAATTTTTTTTTTTTAGTTCTTACACATATATTTCCTCACTTGCTTGGTGCCCATCGCTGTTTGCCTGGCGAACCAGACATCCTTTCCGCACGCACGTTACGTGAACGCCCACGTGCCACCTCCTAGTCGGAGTGGCACAAAGCGATTCGTCACAGAGGTTCACCGTTTCTCCAGAGAAAACAAATACTGGGTGTTTTTTATTGTAGATGTATTGAATCAAGTGAAACCAAAGAAGCGCCGTGCACAACCGTGCACAACCGTGCGTAACAGGAACACTTTCTCGGGCAACCCCCCGCTCCCGACAACAACAACGATGACAACGTGGTGCATTGTGATATTTGGGCGGGACTGCATATGTGTGCACATTTTCAACCTAATTGGAACCTGAAGATGTGATATTTCAACACTCCACTCTCTCACTTCAAAATACAGCGATACATCTAACTATGTTGGAGGGGTTGTGGATTGTTGGGGGACTTCACCCATATATTCTGGGATTGCCCAAATTTCCCAGAGAAGAATGTTCAAAATGAGATTAAACAGATTTTGGGTGTTAAAAAAAGACAAGTGTCCTGGTTGAAGCCGCAGCCCTCCAGCCTGGAGAGACAGGATAAAATAAAATGTCTTTATCGTGGTAGAAAATCACAACTATATTACAGCTGAAGACAGACAGGTTCGCTGAAAGACGGTCACAATTAATACAGGCGATGCCAGAACTTTAGTCACCTCCTTTTTTTTTTTTTGCGCCTGTTCTTACTTTTATTTATTTATTTGTATTTATTTTAATTTGTATCTTTATCCCTATTATTTTCCTATAACCTTTTTCATTTGTAGAACTGTTCATTCATTGGTGGCACGAGTGGTGTGGAATTTGACGTGTGTACGATTATTTTCTGCGCGTAACGCATGGAGAGGGGGCGATCGGGGAGAGAGTCAGGGAGAAGGTCTCCCCGTTATGCACGGTTTCCTTCCATTCCGTTCCGCATGGGCTTGTTTTGTTCCATGAGGAGAGGTGAAAATAAAATAACCTGCATCTAAAATAAAAAGACACTGTTTTGGTGCGCCCCGGTTTCCCTCGGATGGCGCCCTCGGCGGCCTCGCCCGGCCCCCCGCCGAATGGTGGAATATTCGCATTGGACAGCCATTCTGAGTCGGATGCAGCCCTAATTATTTCATAATAATGTTCAGAACGGACGTGAAACAGAACATAAAACAAGTGTAATTGTATATGTATCTCCCCCATGTTCTGTGTACTGTATGCGGTCGAAAAGTACCCTGATATTTGACGAGTGATTACGGGTGAGGAACAACTCTGTCAAATGAGCCCACGCGCAGACTGAAATCTTAAGCGGAAATTACCTCACAAAAAAAACCTTTACGATTCCTCTTCCACCTTATCTCCTTAAGACAACACACCAGCAGCGCATTGATTTTTACATTGCCAATCCCGGAGCAGTGAAATAGAAGCCGGTACATTTAATGGCTGGCACTACAGTTGGTATATACAGCTTTCGATTCGAGGACTCGTTAGGGTGGAGCAAATTGTTTTCCGTGGCTGGCGAGCGGCCTCGGCTATTATTCTGCTTTAAAGTACAGGAGAGACCCACTCTTTGGGTGATTAAAGAAAAAGAGGCTCACCTGTAGTCGAGTGGAGGCGGGTCAGGTCCAAGGACATGGAAAGAAGGAGAGAGCGATATTAGTGACATTAGAGCGCAGCGTTACCGTAATCCAGCTCACGGTCCACGAGGCATTACAGTCAAAGCCAGATAACGCGGCGCGGCCGACTTAGGCGGGGACGGTCCAAAATGGAAGCGCCCCTTCACTGATATCATTTGCGTTATCATCCGCGTTTTTAATCATCCCTCCCTTGCCGTTCCGCGCGCCGAATCAAGCAGAGCCTCAAAGTAAGTCAATCAACATCCTGTCGCTTTCCCCAAATTCGTCGTCAAACGAAGCCAGGGACGCAGCGCGGCGAGCCGCGAACCGAAGAGACGGAGAGGTCAACGCTCCCTCCTACGTCGCCTCTTCCCTTTATGTAACCGTCGCAATGTTCTGAATAAAAAAAAAAAAAAAAAAACACACAGGACATGTCCGCCAATCAAACCGAACAGACGATGTGGGGGAGGACGGAGAGAGGACGCACCTCGGGGGAACGAGGCGCGGCGGAGGTTCATTAACACTTGTTAGCGTCCATAAGCGGACGCCAGCAACTTGCGAGGAAAATCAATATTCTGGGTGATGCACTGACTTGATGTTGAAGTGCACTCTAAATGCAAGAATACACTGAGATGGGATATTGATTATACATGATTTTTTATAACTAGAACGTCTGGTTTGAGTCTTGTGACCACGGAGTAGTTCAATAAGGGTTAGGAGAGGCACGGGGGACGTGCAGCGGAGTCGCCCATAGGAAGCACCCATGGACTGACTTAGCATATTTTTATGATATTTAATAAAAAGAACATTCCCCCAGTATAAAACTGAACCCCCCCCCCCCAATTTTTTTTTTTATGCATTATTATTCCAGGACGTGCATAGACACGACAAAAAAAAAAATGTCAAAGCATCCATGTCGGCTCCCGAATATTTTTAGGTACACAGGCGCCGCCGCGAAACAGCCGCTAACCTGGATGTCAGATTGTCAGAGACAAGTGCGAAGAAAATACCTCCCGCTGTGTGCCTGTGTCCAATTATCTGCCGGAAAGAGAGAGAAAAAAAAATGTATATAATTTACAGCCCCCCTCCGCAGAGGCCGAGTGCCCGGGGAGACCTGAATACCAAGCCCAAATGGAAACGCCGAGCTCGCATCTTAATAAACCTGGCAGAAGGTCACAGACTCCCTTGTATGAAGCGTGGGGGAGGTAAGGTCATCCGATCCACGCCTGAGCGTTCCAAATCCCGGGCCAAATTCGGGAGGCTCCGGAGGACCCGCGGAGAGCCGGGGAGTCGGGATGCGAGCGCTACACCTCCCCCGGGGCGGGCGGGGTGAGCAATCTCATCGGAGGTGGAGGCGATTCAAATGTCAAGTTCTCTCCGTCCTGCACGGTAAAAAAGTTTGGCCGAGGGAAAAAAATGGGGGGGGGGGGGGGAAGTATCTTCAGACACTCCAGAACGGGTCGTTGTCCGCTAGAGCTCGGACGAGAAAGGGCGGAGGCCCCCTAGAGAAGAGGTCCTCAAGTCAACAGTAAGGTGCCGCCGGCAAAGATCAATTTAAAGGAATAGTTTGGAATCGTGAAGTTCTTCCCTGTTTGATACTCATCCCTCATAGTATGACGCGGTTTCCTTCTTGCGGCCGTCCAGAATCTTCTCCATACAGGACGCTCCATTCCTCCATCAGCAGTTCAATGCAAGTCATGGGGGACAAATCCACAGTCTGCGTTCAGTGCAAAAAGCTAGTTACATTGAAAAATACATTTGTTTGGTTTTGTTGCCAAATCCTCTGCCGGCGCTGTATTCCTTGCCGTATTGTGCGATGCCGCCGATAATGGCTTCTGCAGTTGTCGAGAAAATGGCTACTTTTAGAGGAAGGCGACAACCACAGAGAAACACTGTTTTAGACATTGCATTTCTCTCATATTTGTGTGAAACGCCTTGTGTTGAGATACAGGTGAGGTCATTTTACCGAATGGGTGCAGATAACCATTGTCGAAATGCTCCGTCAAAATATTTGTTTTTAAATAGACGAGTTAGTGATGGATGTTCTTGTAGTGAGCTAAAGTCTTGTAATATTTGTTTACACTAAGCTTTAAGACGTGTAGCAAATACTCAATACTCAACAATTTGGCAGGTCACGCATTTCGGTGTAACACCGGTCACAGTACTGTGGCACAGTAATGCACTGGCAAACTGAATTTGCGAAGTCAGGCTGCTGTGGCATCTTCATGTTAGCTTTGTCTGAAATGTGGAGTGAGGTTTTGCACTGAATGCAGGTTGTGGATTTGTCCCCCTTAGTTCGATTGATCTCCTGACCCGAGTGTGGAGCCGTGCGTCCAGTCTGGAGAAAAGGCTGCACTGCTGCAGGAATCAGACCTACCCAGGTACTACATGAGGGGTGAGCGTGAAACAGGGGCAGACCTAAAAAAATCTCAATTACACCTTTAAAGGGGACCTATTATGCAGAGTTGAGAGTCGCGGCGCAGCGTCCCCCACAAGCCTGGAGCACACCAATCACAGTCGGAACAAACATTTAAATGAGGCCTTGTGGAGCTAATACGAGTAAAGATTCAGCAACCGGATCGCTGATTTAGAACGAAACTTAGGAAGCCACGCCCAAAACGCCATCGGCTCAGAGAACTCGTGTCCTCTGGGGGGTGGCTCCACCCACTGAAACAGCCCGTTTTAAGACTGGATTGGACGCATGTGACAATGGCTCGAATGCATAATCTGCAAAAAAAAAAAAATCAAAAACATGTTTTGGGGACAAAAACAGTCAGAAATAGGAAATTAGAGGCCGTATGTAAAAACGTCGCCTGAGCTCATCAGCTCAGTTTAGCACGGGACCGCCAGGCGTGGGGCTTGCCTGATGGATACCGACACTACGGACGTCACTGACTCCTCAAGCGGACCTCGCGAAACGAGAAAGCGGTCCCGGCTCGGGAGGGGGGGAGCCGAACGATTTAAGAAATGCAGAGCGTGCCAAATGAAGGGCTTCTGAGCTCACGTCGGTACGTTTTTTTGAACTCCTGAAGAAACACTTGACTTGAAGGGACTGCTTGATCGCCGCAGAGCTGCATCACGCATGCACGGCGTGCAATAAGCCACATCGAAAGCGTCCGGCTCGTTTATGAGACTCACTCGATGAAAAATGGATTTGTTACATTTTCTGCGGGGAAACGAGTCGCCAGGGAAATTATCAAAACAAACAAACAATGTTGTGTATTAACAGTAACGGCGTCTTAAATGTCAAATACAAATAAAGCTCCTTTGCATAAGTTTCCATCCATACTGAAGGGACCTAACGTGGTTTTGTTGCGTTTTCCATGCGCTGCGGCCTGAATTAGGCTGAATTTGTCCACGTGATGATGTCACTTTCTGCACTTTTGATTTTTTATTTGTTGACTATTTACTATGGGAAATGGACTGCATCTTATACAGCTTTTTACTCATTTTGCGACCCCGCTTTAGAGTACGCGCCTCACATGCACCCATCCACACACACATCCGGACATCGATGGCGGCGGCAACCGTGCAAGGCTGCCTGCTCATCGACAGCGGTTAGGGGGTTCAGCGTCGTGCTCAAGGGCACTTCGACGTGCTGCTAGGAGCCGGGGATCGGCGTTCCCTGGAAATGCGTTGGAAGCGATGCGGGATATACGGATATTTCTGATGCCCCAGCACAAGCTATGTTGCGATGTGAAATTCAAAGTGCACCAATGACTTTCTGACCAGGTTGGGTGATTTAATTGTAAATGAGCAGGGTCGTTGTCAAGTTCACCTTACAAATAAACGTTTTTATTGCTATTTATGTGCAGTTTCTTTTTAGAGAGTCTTGCAATGAGGGAGAATGATTACACATTGTGACTCCGTTCCAAAGTTCAGTAAGTTCCTCTGTAATAAAATGCTGAGCAGGACATAAGCGCATTGTGTTGCCCTGGTATGAAATGCGCCGTGACTTGACTTGACGTAACTTCATCCCTCCTCCCTCTCCCGTCTCCACATGGAACGGGTGGCCGGACCAGCTCCTTTTTGGCGCCGAACGGACCACCGTTCCTCCTCGGCACAAACAAGCTCTGATGCCTGGCATTTCATTGATGCCGGGTATTCGCTTGACGCTGACACGTCTCGTTTTCTCACGTTTTTTTTTTTTATCGTTCTTTATTGTCTTTAAATACTGTTAACCCTATTACTGTACATTGGTCTTTAAATGTCTTAAGTTGTAGTTTTGTTTACTACAACCGATTGTCCCCTCTGGGAGACAAAGCCTTTTCCGATATTTAATGTCAATAAATGTCTCCTTTTTGTCCGCCTTGTGTTATTATACTGTTATAGCGATAGCGAAGTTAAATCAACCAAAAAAGAAAGAGATTATTAATCACGATTTTTGACAATTAATCATCCGCCAAAATGTCATGACTGTGATAGCTAAAAAAAGGATTTGATTCTGGAAGGCCAATGGGCTGAAGCGTTACCAAGTGTTGGGTGGATGTGCTACACCAGCCTATTAATTACCAGTAATTCGTCACTGTCGGCGCCGCCGTGATTATGATGACTGGGTGTCTGCGATAGGGCGAGAGCTCTATCTGCGCCGTGAGCGAGATCACTTATGCCGCTGGCGATATCCGTTCGGCAACATTAATCGCTCCAGAACCACGTGGGCCGGGTGTGTTGCACTGTTTCGTTGTATTTTTTCTGGGAGGCTGTGTTAAGAGGGGGAAATCAATTTTGAATTACACTGCTTTTGTATATAAAAAACCCGGCCAGAGTCCCGATGTTCCGCTGTAATTGCGTGATGTAATGGTGACTGAACAGAGTGTGTGTGCATGTGCATGTGGTGTGTGTGTGTGTGTGTGTGTGTGTGTGTGTGTGTGTGTGTGTGTGTGTGTGTGTGAGTACGTGCATATGTGGTTTAAGAGGACAACACACCTGAATACACACCAGCGTTTCTCGGACATTGGGATGATCACACACTTTTAGTGTCCTCATAATCCTAATACTTGTATTTGATAAGGAAACGTGATAAAACCTGATAAAAGGCCTTAATGCTGTTGTTATTTAATTATTTACTTATTTTTATTGCATTTATTGCATTTATTTTGAATGCGTCTCCTGATTGACTCATTGACCCATTGGTCATGAGTCAATGTCATAGTAGTCTTTTATTTTTTACTTTTTTATTTTTTTTATAGTACATTTCATTGCACTAATTCAACAGGTAGGGGATTTGTTTTCTAGGCAAGATATGAATATTAACGATATAAGCGTTCTGACCACGTCCCCATTGGTTGAGTCCAAATCTGTATTTATTGGTGGAATTGGTGTATATATACGTATACATCCAGACATTTCATTGGAATCAGCTGTATTATACTGTACATCGACTAAAAGACCCAAAAGCCTTTATACAAAATGAGCGTGTCTACCCGGGTGTCCTGTTTCCATCCTGGCCGATTGGAGCTGGAGCCGATAAAAACCAGCCTCTATTGTCATTTTTCCTGGGACTGAAACCCGGGTGTAACCTTTTCCACTTGGAGGGGGGATGGGGGGTGTTTGTCAGAGAGAGAGAGATGCGCAAAGGCAAAGCGGAGCATTTTTATTTATTTATTTATTTTAAAAAAACATTTCAAAATCCTAATATCATTTGGCAACTTTGGATAAAATAGAATAATATAAGCCTAATATTAGCTCTATTTATGCATGCTCCGCTGTGTGTTTTTTGTGGGAAAACGAAAATAATAACTGCTTTCCTGCGATATATTATATGTTTTATAATCACGGCAGGAGAGCAACAATTGTGTTTTAATGACACGCCTATTCTAGAATAAATAACTTTATTTAGCCAGTGGGAAAAAAGAGGAGGAAATTAACATGAATAGCAGGTAGGGGATTTATTTTCTAGGCAAGATATGAATATTCACGTTATAAGCGTTCTGAACACGTCCTCATTGGTTGAGTCCAAATTTGTATTCATTGGTGGAATCGGTATATATATATATATATATATATATATATATATATAATTTACTGTATATATACTGTATATATATTGTGTGTATATATAGGCCTAGATTCCAGGGGAGCAGGGGATATGTCCCCCTCAATATTTAGAACATTTGTGCCCCCCAATAAAAACAGAATGGTTACCTGGGGCCTTAATTCAGTTTTTTCCTTCACATAAATAAAGATATTTCCACCATAAATTGATGCAGAAAAGACACAAATTGGTGCAGCAGAATACAGGAAATTAAATGTTTGACGAGGGTCCCAGACTCTCCCCCTTCCGCTAAATGTGTCACCCCTAATGTTTAAATGAAACCTCCACTTTATATACTGTACACCTATATGTATATGAGTTGCTATAATTCAACAGGTTATGCTTGAAATGGCAATTTAATGTTGAGAACCTGGCCCTCTGTGTGTGCGTTATTGTGTTTGTGTGTTATTTTGTATTTTGTTTTATTATATATATAATACAATACATATACTCCATACATATGGAGTATATATACGCGTATATACGCGTATATATATATATACGTATATACGCGTATATATACATACTATATATAGTATGTATATATACATACTACAGCTTCGTTATATTGAGTGAAAAAATTATGATATGTACATATATAACATAATATATATTAAATATGTATATATAAATATTATTCTTATATTTCATGTAATACATCATTTATTTTGTATTTTGTTTTATTATATATATAATACAATACATATATACACACACACACACACACACACACACACACACACATACTGTATATATGTGTATAACCCCAGCGAAAACAGTGAAGTAACAAAAAAGACGGTGGAAAAAACAGGCTCTGTGTCCGCTCTGCGCCAGCGCTGCCACTTCATTGTGGCGCTCGAGTCTGGGAAGACGGAACCTGGCAAGGGGAGCCGGTGACATCATCCGTGGCCGGGGTCGTCGCAAGATGTGATCTGCAGCCCGGCTGTGTGCTGCCGCGGCCCCGGGGAGGCGGCTCGGAGAAGCCGCGGATTTTCGGGGGGGAGATAAAATAAAGGACGACAACGATATTTCATCTTTCCGCCGGAGCTCGCGGCCCCCTGTGCTGTGCATTCCAGTCACGTCCACGCCAGGACTTCAATGCACACGCATCCACTGGGGTATTCGTGTGGTTTTAGAAAGGCAAATGGGACTGCAAACAGCGGTACAGTAGGTGCAACCACTGTGGCAATGTGTCCCCACTCCACTAATAGATATATCAGGCTCCTAACTAAAACTTTTTTTTTTTTTTTAACATAACGCCACTTGGTTACATAACATGGCTAACCCAAGACAATTGTGACATCCCCTACAGCCTGTAATATTGCGATAATTGCCCTGGATCTTGCCACCGGTCAGGTTCCCATGGCAACGTGATCGAATGTTAACGCAGGCAAACTACAGAAAGTTTTCCTCTCGGACCGTTCAAATTGCCGCTGTTTTTCCGGTCTATTGGACCCCCCGGGGAGCATGAGCTAACGTACCAGTCCTCAAACAATATACTGTACACAGAAACGGCTGTAATAAAACGGCCGCGAGGGGAGGTCGTCGATTGCCTTTTCTTTTTGTTTGTTTTTTTCCAACGGCGATCAATTTCCCCCGCGTCACTCCCGAACGCGATCGACGGCAACTTTCCCCCCCCGCTGAAACCGCGGCAAACAGAACACCCGCGGGCCGCACGTAACGAGCCCCGTTTTTCGATTATGTCACGTGAGGGCGCCTGCATCGGGGTGATGTGTTCGTTTCTGTGTCGGGCCCCAGAGGCCGTACTGGTGGGGCATCGCCCGTATCGGCTAAGTTGAACCCGCAGGTTCAGGTTTTGGTTTTGAGCGATGGCCGCCCTGACCCTGCGGCGCAGAGTGGCTCGTTCCAAGGCCGTAGAGGCCATAGAGGGAGCGTCTTTTGGCCAGGACTGGGCTTAAAAACCCCTACCCAAATCCTCTTATTGTTGGTTTTGTAGTGCAATAAATCTCAACCTTTTTCCATTTCAAAGGACCTTCGGTTTGATGGCATTTGGTCCCATTTGTTGAGATTTCATCCCTGGGACCCGAATCTAGGAAAATCTTCATTGTCAGATAGGATTTAGTCAGAACTTCCAGACCGGTCTGTACTCTGGTTAAGGAGTAATACAGTGATTGTTGCACATTCTCGAATGGCGCGTGAAGAGTAACTATCAATCATTTTGCTGCGGACCGCCTGGAACCTCTTGAAGGACCCGCTGGGCGTCCCTAAACCCCACTTTGAGAACCACTGTTGTAGTGTATTCTCGTGAAATAACCTAAGCTGTGCTAACGCTTTAAACGCCGACATTTCCAAACGGCAACTGGGCGGCGTGAAATCGCCTGCAAACAATCCAACATTTCGCTTGACAACTTAAACAGTCGACTGCCGTGATAAAACCCTCGTTCGCCGACAATTCACCTTCCTCGGCGGAGCTGTCGGGAGTTGTACCGCGGAATTCATATTGCCGAGTGATCCCGCGGTGCTCAAATAGCCGCGGGAATGGTCGCCCTTGAACATTCCATGTTTCAAGGCCGAGTTCAACCCGACTTTCAAACGGATGCCGCTGTGTCGGCCTAACATCAACAATCCGGGCGCCCATCAGCGTGTCGGCCTGTTATGTCTCGGCTTAATTGAGAGAAATGGAATGATGGGCGCTGAAGGGCCGATAATTGTTTACCGACGGAGCGGTTCTCCACCGGTCCAATAAACAACCGACAGGCGACGTCGGCGAGCGAGCGGAAAACCGCCGTCCGGCTGCGCCGCCTGTCACTGTATGCCGCGTCTGTGTATAAAACGAAAGGGGGTTTGGGTAAACAAGCGTGTCTACAGAAGTGGGCAGGGGCGTTCCTATCCTCTATTAGATCCGAGAAGAAAGGAAAGAAGATGACGGGTGGTGACGGAGGATCGGCCCCCAGCCGTGATGGACGCGGCCGTTATTGGTAGTGAGATAAAATTCGGTCCCGAGAGCGGAGAGGCCAAAGCGAAATACCAGATGCCTCATCGGCCTTTAAAGAATGGGGGTAATGAGTTAGGGGCGTGTTCCCCGTAAGGTTCTTCTGGACGCGCCGGGAAACACCGCTTCCACTCGACTTCCGTCGGTATCTCTGGCTCCTTGCCGTCGTCGGGAGAAACAAAACCCTTCCCTCCTCTGTTCCCTGTTCACATGCCATCATCACCTGCCCGAGCAAACCGCAGTGTGAATAATCACCGGGGTAAATGCTGCCGGGTCAGCGGGTTAAACCGCGCTTCTGTCGGGGGGAACCTGACCTTTCCCTCTCCCGCGACATAATAGCTTTGTTTCTCCGTCACACTCCGAGGTAATAGTTTCAGTACGGCGGAACCCATTCCGCGGATCAGCGGGCGGCAGGCAATGGTGGAGCATCGCCCTCTTCCTCGGGCAAGACTATTTTTCATCCGACCCTCCCTGCTTTTCCCCCTCGGTTTTCCACACCTTCGTCTTTTGCGCCGGTACGCTATCGAAGGGTAGACGTACGGCGCCTTGTTCCGGAAGCGGCGGGGGATCGGCGGCGGGGGATCGGCGCCGGAGCAACGGCGTGTGAGCGATGCATTTTAAATTCCAGCGAACGTAAATATGTGCTGAAGCACGGGAAGAAAGGTGAACCCTATTTACTGCGTGGAAACAATTGAGCCGGTTAGCTGGCGCGTAATTTATCCAACGCTTCTTTGGCCAAGCACGGACGACTCTATCCTGGTGGGAGTAGAACTACAAATATGAGAAAATCCCATCCTTCCTTTGCCGGCGGGTGGGCGGTAGCAGTCACTCAGTGAATGACCGGCGGCAAAATTACAGGATGGATTGGTGCGGTGGGGGGCGGCGAGTGTGGGCTGCTCAGACCGCCAAGGTCATTACCATTGGCTTATCAAATGTCAGTCACATCACCATCATTCTCCCTTCTCCCCCCCCCCCCCACCTCTCCGGACAGACGCTCACACGTGCGCTCCACGGGCGCGCCGCTTCTTCCCCCCATGAAGCGCCGCAGCCGCTGGGACGTCAGGGGTTATTCGTTCGCGTCAGGGATCCAGCGCCTCGAAGATGAGACGATAAGGCAGCGGCTGGGGCTGGGGCGGGGGCGGAGGGCGGGGGCAGCTCAACACCTACGGCCCCGCCGACGGCGAGCCGGGCCGGCTGCGCGGCGTTTTCTCCCACGCGACCGTTACTCCCCGAGGCTGTCCGAGGAAAGAATGTTTTTTGGGGGTTTTTTTTGCTCCCAACCCCGGGGGCAATGGGTGGAACGGTCGCGGGGGGAGGAGCTCGTACCGAGGCCAAGGAATATGAATGAATACAGGATCATGGTTAACTTTGCAGCAGAGCGTGAAGCGTTAAACGAGGCCGTGTGTGTGTGTGTGTGTGTGTGTGTGTGTGCGTGTGTTTGTGTGCGCGTGTGAGCTGCAGCTCTTGGACAAGAACTATCGCTCCTACTGAGAGGGGGCCGATTTCAGGGCGGCCGGCCGCTTTTGAAGATGCTGTTATCAATCGAAATCCACTGTAGGCGATAAGTCAGTCGGTGGGGCTTCTCGGGACCCCCAGCTGAGTGGACTAATCACATGCCTGAGGAAATATACTCAGTCATAGAGAGTGCGCCGGCTTCAGGGTTGCGGTGTTTTGGTTCTGTCCAACGGGTGATGCGGCGGAAGCCACATTTGGCAGCAGCGCTCGCCGCTCTAAATAAGAGAGGAGACGTGCGGCATACAGATAGGCTCATTACGCCGTGATTCATGTCAGGGCCATGTTGGCCACTGGCAAAGCTAATAGTTCCGCATGGCGATAAGATCAGAGCTCGTATTTTTTTTGTTTTCTTTCTTTTATTCCCTTGATTTTCCTTGATTGAATTTTTGAAGATCAGTAGAAAGAAATGTCTATTGTAAAAAGAATTATGATCCACAAAGGATAAGCAGGCACGTTCAAGATTGATCCAGTCCACAAACTTCGATTGATTTTCATATATATGAAAAAAAAAACAAAAAAAAAAACGATCGACCAATCCGCGCTCATTATTATTATTATTATTATTATTATTATTATTATTACTATTTCCCCGAAAAACCAAAGCTCCGACACCGAGCTGAAAGGAACAACATTTGATGACCACGAGACCGGGCAAATGGTCGAAGGGTTTTTGTCAGGGGCCGTGTCATACCGAGGGGGGCCAGTAATTTCGGGAGGCGGTGCTTGCCGTCTTTCTGCAACTGTCAATCGGCCCCTTTGACGGCAGACTCCTACCACCGCCGTCACGGTTTTCCGTTTTTGCACCGTTGCACCGCTCTGGTGTCAGTCAGATCATTCCCACCCCTAATGAAGACACCCTGATTGCAGCCGCCCTCCGCAGAGCGAGCCCTTATTAAAAATACAATGTTTCGATCGACGCAGCGGCGCATGGACACTTGCTGCGATCGCCGATCCCTCTACGTGCGCGGCATTTTTAGCGTCCGAGACTTATCCACTTCATCCCTTCCTAACAGCGTCTTATTGATTTTTTTTTGTCTCTGCAATTGTGAAAAAAAAAAATAATAATAATAATTATAAATAAATAAACCCCAGGCACGCAAGTAAACCGGCGGATAATAAAAATGGAAAAAACGTGCAGCAAAAACAGAGACAGAAAACAGGAGCACAGCTGCACAAACGTCAGCCTCGCAAAAACAGACAACGGCGCCGCGTAGAAGACCGCCAGCTCTGCGAGGGGATAGTCTGGCGTTGGCATGAGGGTAGACCGGACTACAACCAAGGTTTTTGCTCAGCATACCAAACACCACCTGAGTGGGTGTGTGTGTAGCAGGTAAGGCATGGTGTGTCTGTGCTTCACCCCAGTGATGCAAGACTCTCCTACAAACTCGCGATTTGTTCGTAGCGGACTAATCTTTTCTATGACTCAGCAGTTGGCAGTCACAAAAGAAAGTTGCGCGCGAGTGAATCTTCGACTCAGAGAAATGTAAATAATCATCCAAGTCCAAGGCTTAAAAAAAGTGCAAGGTCATTTATCATATTTCATATTGAATGGGACCAATTTACGCCTCGCATTCCACCGTAGATAACCGTGACGGAAAATGAAATGATTCCCGTGAGAGTTCCAATCGCAGTTCGGAGCCGAAGCCCGACCCCTTCTGGCTCCTCACAGAATCAAACGCACAAAGAGTCTGAAAATTGAACGACTCCTTTGTTCCGTCGGCTCAACCTGAAAAAGGGTCGAGCCTTTCACCGCCACGCAATTCCAGATCGCTGAAATCGTCTGTGAGTTTTACCGCAGCTTTTTTCCAAACATGCCGTGGCGTGCTACAGTATGCGGGGGGCCCGAACTCATTTGTTTTCTGCCGCCGTTTGAAAAAATAAATACACTCTCTGGCCCGTTTGTCCGATCAAAACGCCACGATAACGATGGCGTGAAACCGACACAAAGGCTTTTTGCCGGGGGTTACCCGCCCCAAGCCCCTTGCGGTGAAGATCACAGCCGGGCCTAATCAGGTGCGAGCAGAACTAAAGCACGGAGGCCACATCATCTCAAGCACAGGCCCCGCGACCCGGTCAATTTGAGAATTAGAAATGTGCAGCCGAGCTCTTCCGCTTTGCACACTTATTTATAAGTGCGGAGGCTGACTCCGTCAAGGGCCCGGCGGCGGGATACGAGCTGTTGACTTCACTCTTTCCCTCACAGGGGCTCATTGCACAGGAACGGCAGCGGAGGCGCTTTGTCTGCTCTGCTGCGCAACTGCGGAAGGTTGTGCAGTCAGACCAGCCCCCTGGCTACACCACCAGGGTATCTGATGTCCGCGGACCTCTGAACCTCTTTGCAATATTTTTGCGTCGCATCACGTCGGCCACAAAACATTTCTTCTGTTTGTCCCCGAAAAAACCCCCCCCCAAAAAAAAAACGCCTAGAGGTGTAGCCCGCATTTTCAAATTTCTTTCCCATATACAAACTATTCCTGGCGCTTTCTATGGCCCTTTCCCATACGGTCCCCCTCGGGAACCAACCAGCCACATCTCTCTATAATTAAAGACATTACTTAAAAGAAATACGCGCGGGCACACACACACACACACACACACAGTCATGCTCATACACACACACATACTGCAGACATTTCCCATGATTAGCACATCAGTGGAAAGCCTCGGGGGAAGGAAGTGGCGTGATAACAGGGTCCCCCTCAGCCGGTACGTTCAGTTGCGACACGCACCGCGGGCTGAACGGGACTTCCCTCGCCCTCGCGCTTCCCTCGCGCCTGACAAGTAAAGAGAAAAACAGCATGTGCCGCACGCGCGCTTAATCCCGAGCGTCCGCAAAATCTGACGGATCAATGGAAATTAAAAACAAACCGCTTGAGCCTGTAATAAACATGGTGAAGTGAGGGGAGCGAAGCCGAGCTCTCTACCCTCAGCCGAGCCAGGGAGTAGAGATAGAGGGAGAGAGAGAGAGAGAGAGAGAGAGAGCGAGAGAGAGAGAGAGAGAGCGAGAGAGAGAGAGAGAGAGAGAGAGCGAGAGAGAGGCAGGGACGATGCGGCGGCACAACGCTGCAAGGGCTAATCTGCCTAGCAACAAGGCTTCGCGTCAAACTCTTTCAGCGTCAGATATACTCCTGCCTTATTAAGACGTGTGACACGAGCTAATGTACCTCCATCCACCGGGAAGGCTTTCTGTCCTAACCCCCGCTGGAACCTCTGATGGCTTTATTCATCAGCATCCATTATGCATTGAATTTAAATTGGACTCTGATACGCTCGTCAGTCACTTTTAATCAGCTGTGACATGTTCTCCCTTTGACACGGTGCGGATGCCGCGGTTGCCGCCATCAATGCGGGACCGCCACGCACTTTAAGACCGGGAGGAACCGTCCTGTCCTCGGAGTCCGTTCCCTATCCCGGCAAGTCCCCTCCAGTCCCCCAAAATTCGGCATCGCACTTTCCCCAGCTTCGAAATCCATCAACAAACTTCACGCTCAACATGGGCCATATTTATTTTTACGGCGTACACACACACACGCACACGCACACACACACACACACACACACACACACACACACACACACTGGCAGTGCCGGTCAATAACTTTTGGGGCACCTCTGAACCTGTGAACGCGTGGATGGCGCCGATAAAAAAGTCGAAAGGGTCGTAAACGTCAGGGGGGCGCTTTTAAAAAACCCCCCCGGCGATTTACGAGAGCCGAGGTGTGATCCCGCCGGGAGTCCGACTTTGACTGGATAATCTACTCACAGAGGCGATACAAGAATATCCACTTCAGGTTCGCCCGCCCCCACACCCTGCACTTAGGCATTTTACCGGCTTGTTTATTTCCCCTGGCCGGGCCTTCGCCAGCAAGGTGTACAGTATATTTCCACACTGGACGCGGCTACAGCGGGAGGAGGTCTTGGGTGTAGTCTGTCTACTTGTTTTCATCAGGTGTCGCTCCATGGTTTTCCTAGAGGTACTGGGGTAAGGGACTGGTCGTAAGGATAGCCACATGAATATATACAGTAGAGGGGGGAAAAAAGCATGCAATCGTCGATGTCTCTGGTATATCGCACGGCTTCCACATGAGTCACTTCAGGCCTGTGAAACGAGAGAAGTTCCGTGCATTTCAGGGTGGCTCGGGATTCATCAAGAAACACACCCGGTGGTTCTCAGGCCAAAACTACAGCGGCTGTACATGTGGATCGTCGCCGAAGAAAGCTTTGGGGAATCCCTTGCGTGGAACTTTGGTTTTCTGTTTTCATTGAAGGAGCAAAGACCACGTTTTCGGTGGTGGACAATTTCAAGTTCGGGAGGTTAAAAGTCCCCTCAAGTTTTCACGCTCCAGCCGTGCCATGCCGAGCCAGTTTATTCCACTCATTAGCTGCGCCTCTGGGTTGGAGCTTAATTAGCCGACCTAGACGGTTGCCTCCAAATATTGGGGGAGACTTTCCACCTTCTTCACCTGGAACGTCGTGTTTTCGGTTGGATGTTGTAACAGTTGGCGGCTTTGGTCGGTACATTAGTGGGGTTTATCCTGGAGTGTTCCGCCACCTGCAGCTCTCTCTCCTCCCGCCTTCATCTCTCCTTCCCGAGCTCCCCCTCCCCCTCCACCCAAGCTCCCGGTGGAGCGCGCGCGCGCACCGTGCGCTCTCATCCATCAGGCTTGTCATCGGTCGCTCCGGGGCGGCTGGCGAGGTTCTGCGTGGGACTCGGCTCATTTCCCGCCTCTGATTATCCCGGTGCTGCTCAGTGGGAAGTGACCCATGTCGCTGTGATGGGGGCGGAGGGTGGGGAGGCTGATGTGGCGGGTGGAGGGCGGCGTTCCTCATCCTTCTTCCTCCTCCTGCTGCTCGTTGTTCCTCCTTTCTTCACTTTCTCCATCTCTCTCCCTCCCACACAAGTCGGAACTCCCTCCATGAAGTGTTTCTATTTGTTCAGTTTGTGTCTGAGATGCCTGTAGTCGTTTACATTTATATCTGTGTGTGTGTGTGTGTGTGTGTGTGTGAATGTGCGTATTTTGTTTGTGTGTGTTTTTATGTATGTATGTGGCATATGTGCACCCACATGTCTCTATATGCTCCTGTATCTTTCAAGGGTGTATATATGCGTGTATATGCGTCTATTTGCGCATATTGCTTTGCGTGTTTGTGTGTTTCATCGACGCATGTATGAGTGTAGATATGGCTGTGTGTGAATGTGTGTTTCTGCATGTGTATCTATGTTCATGTGCATGGGTCTGCCTCTGTGGGTGTCCTCTTCTTCGTGTGTGTATGTGTGTGTATGTGTATGCATCTTTGTCTGTGCAGGATTGTGTGTTTATCGTTGTGTGTGTGCAGGTATGTGTGTGTTTCTGTGTGTTTGTATATGTTCATGTGCATGGGTGTGCCTCTGTGTGTGTGTGTGTGTGTGTGTCCGTTTCTTTGTGTATGTATGTGTATGCATCTATGTCTGTGCAAGATTGTGTGTTTATCGCTGCGTGTGTGCAGGTATGTGTGTGTTTCTGTGTGTGTTTGGATATGTTTGTGGTATATTCATATGCATGGGTGTGCTTCTGTGTGCGTGTCATATTCTGTGCACATATGTTTACTTCTGAGCGTGTGTGTATGTGTGTGTGTGTGTGTGTGTGTGTGTGTGTGTGTGTGTGTGTGTGTGTGTGTGTGTGTCTCTCTCTCTCTACTTGAGCTGGGAAGTCTCACCAGAGGCGTGTTGAGACATTCATTAAAAAAAAGCTAAGCTGTCTGGGGGCATGAGCGTCCCTGCATGTTTAACAGCGATCTTCATTTCAGCATCTAACCTTTTGCCGGAGGACTCAGGTGGGCTTTGACAGCTAGAGTGCCGGAGCAGGGTCCCCACCGTTTGCGGTAGCTAAAGGTGTACGCAAAGTGTGTTTTACTTTAGTATTAGAGTAAGAGGTGTCCTCGTGGAATATTTCCCATCTCAAAATCTGCTGCAGTCGACTTCAAATTCGGCTTGAGAAGAGGCTCTAAATTGAACTGGAGGACGTTATTTTTCAAAGTTCCCCATAATGGATTGTTTTTGCTGACGTACATCGGTGGTCCGTGAATGGTCTCCTCGTGATGGCTGTGGTTGTTGTGCTCTGGCCTTGGGGGGGGGGGGGAAACTTGTTTTGTCTTGTTTTGGATTCATGTGTAAAATCGGAGCCACGGAGTCAAATGCGATGTGGAGGACAGTTGCTCACAATGACACCAATTAAATGAACTACATATGCGGTGACAAAATGTGGCTAATTGCCTGGCCATTCCGGGCTTCAGCCGTGAAAAGTTCGAGCGAGGAAAACAGCGCGGATTTACAATGACAGTTTTTTCCAGGAGGACGGAAGAAGCCGACTTGTTTTTTGCAAACACGGCCCCAGAAATAGTTTTCTCCGCGCGGAGCTGCTGTATCCAGAGTGCCTCTCCCTGCCTTGAGAGCCCGGGATCCCTGAACGGCTTCTTCAAAACGCCTCCGTTCACAATGGCCAGGGAGAATCGTTTGGCAGGTCTGCTCCCGGGCACGGGCTGGCCTACTTTAAAGTCCGGACGCTGTTAAACAACTGGCTGAACGTGTCTGCCCTCGGCACGCCAACACACGCACACACACACACACTTGCTCACACCCCAACTCCTGTCCAAGTGCATCTTTTCTTCGCCTCCTTGCCCGCCGGTGGCCACATCGCAAACCCTTGGAGGCTGCAGTGTCCAAAGTATTTCCTCCTCCTTATCCTCGCTGACAAGGGCGCGTATACTCAACAGATACCGTGTTAAGGTCATGAACCCGACTGCGGCTACATCACTGGCTTTTCGTGTGTGCACAAGGACCCAGTGGCCATTTCGGGTCACTTGGATGGCAGCAGCCCGTCTAAGGCCCAAATAGGCATTGACGGGAAATATGCAGCGGGGTGTAAAATGACCATCTGCAGAAAGGTTATACATAGTGAAAGAGCCCTACAGAAGCAGGGGTTTTAACATTTGTCCACAGCCTTAACGGCTTTAATCTGATTCGTCACAAGCTCTGGTTTACATATCGGTATTGACATTTCATGGCCCGGTAAAACGGCATTTCCCTCATTAGAAAGTTGATATTTTTTTTCCTAATCGTTTTTTTACGGCATCTCTCTTCGGGCCATCGCACTTTCTTTGCTTGCTGCACCGTCGCTCGACCATAACAGATGTAAAAAACCATGAAAGAACCACAAACTGTAATTACATCATAATTAGAGGAGGACAGAATACTCCGCACCATGTGGAAGCATAAAAACAACTCCCCGCGCGTGTGTCGACGGCACCACATTGTAAACATTGTAAACTTCATGTGACAAAGAAAAAAGCCTTAGACTTCTACCGGGTGGAAAAAAAAAGAAAATTTCCAATGTGCGTCTTAACAACAAAATTAAATATTTCACTAAATATTAAATTTTGTTTATGACCCATCCGGTTAAGCCAACGTATCAACTACGATCCAGTGAAAAAAAAAAAAAAAAAAACGCAGTGCGGTGGAAGCCTCTCGTTCTCTTGTTCCTGTCAAACCCAGGGACCGACCCTTCAACAAGGCATGAAATAACTGTCAACGAGAAGCGCGAAGGTTCATTTGGAGAGGAAATGCTCCGCCACACAAGACATAGCGCATCGAACGCCCGCAACAACGGCGGCGGCGTGGCAGCCTCCGCCTGTTGTGACTGTTGCTATGACACGTGGCTTTCATTAGGGCTGTCGAGTGGCTGCACAAGACCGCAAAGTCAGTGCTGTTCCACGCAGCTGCAGCTTAAAAAAACACACACACACACACACACACACACACACAAAAAAAACACCCCTGCACGGTCCCTTTGCTCAATCTGAACACGCGGAAATGAGCTTCCCACGACATATTGGGAGAAATGAGGGGGATTTTGAAATGAAATCATGCTGAGCTGTCGTCCTCAGAAAAGACCGGGGACAAATGACTCAAGTCGGGCACTGCGCAAGGGACAAGTTCAGTGAGGCGACATCCGCACGCTATTGTCTCGCTTGATGTGCAGAGATTTCAACATAGCCCAACCCCTGCCAAAAAAAAAAACAAAACACCCACATAACTCGCCCTTTCCAAAAAAGAATAACATTACACCATTTACACAGTTCTGCCTTTGCAAAGCAAATCGCATACACCCCAAGGTGCACAATTCTACAGTCGGAACGAATAAAAGAACAACCGCCATCCTGGCTCTCTCCCCGCTCTCTGTTTCCCATCTCTCTCCCCGGCTGACGCTCTCTCCCTCCCTCTGCTACTGCAAGATAACACTTCCCGCCGTCCCACATACTGTTTAACTAGACCCTGCAACATCACCCAACCCCATTAGTCCAGACCCTATTACTGCTCTCCAAAACCGAGCGTATGCCAACAAACACTATTATGCACGCAGAATAGCTCATTTGGAGGAGTCAATACAAATCGCCCACTTTTTTTTCACTGCAATTTCTATTACGAGGGGATAATTATTGTTTAAGGAATGCAGGTGTTTTACTGAGGCGAGAGCTCCTGCTTCCTATCGCTTTGCGGGAAGCGATACTTGCTCCTTTAGCGCAATAGGCTTGTAGTAAAAAAAAAAAAAAAAAAAAAAAAAAAAAAAAGGTTGGACTTGACGGAGCGTCCATATTTGTTCCTACCTCCCAACGGAGTCACAAAGCGTACCTTTAGGAGGCTTGCGTTAGGTCAAGAAAGCGGGGACAGCAGTTCCCTCATAACGCAGTGTTCCTTGTCCAATTTGCATCTCACGACCTGTTACATTATCCCAATTCAATCCAGCACCTTTTCAAAAACACTGACACCATCTTATTGCCTGTCAGTGCTTTTCTGCAGCGGGAACCAGGCATGAAAGTAGAGACAGTACCTGTCAATAGTCCCTGTGGTGCAGAAAACCTGATATGGTCTTAACCTTTACACAAATTGACTGTCGGTGACTGTCCATGGCTGTCCATGCCATGTGTACTGTAAATGAACCCCCATGAAAAGGTGTTCTTGGCTGTTCTGACACTCAATATGTTTGTATGCTATTTTGGGTATGTCATGTCGGAGCACAGTTCAACCCTCATCCCTGTTAGGCGCACCGGTGCAACACTATGTAGAAGCCACTTGTTTGCAAAAGACAATTCAAAGTGAAACAAAGTCAAGTGGAAAACACTTTGGCATGCACGGCGCATCGTCACTTATTTACAAATGCAAGATCAACATACTCAAGCAAGCCCGTGGTAAAAAGCACTGATAAGCTTTGAGCGCAACAAATTTCACTGTTTGAATGATGTTCTCCAACGCACACAGGGAGCCACAAACAGGGCGAACGCCGACAACGCAGACGGAACATTTTTTTTCAGTGAGGTTTTCTTTACTCTCTGTGGCGTGTTGTCATGTTGTAGGTACTCGGTTGTGTGGTTGTCAAGGCGTGTGTGTGTGTGTGTGTGTGTGTGTGTGTGTGTGTGTGTGTCTGCGTTCCTGAGTACTCAAAGCCGTCAAGCACACGAGTAAAGTCGACGCCATAAGACAGCGGCGGGGTAGGGGGCTGCGAGCACATCTGGTGACGCTGTCACTACAACGCCGATCGTAACAACAAAGCCCTGAAAAATAATGCTAATACCCGCGATTTTAGCAGGTAGGCGGTCAAATGCGTGGAACCAAGGACAATCCACAGCGCCGTACATGAGCCGCCATTTCCCCACCCACCAGTCTCGAAAATACAGCGCTGTTCGCCCCGCCGCACAATCCCCTCCGCCTTATCTGAATATCTTGACTCCGCCGCCACACTCCCGACAGAAGAGGATAGACGCCGTCATTGTTTGGGACCGTTCAGCTTCGCTCCCTTATCACCCAGTACGATAAGTGCCGTGTCTAAACCCGACTGATAGCGCAGCCACCATCCAGTCCGCCAGAGAGTGGGGAAGCGTTTCAATCCAATCCAATCCAATCTGGGGAAATGGCAATCCAACACGTGGCCCCTGGATGCCCAACATTCTTTTTCTGTTTGCGTGAGTGAGGGGATGCTTAACATATAAACACGTTACGAAGGTCGCAATGGAGCGCGAGGGGATTGGAGAGCCCAATCCTTCTCGCGGCGGTTACATAGCGGGGGGTTCTACCGGTCTCCAGAGACGCAGGTTGCTGTAGAGAGAGAAGCTGTCAAAGGAGTGTTGTATAACAATGGTGCGAGAAAAACAAAACCCTCCAAGAGGACCGACCACGGTCAGCGTCAGTAACAGAGGCTGTCTGGGCAATGGAGGCATGATTGATGTTTCTCGGGCAATTTCACAGCTCCGGGTCTCCAGCAGGGAGTGAGCAAAGTGAGAAAAGAGGAAGGAGGAATGATGGAGTGAGGGAGGTAGATAGCAGCAGAGAGAGAGAGAGAGAGAGAGAGAGAGAGAGAGAGAGAGAGAGAGAGAGAGAGAGAGAGAGGAGTCAGTACGAGAGAAAAATATGGGGCGCCGTGTCATTTGTTGGCAACATTAAAACCCAAAGGGATGTGAGGTGATCTGCAGCCTAATTTCAAAAAACACCCTATAGCTCAAACGTTCTCCCGAAAAAAAAGAAAAGTCCTTTAAAGGTGAGCACTCGGGTGTAAATAAATTGTAAAAAGAAAAAAAGGCCAACATCTGGGATGGGGATTAATCGTTTTCTCTGAGTAGGATTGACGGTTTTAAGCTCAGGCCTCAACTCAAAGTGCCCGACGGAGCGAGCTTTTAAGTCACGGCGCAGAGGTGGGCTGTGCCCTTTAACGCCCCCCAAACCACCCAGGCGGGTGGGTTTTAAGAGGGTTTACAAAGGACTTTTACTCATTCACTCATTAAATTGACTCATAATATACAGGTTTGTTTCACGAAAAAGGATTCAAACATGAACAGGAACCTTTGAAAGGCTTAGAACGCGTGGAAGGTCACGCGTTGTCCATCCCAGGGATTCGAGTATGGCTGGAAATCCCAAAAAAGAGTGGATGTTTCAGCTGAGGGGACCACGTAGCGCTGCGTTAATGAAGATATTGAATGTAACATAGCAACACGCAACAGCCCCTGCCAGCCGGCCCCTTAAGTTGTGTGTTAAAATAACCATTTCTCTCGTGTTATTAAAAGCCAGCCCAGATCATAGCTCCAAGTTCCTCCAAGCTTCCCTCCCTGATCGCTCTGAGATATTTTGAGCCCCACAGCCTGTCTAGTCTATATCATATTAGATGGATAAGCGAGATAGAGTGACTGTACTGTAACACTGCTTCACCGTTGAAAGAGACCATCTATGGCATTTACCATCAAGAATTATCAACTCGTTCGATTATTAGTTCAAGTTGCAAAAGTTGCCAACTAAGGACCACAGAGATCACAAGTTCGATGTTGATTTAATGGTATATCTGAGAATTTGTACAATTTTGTTTGAGTTGCGTCCAGACTCTATGGACCAAACAGTCCAAAAATGTAGGGAAGGGTGACTGTAACACCCCACTGGACAGTACACATTCACAGACTATGAAAGGGAAGTGAGGGAAAAAAAAAACAAAAAACGAGAAAAAAAACGCTCCATTTCAATACCCGCTAGTCAGGCCATCTGAAATATGATGATGGATTGCGGGTGCTGATGAGATGGAGCGTCTGGTCGGGGAGCGGAAGAAGAGTCGCTCGCTCTTGAGCCCGAGGATTATCTAGTCTCAGTGCAGTCATGAGAGCTCGCGGCCGCCTCCGTGTAGGTGTGCATTAGCTTGTGTGAATAAGCACATTTATGAATAAACTTTGCGCGGCCCCGTTAAGCCTGCGCACCTCAATCCGTGCACCGTAATGGTTGTATTTCAGGACCTAAGTAGCTTAATACAGAGGACGAGATTAAAAGGCATCCTGACGAGACTTTCCTGCGACTGTGGCAATGCAGCAGTGGCATTTCTTAGCTACTCCCGTTTACACAAATTGGGAGAGAGGGCGTTTGACGTCATGCTTTCAGTCTAAGCTTTGCGGATCTCTAGACCAAAGACTATCACAGCTTGGGCGCCTCTATGTCGGATCCTTTGTTAGAAAGGTGGTGGTGTTCGGGGGGACGACGACACAGTGGGACCCTGGACTGGTCCCACCGACGGCAATGAACACCACGCTGTCTCATTATGTTGTTTTGATACTTATAAGCAAATAAGATTGGCCACTCAGCACCCACTGCAGCCTGGCCTTCCTGGGAGGCCCCTCCCTTTGCGACTCCTTCTCGAGGGAGTTTTTCCTTGTGGGGGTTGAGCGGGATGCCATTGGCGATGCCATTGACCGGGAAATTATTACCTTATTACCTAAATAACAGACCTCATTTGACTTCTTGAGTATATTAAGACTATCCTTAGTCTTGTTGTGTTGTTGTGTCTATTGTTGTTGTCTTTTTGCACTTTCATGTTATATGTTGTGTGTTACAAATATAACTGCACATTTGGAGTATGGGGAAACACAATTTTGATCCTCTGTGTAATCACGTGTTGCATGGTACGATTGACAATAAAGTACACTTTGAACTTTGAACTTTGAACTTTGAAATGCCATCAACTATGGCAACGACTATTGACAATGTGAAGCTTGTGAAGCCCTTTGAGGCTGTGCTGTGATTAAGTGCTAAAGAAATCCACCTGACTTGACTTGGTGTTAAAATACCCCGTACAAGGTATGTTTCTTCTGGTACCAGCTTGTGTGTATTCTGTACGCAAGAAACACCTGAGTTATTGGCATTGACTCGGGACCGGGTGATGAAGACCTACGACGCACTCCGCTTACGATGTGCCTGTGCTTGTCTGCCTCATTATCCAAAAGCCAGTGGTTTAACCCTCGGCAGGCTTAACCGGACAAGTGGCATAGCAAAGTGCCAGTCTCAGTTATCGGTTATCCAGCCGTATGAAGTAAATTCCCACAGTTTCAGGGATCGTCGCTGCATAAGTGCGGCGCATTTGTCACGCATCACCGATCAAAGCTGGAAAATGAATTATCGGGGGCGAAACAAATATTAAAACGCATACCTGCAAAGTGAAATGTAGGAGACTAAACATTTTTGAAAGTCAAGCCGAGCAACTCAAAGCATACATGTTGGGATCTTGGGGTTGATTTTGGGGACGCGCAGACGTGTTTTGGACAGGCACTTAAGAGGATTAGCCCTCCTCTTCTGGGGCTCTCCAGTTTCAGAAATACAAAATTCCATTTTTTTTGCCAGTATCTCGGCGTGTGAATGCACTGGGTGCACAGGGTTTACATGCTCCTCCGGCAGCAGGGAGCAAAACACATCAAAAACGCGCAGAGGTGAGTGTGTTGGCTGTTCCAGCCAACGCTCAGTCCCTGCACTGCTGGCACTCCAGAAGCTGTCTCACTCATTCTGCTTTTCACAGACAAGTATCCATACCTGATATTGAAATAACCCAAAGCACTCATTCCCTCAGCACTGAATGGCTCAGCTAGTGTTGAATGCTGAAACAGATAAAATCACTATGACTTGTCATAACATACAGGGGTGTAATCAGGATATTGTGACATTTCGGGTGTGCAACACAAGGAAATGGCATCTCAATAGTGGGAATATGATGTGAGAAATGATTCTCTGTGATTCATTCTTAACATGAAAGTAGGCGGTATACAAAGGACGAATACAGTTCTGTGTTTCCTTGTTCACTTCTTCGGAGTGGTCTGTTGTATTAACTGGTGCGTTTAGTCACCTGGGATACGTACCGCTGGGTCGAGCTGCCTCAATCACAGTGTTACATAATCGCTGAATCACAATTATTTGAGCTGGTGGGAAACAATTAGTAAAATCGAAAGATTCCATAGACATTATGTATCCATCCAAATTGAAGGGGAATTTTAAACGAATACATTCAAAATAATACTAATAAATACATTGTGTATTAGGTGGGATTATCAACTGTCTACCTGAAATGTTCCATATGAATAGACGGTTCTTCTGCATGTACTATTATTATTATTATTGTTGTTATTATTATTATTATCATAATTGTTATTATTATTATTATAATTATTGTTATTATTATTATTATTATTAGCATTATTATTATTGTTTTTATTACTATTATTATTATTTTTTTTTAATTTTTTTTTTTATTAGTAGTAGTAGTAGTACTATTATAAGATTATACGTATATGATTGTGACAGCCCTAGCACTGGGTAAATGTTAGAGTATAAAGAGGTGCGGTTGTGCCGAGCCAAAGCAGACCGGTAAAAAAAGCTTGAGCTTCTTGTTTTGTTTTTTCTCCTCAATGCCACCTATCATCTGTAACACTAACTCTCCCCTAAATCCTATTTGTTTACCCAGCGGGGGGGGGGGGGGGGTGAGCTGACCAGCCCTTCACCTGGCACCGGGAACTCCCTAATTGAAATGGCTGTTCGCTGTCACTCCCTGACTACAACGACGCTGTCCTTCTTTACGGCGGAGAGCTCTGGTAGGGAAAACAGCAATTAGATGGAGGGGTGAGGAAGCAGGGAGGAGACCGAGCCGCCAGGTACCTGTAATTACGTACGGCAGCGGTCACAACATGGTGACGGAGAGGCACCCGCCGCATCGGAAATAAAACACTCTCGCTGTTTTTTGAAACCAATTCCGAACCAGCCGATTCGCCGCATCGCTGATAGCGCCACGCAAATTATTCGTCTTATCCTCTTCGCCCCCATTTCACTATTAAGATCCCAATTGTCAAACCAATTCGGTCTTTCCCCCGGCCGCTTTGAACTGAAAGCAGCCGAGAGATCTGCGCTCCTCCACGAGAGAACGACCGCTCGGCGAGACCGATTAACTCAGTTCTGATTGACTGCGCCGAGTCAATTGTGCCGAACCCAAAAAGCCGGGTCTCCGCGCTCAAGCTGCCCCCGAAAAAAACGCCACTTTTCGGTGGCGTGGGTGTTGTATTGTCAACGCCTGCGGGAACCAACCCGTGACTCACCGGCTCTGCAATTAGCTCCGGCAAAGTTTGTCAAAGGAAGGACGTGGGAAGCAATGAAAGAGGAGAGCAGCGCTGAGGACCTTTGTGTCCATGGTGCTCCCGCCCGGGCTTTCAATGCCCGCGGAACGGTATCGGCCCCTCTTGGCTACTTTCGTGTCGGGGCCCTGGCACCAGATGGCTCTCCCAGCTGAGCCGGGAAAACCTCATTTCCCATCGCCACCTGGGGAGCAGCTGGAGACGGTTCCCGCGCTCAACCTCGATTCATTAAGGCGCCGCACTGATCGGTCGCCCCGTCCCGACGGGATGCGGCGCGACTCGCCGACGGCCTGTTGGCGGAAACCCCCCGCCGGCACGCGCCAGCACGGAGACGTCTCCCCCGCCGGCGCGTGCCGCGGAGGCTGACAGCTTGATTCGTTTGTGTCTGTCTATTGACCGGTGCCGCACGGGGTCCGTTTCCGCTGAACACTGACTGATGATGCGGAGCTGGGATTTGTTTCTCCACCGCCCTGATGACGGGCGCGGCATTATCGATGGGTCAATCCTGGGGCATGAGCCGCTGAGCACTCAGGTTATTGGGAAACAG
The DNA here is from genome assembly GCF_960531495.2 of Zeus faber. Classification (NCBI taxonomy): domain Eukaryota; kingdom Metazoa; phylum Chordata; class Actinopteri; order Zeiformes; family Zeidae; genus Zeus; species Zeus faber. The sequence goes on along the minus strand of NC_137208.1, from coordinate 18,194,449 downwards.
GGCGCGGTTGCCACAACAAAAAGACTCTCGTCATAATGATTTTTTTAATGATGCCGATACTCTGCCCATTAAGTCCAATTGGCGTTTGATCCCACCATTCCGCCCGAGGAGATTCGAAATAGTCTCTAGATGGTAGTTTTTTTTCACGACGATGAAATCGTCATAATTAAGAGTAGGCCCCAGACTGAGAAATCACTTTCGATAAACTAACAAAAGTCAACAGACAGATGAGTCGGTGGCTTACTGATATTCCAGAGGTCTTCTGCGGAGCAGTTTTTTTTTTATACTGGAAATGGCTGTGACAGTTGCAGATTTGCAATAGACTGGATCGACTTAACAAATTTGTATTTCTAAATTTAAAAAATGAAATGAACTTAATGGTTGCGGCCTTTTCACGAAGCCAAACTCAGGTAAACGCCTTTATTTCGGCGAAAATTCGCGGGAACGCGTGCGATGGAAAACCGCCGAACTTTAGCTTCAACGGCTGGAAACTGTCTTCTCGACCGCGACGTAAGATCACTCAAATGTGCACCGTGGCGACGTGCGGTCGCGGAGCTGAGCGAGAGAAACGATACGCACGAGTGCAAATTTTGACCCGGATTTTACGCCACGAATTGGCCGATGGAAATGAACTGCTCTGCAACTTAACAGGCCGGTTCTGACTGGGCCGAGCTACCGCTCGGTTTGTCCCGATTCAATGCGGACACGGATGAAAAGCTCGATCGCTCTTTCTTGCGGAGCATTAGTCTGGGGGGTTTTTTTGGGGGGGGGGTTTCTTTTTTATTTTTTTTCAGGGAGAACGTGAGAGGGGAAACCAGAAGAAGCCAAGTAATCGTGTCACGGCTCGGAGTAAGCTCTTGGCAGACGTGGGCTTAATATCGCTCGTTCGCGCTGAGCCCAAACGTGACCTGTCACAAGTTCCCCAACGGCTTTGGAAACACTGACAGGAAGACGCACGGACACACAACTCACCACGTGCGCCCTCCAGCAATAGAGCGCGGCGGCTCGGACGGAGTAAACAAGGTTAAAAAGACTTTGCGCCTTTCGCGGGGCGTGGTTGAGCGTCTATGGGAGCGCGGATCCGTGGGGGAGGAAGAGAGGATGCCAACAGAACCGGAAAGTAGTATTTAGCGTATTTCTTTTACCATGCGGGAGCTTTACAGTCGGTGGTGTCCATGGCAGTCCACGCTCCGAGCTTCGCTATTCAGAGAGCTCCCGTATTTCGGTGCAAAAAAGGTCATGGTTTTGAAGGAGAAAGACCTCAAGCGCCGACCCTGACACGCAAAGACCATTTCAAGGAATTGCGCTTCCTACCCTCTGTCGTCCCTCTCGAGCTTAATGCTCCGGATGTTGTGGATAGAACCACACAGCGCCGCTAAACCCAAGGTGCAACACTGACTCAATGGAGACGGTAGAAAAAAATCATCGAGGGACGGACTCTGCATGACTCTGCAGACTCAACATGCTCTGTGGCGAGCACAAGTTTATGACACTTACACGTTTGGTCCAGCAAGATAATCTTCACAAACGAACACCACTTTTATGATTTTTATGAAACGTAAATGCAATCGCCAGAAGTATGAAGCCGATATTTTTACACCACGGTCGCAGGAATTCAATGTCACCCCCACTAGGCTTCCAACTTATTTGATTGTGCGCGCCCGCCTCTTCTACAAAAGCCTGGAAGGTCTGAGTTAGAATGGGTTGCAAGAGCGTGCCTATAAACACAGCTAGAGGCTGTCAAGGCGGACTACCGAGTAGATGAGTTTACGTGTTAACTTACGGTAATAATAATAATAATAACGATAAAACTATACTTGAAAATGCTGTGTTCTTCCACTCACGGTGGAAATGGCAACATAGAATATAATATTAAGACGGCCAAACATAAGCGATAATAGTAAAAGTTAAAAAAAAATAATAATATAATAATAATAATTTTAAAAAAAATTATAAAAATAATAATAATTGTCCTCAATCCTGATGGCACGTGCATAATTGCACGAACGTGTGGTACACTTAATGGTCCTGGTTTGGGCTTTTTTTTAGGCTTAATTATTTATTTATATTATTATATTATATTATATATTATATTAGATTTGATTATTTCAGGCCTTATTTCAAACATTTAACCAAAAACCCATTGACATTGGGACAAGGGAACTGGAAGTGCAGAAATGCTAAGGACTCGTTCCTGCAGCACGCTATTGCTTTGTTACGGTGTTCTGAACATACAACCATTGAAACTGGTTTACAAGGGATTCCAATCCCTGATCCGGTTTAGGGGGTTTTAAGGGTGGCTACTAGGGCTCCATGTAGAGGGCAAATGACACTGGCGGGAACAGCGAACCCCACTGAATTTAGGAGAAATTGAGGTTTGAGCTCCTTATGGTTTCTGGGCCATTATATGGCACTGGATGGCAGGAAAGCAACATCAATTTCAATATTCTATTGGTAGGGGACACTCAGCACCAGACTTTTCAGAACACTTCACGGTGAGAGGTGATAAAGCCACACGTCTGGAGGCATCGGGTCCCGTGGGGTGTGTGCTCTTCTGAGACACAGGGGACCTGATGGACGACTACCATCGGGCTCCCACCTTGCGCCTCCAACGTTAGTAATTCAACCTGAACCAGCTGATCGTAACAGGGTTGGCGAGTATGACTGCTCGCATTTATCTGCATTATTCAGCTTCCTTTGAAGGTTTTGAAGTCGCATTTGACAAAACGACTGAAAGCGTGAGCCGGTCTGGCATACACGGCTTATTGTTCGAAAAACATCGTCACCCTTGTGGAAAGAAATACTTCCTTGAGATCTCCCATAGGATCCTAAAAGAGTTCTACGGCAAGATATTATAGAGTATGATCAGAAATACCATACAAATTCCGATAGGATCCCACAGGATTCTAGTGATATTTAATGACGTTTCTCATAGGGGATGGAAAATTATAGGAAATGTCCTATAAAATACGACTTTCTACAGGATCCTCTAGGAACTCTCAAGTGGTTTTTTTTCTTCTAAGGGCACCTTTTTCGATTGCTAAAATAGCTTCCTCTAAGAAATGCGTAGCCAGTCTATGCCCTGCGGTCTCATCTAGACACTTTGTTGGATATGATGGAATGCGGTGAAATGTATGATCTGCTCCGGCGACAGAAAGACGGGGCTGGCATTTTAATTGGCTAATATGCACCTTTGATTTGATCCGGCGCGGGGCAATTATTTGACTTTCTGTGGCAGCATCGCTAATTCACTGATGGTACGATGCCAGCGTTCGACAGCTGTTCAACGCAACCACTGCAGACTTTGATGGAGGTGTTTCCCACATGCTGAAATGACATCAGCTGCAATGTTGCCGTTTTCTGAGTAGGGGCGGAAGACGCAGTTCAATGTTTCAATAATCTCACAATATATAAAATATTCAATCAATGCCCAATTGTTAAATTGAAGTTTGAAGCAATATGTGACACGCGTGGCACCTTCTTCCTTTAAACATGGTAGTGAATGAAAAGTATGATCAGACTCAATTTAATTCCAATAAGTAACCAGCAGCATGTTCAATTTGTCACGTTTATAGCAAACCAAATTTCATGAAAATTGGTTTTAAGCGAATAACGGCTGATTTTGGAGAGAACTCTGTGTCTCTCAATAGACGCTGTGTTTGTTTAACCAGCGGATCTTGACCGCTCCAATACGGCGGACGCGCGGACGCGTAGCGGGGACATTGCCCCGTATCCACAGCTCATTCACCACGTGTCGTGAAGTAGCAGCGACGCAGCCCGACGCGCCGTAAAGCGGTCACCGCGCTTCAGAGCAAAGCGCAGAACTGCATCTGTCTCGTCGATCTTCTTCCCGCCGCAACTCTGCGTTGAGACGGCAGTAAAACTGCATTTCACTGTTACAGTTATATTTTGCAATGAATCTGCATGTGTGCTGCACCCTGGGGAGCGATCCGTCTCTACGTTCCGTTACACCACTTGTTTAGAGCGCCGCCATGTTTTAATAAGAATGTTGACATTTGGCTTTGGTGTATCGATCATTTATCGCAAGAGGAAGTATCACGTTATATTCCAGTATCGATATTTTGTCCCACCCCTATTGCTGAGGGTGGACCACAAGCGAAACGATCCACTATCTCACGTGACATAAAGCATTGGGACGACGTAAGGCTCTGGGGACGCCCGCCATACTCACGCAAATTTTCAGGTCTTGCGCGTCACCAATTCGCGCCTCGGCGCCGTGTGACGTTCCCTCGTTCACGCGGCGCTTCCGTTCATTACTTTGTGTCACCTTCAGCAGCCAAATCTTCCCAAACCACAAGTTCACGCCTCGGACGCAGCATGTCTGTGACCTTACTTCGTCTCAAATGGCGATTTCCACCCCGGCCTCCACCCTCCGCCAGTATTATGGTCCCATCTGACTTAATAACTATCAATTACCTTCATGTATTTTCATGCATTTACAATGCCGCCATATTTGATTTTTAGTGTATTTTGAATTGTTTTTCATCAATTTGTTTCTCTCCTGATTGAAAGAGCCCTTTATTTAGGGTCGATTATAAATGAAAGTACTGTGATCATACTTCCCCTTCTTTTTACAAGAAGTGATGTGATGAGTTTGCAGGTGGCGTATTTTTGGGGTTATGTAACAACAAACTAATTTATTCTACAGACAATTATTTGTAATAAGCTTAAATGGCAATTCCTTATTGGCCTTTTTTCGGAAATCTCAAACAACTGAAAACTACTTGCATGCCTTTGCTTGAGTATAGGTTGTGTTACAGTGAATGTGTTACTGGCCAGTTGCGGACCAAATGGATGACAAGCAAAGGAAAATATTGGACAAAATTAAAACACCCCACAAGAACCAGCAGCATTTTCAATTAGTGAGGTCATGTAAGTACAGCGCGTCTCATTTAAAAATAAATCAAGTGACGTCCTAAAAAAAAAAGCCTCTGTTCCCATTTCCAACTGAGCACTATTAGTCAGGCCAAGTTCCTCATTCCTGTTCCTCGAGTGACATCGATAATACTGAAAAATAACACCGACAAAAGATTGCACGACCGGCTGACCAATGGAAGTCAAAGTGTTTTCGCAAAGTTGCATGAACTCGGCCTAGTTCCGCTTTGGGGTTAAAAGAGCGATGGGAAAAGGCCTTTTCGGGCTTCAAGCTGGTTATGGTGTTATCAATCACAGACTAAGGGAACATGAGTATGAAACATGCGGTTACACAGAAACGCTTGACAAAAAGAAAAGCAGTCCCTGGCAACGGGAAATGTGCTTTTCGCTGCAAATGCAAGCTCACCATTCCACTTTTATCACTATCACTCACTCACTATTTGAATTTGGGACCAAGAGTCCTGGCTGTGACTATTTTGAGCTCCTACAGATGAAAAAATGGGAGAGGGGCAATTTATTTATTCTTTTCAGCAAAAAACATGAGTTAGGAGGTGACGACAGCGGTGGTTTTTCAGGACAGGTAATAACTTTTAGCTGTCAGCTGCTGTAGCTGACACTGCACGGAATTTGGGACGAGTCCAGAGAAAGGGATTCAACATGGACGTTTCGCTACAGCGACCCATCCATCCTTCCGCGCCACGCTATAGCTGCTGCGCAACGGGGAAAAAAACGGCCTCGCGCCAATCGGGTTCCGCCCCGAGGCCTCCCCGGGGGGTGAACCCGTGATGGAAGGCGTCCCGACTCACGAGGAATCCATCGGCCACCTGTCGTACTGACATCACACACGAGCGGGTTCGTGGGTCAGCAGATGGAGCCGGTTGCACACAACAGACACAGCGTGACGGAATGTGAGCAGGGCGCGAAGACGCAGAGCGAAACTGGGAGTGAGTCAGCTAGACAGGGAGCTTTAGATCGGCATGGCGCGTGGCAGCACTGTGTTTTTATGCAACACTTCAAATTGAGGAATCCCAGTGAATATGCTAAATATGCTTATTACACATTAATACATGTGTAAGAACACACATTGCACATTGATAAACATGTAATCAGAATCCGCCCGGCACATTTTCATATACAAGGAATTTGCCATGGTGCATTGGCGCGTTCTCTACAGACTTAGACGGTCTGAAAAGTAATAAATAAAAATAACAAAATAAAATACAAATAGCCAATATACAGAAACAGAGAACAAAAATAGAACAGATATAGCCAAATATATAAAAATACACAGAATATACAAAGTGGGATTCTATGCACTTCAGTTTGTTGAGAGTGCTCACACATCATTAAAAGTGTGATTGCGTGCACCGTGCTGGATTCTTCCCACTTGCTGTATGAGAGGATGCTTATCATAATAATAAATAACATTTCAAAGTAACGCCTGATGATGCCACAGTCGGGCCGCGCGGAGCCACATTTCAGCTTGGCCGCGTACGCTCATCCGATCCAGCACGCATCTGGGCACAACAGGAATTAGAAGTGAATGAGGGGAATTATCATCTTTGTTCTTTCCAGTTCCCTGGCGATTGCCACGGCTAATTCCTGATCTTAATGACTAGCAGATAAGCACAAGTGCTAATTAATGAGCGCTGCACGGTAATTATATCTCTGAAGGGACCTGCGCCAATGCCTCCCTCAGCACCACCGCCACCTCGTCCAGCTGACGGCCCTGCCGGGTCTCTCCTACTTCCCATCGCTATTTTCGTAACATAAGAGACCCCCCCCCCCCCACCACCACACACACACACACACACACACACACACACACACACACACACACACACACACACACACACACACACACACACACACACACACACACACACACACACACACACACACACACACACACACACACACACACACCCCTTTCTGTCTCTCATTATCTCTTATCTCTTCTCTCGAACCGAGTCTTTTGCGCGATTTTTCCGAATGGAAGAGCGGCTTCCCGGCTCCCCAATGCCCCGTGCCGGGACAATACTCGCCGCGTCATTAACCGTCACACTCCAGCAAACCTGGATGGAGTCATTATGGAGGTTTTATGCGAAATCTCTTCCGAGTGAAATCAGTCGTGGAAAGATACGGAACCGAAAGTCGGCACGAATCGGGGCCGAGGGAACGTCCTTCTAGTCGGGTGCAGCAGTGGAAGGAACCTCATGTGGCAACGCTGTCTGATCCCCATCGTGGATCCCTCTTGTTGTTGTCGTGGTTGTTCTCGGCTGGAACAATAGCAATCCGTCGACTCATCTGGCGGGTCCGACCCCGCACCGGTGGGCAAAGTGAAAATAACAATAACCCGACGGGCTGTGGCCGGATTTGCCTTGTGTCATTGTTGTTATGAGCCAGATTTATTAAAAACACAAGTGGAAAAGACATATATACCCGCTACCTCTATACCGCTATACCCCCGGCGCAAACAAAAACACTAGGACAAAACCAGATCTGTGGAAGAGACAGGCGTACGGGGCGGAGCGATACCCCCGAGCCGCTAATGTGACTGAATCGCCGTTCGCTGGGCCCGGGCGATGCCATTACGTTGCGTCATCCGTGCAACCGAGCTCGGATCGTCACCCTCGGGGGTAGGTCACACCGAAGGGAACGACGCGCGTGATCAGATGCAATCGGGTCATTTGGGATTCCAGATTTAAATGTCGCCCCCGGCAGATTTCCAAGCCGATGGTCGCGCTATTTGCTACGCTGACGTTCGTTGGCGATGGGAGCAGCATTCGCGTGACCGCCACGTGGCTGTGGGAGAGATCGCTCGCTCGAAAACGGCCGTTTAGAATTCCTCACGCGCCACAGCTCCGAAACAGAATCTCCAGGCTCCCCAAAACGCAGCGAGATATAGTATGATTGGAGATCTGCTGTGGCTGTGGATCTTGCGTTGACGCACAATCATCGGTCGCCTTCGCTGGGCTGCTGAATAAGATTGTGCTCAACTGAGGGGGCTTTTCAGACAAATGTGCATTTAGTCACTCTGCACCAAAGTGCTTTCGGCTTCAGCTATAATTTGAAGGATAAAGCCCAAGCTGCAAGCCCATATGGGGAGTAACCCCGGGGTCGTCAGTAAATATCACCGTTTTTTTCTTGACTAAATTGGCCAGAGCATCAAGAGCAACAGAGAGTGGGACAAAGTGGTAGAGCGAGAGGGAAGCGAGGAAAACAACTTTTGTTCCGTTTTTTCGTTTTTAATTAATATGCACAGGGCTGCTGAATTATTTCGTTCTGAATAGGAGCCCTTTCACAATATCAAAGCGCCTTTAATGGGTGACAAAGGCTGAGAACACGCTTTCTCCAAATCCTCGTTGGGCAGAATAGAAAACCAAACAAAAAAAAAGGCAAACAACTCAATATGTACTCCCCGATGCCCATGTGGCTTCCACACTCACACAGCCATTGGCTTCAAAAACAGCGCATCACAGAATGAGGTCATCCTGTTTAAGTAGCAGTGCAAATCGCAGCCCACTTCGCATCATCACCAAGAACTGATGCCATCCCTCGTGTTTGGCCTCAAGCTAAGGTGCGTGTGTGTGTATGTGGGGGTGGGGATATATGAGGCAGCAAGTGAACAGTCAGTTCTAGAGGTTGATGTGTTGGAAGCAGGAAAAATGGTCGAGCGTAAGGATCTGAGCGACTTTGACAAGGGCCAAATTGTGATGGCTAGACGACTGGGTCAGAGCATCTGCAAAACGGCAGGTCTCATGGGGTGTTCCAGTATGCAGTGGTTAGTGCCTACCAAATGTGGTCCAAGGAAGGACAACCGGTGAACCGGCGACAGGGTCATGGGCACCCAAGGCTTACTGTCAGAACACACTGTGCATCGCAGCTTGCTGTGTATGGGAATGGGTAGCTGCAGACCAGTCAGAGTGCCCATGCTGACCCCTGTCCACCGCCGACAGCATCTACAATGGGCATGTGAGCGTCAGAAGTGGACCATGGAGCAACGGAAGAAGGTGGCCTAGTCTGATGAATCACATTTACTTCTACATCATGTGGATGGCCGAGGTTATCCATTGGAGCGTCTGTGGGATGTGCTGGAACAACAAGCTGGAACCATGGGGGCCCCACTTCGCAACTTCCAGGACTTAAAGGATCTGCTGCTAACGTCTTGGTGCCAGATACCACAGGACACCTTCATAGGTCTTGTGGAGTCCATGCCTCCACGGAGCTGTTTTGCTGGCACGGGGGGAGCTCCACAATATTAGTGGTGGTGTTTTTAATGGTGTTTTTCATTTTGTTGCTGAACGGTGTATATTGCAGCTTCTCATCCATCCAATCCCAGCCCATTTCACAACCACAACGACTTATCTGCACGTGAGATGAGACACCACAGCAATCAGAAGAGACAGACCGAAGATGGAAATCCGAAGAGGAGCCCCCATAAAGAACCCTTAAAGAATGCCCCGGAAGAACCTGACGTTTCCCCAGACAGAACTTTTAATAAGACAAAGGATCTCCCACATTCCTACTTAGGGATCGAGACACAACCAAGACTGGCGATTTTAGGAAACTTTTGGGAAAGGTGGCTCTGCATGGGGCTAAGACAGAAATCTCCCCCATGTCCAATTCATTATCATATTGTGTTCAAGGTGTCTACTGTTTATATATACTCACCGGGAACTTTATTCTCTACACCTGTTCAATTGTTAACACAAATAGCTAATCAGCCAATCACATGGCAGCAACTCATTGCATTTAAGCATGTCGATATGGTGAGGATGACTTGCTGAAGTTCAAGCGAAAGAAAGGGGATTTAAGTGACTTTGAACGTGGCATGGTTCTTGGTGCCAGACGGGGTGGTCTGAGTATTTCAGAAACTGCTGACCTTCTGGGATTTTCACGCACAACCATCCCTAGGGTTTACAGAGAATGGTCCGAAAAAGAGAAAATATCCAGTGAGCGGCAGTTGTGTGGACGAAAATGCCTTGTTGATGTCAGAGGTCAGAGAAGAATGAGCAGACTGGTTTGAGACAATAGAAAGGCAACAGTTACTCAAAAACCCCTCGTTACAACCAAGGTATGCAGAATACCATCTCTGAACGCACAACATGTGGTTCCTTGAAGCAGATGGGCTACAGCAGCAGAAGACCACACTGGGTGCCACTCCTCTCAGCTAAGAACAGGAAACTGAGGCTAAAATTTGCACAGGCTCACCAAAAATGGACAATAGAAGATTGGAAAAACGTTGCCTGAAAACATGAAAGCATGGATCCATCCTGCCTTGTATCAACAGTTCAGGCGGGTGGGGGTGGTGTAATGGTGTGTGGGATATTTTCTTGGCACACTTTGGGCCCCTTAGTACCAATTGAGCAGGGTTTAAACGCCACAGCATACCTGAGTATTGTTGCTGACCATGTCCATCCCTTTATGAGCACAGCGTACCCATCTTCTGATGGCTACTTCCAGCAGGATAATGCACCATGTCACAGCGCTCAAATCATCTCAAACTGGTTTCTTGAACTCTACTCCAATGGCCTCCACAGTCACCAGATCTCAATTCAATAGAGCACCTTTGGGATGTGGTGGAACGGAAGATTCGCATCATGGATGTGCAGCCGACAAATCTGCAGCAAATGCGTGATGCTATCATGTTAATATGGACCAAAATCTCTGAGGAATGTTTCCAACACCTTGTTGAATCTATGCCACAAGAATTAAGGGAGTTCTGAAGGCAAAAGGGGGTCCAACCTGGTGCTAGCAAAGTGTACCTAATAAAGTGGCCGGTGAGCCGCTATATGGCATCCAGCAGGAGAAAGGCGTTATATTTGGATCCCCCTTCTGCCATGCAATCCAGAGCCAAGTCCTATGGGGCTTTTCAGTGTGGGGACCGGTGCACAGGGGCGGTTTACACCTCCCGGAGTGAGATTGCAACATTGGCCAATAGGCAACAAACAAAAATGAACACACAAAAGGAAAATCTGTGTGCTTAAGAATCATCATCCACACATCGGGCTTACACTGCAGACCGTGGCCGTTTGCCCCTTTCCTCCATCTGCAGAATAGTCTTACACGTGTGTGAAGACAAAGCCAGGCTAAAGGAGAGCAATACGTACTATGGATTGCTCTCCTTTAGCCTGTCTTACTCTTTGCCACTCAGGCCTGTAAATACACAACTGCTACATACTATTGTGTCAAAATGTCCCACCCTCCTGTTTAAACCTCAGCCAAATAGCTTGAAAGAAATCCAAGACAGGGTGTTTGATCTTAGCGGCCATAAATACCTATTGTGGTTCTAGGGGTTTGAGAATCAAGATAGGCAGTGGAGTTTAAGGTTTACCCTAAAGCGGTCATAAATATTCAAATGTCAGTAAGTATGCAAGTGTTTTATGACTTTCAAAACCACAGTTACAACACATTAAATATAAAGACTTATTAAAAATGTGTGTGTATATATATATATATATATATATATATATATATATATATACACTGTAATTTACGATGTTTTGATCGACTTAACAAGAGGGGGATCATAAGCAGGTATATTATCTATGGAAATTGTCAAATTCTATGTCTGATCGTTAGGATGTCCCTTGGGTGAACGTTTGTGTTTACGGGACAACATGAATAATCTTGGATTGCCTTCAACTGATTAAGGATCTGCATCCAACTTTTCTTACCATTCATATTCTTTCCACAGATGAGGTGCTGGTAGGGCTGCAGCAGACCCCATATTTCCGAGTCGTTGCCGACGGCTTGCTCCAGTGACTCGAGCGTCAACGTGGGGACGCCGTCGTCCCTGTCGACCGGCGCGCTCCGCCGGACCCGGGCGAACACCTCCCTGAACAGGCTCTCCATGCAGGCGGTCAGGTAGATGGCGGCGTGTTCGTGGACCCTGAGGGCCACCCGGCTGTCCACCATCCACCTGAAGAACTTGCCCACGGAGAAGACTAAGCCGCAGCGCACTGACTTCCCCCGGCTGAACCTGTCCCCGGTGCTCATGTTGTAGAGGGACAGAGCGCTCAGCGCCGCCGTGACGCAGCGGGCCGACACGGTCCAGGACAGCACGACCCGGGCGGCGCTCTGGACCTCATGCCGGGTGCACCGGGCGTAGCGCAGGCTGAGCCGCTGCGCCTCCCGGGCCACCCGCACCAGAGCCCGGCTCAGCAGGACGGAGAGCTTGGCCACGATCTCCGGCGGCGGGGGCGGCTGGACCCCCATCACCAGGTCCTCGTCCTTCCCCAGCGCGCTCTCCACCTCGCCCAGGCTCCACGGCAGGTCCTCCCCCGGCTCCAGCTCGGGGAGCCGGGCGCACTGACCGGAGCAGCACTCGGACGCCTCCGTGTCCTCCGCCAGCACGGTGTTGACCGTGTCCAGGCTGTTGTGTCGGCTGCTGTGCATGGACTCCGTCAGATGCCAGCGGTTGCCCCCATGCGAGTGCGACGGGTGCGCGTCGGAGCAGCACAGCGACACGCTGGACGAGCGGACCGAGTCCGCCGCTCCACCATAACCCGAGTCCAGCGTCAGATCCTCCAGCGTCCTGGCGGCGGTCTTACCCTTGCCTGCCATGTCTGCGCCGCATAACTGTTTGGGGGATGCGGTTTCTCCAAAAGCCGCAAAGTCTTTTTTTTGGGGTGGTGGTGGGGGGGGGGGGGGGGGGCGCAGACCCAAAGACGACTCCTGGAGGGGAAGAAACGATGAATGCCTTCGGTGTATTCCTCCGGAGGGACTGGACGGGCTGGAGGCGCTCTCGTCCGCAACTTCGTGCGCGGCAGCCGGAGAGGAGCGTTCAAACCCACGCACGCACTGACCGCATCGGAAGCAACTCCCGAGCGCAACGCGGGCGTCTCGCGGGGAGGCGGGGCCACGTACACCCCGGCGAACGGGTCTTTATTTGTCCTGAGTTCGCGCAACTGCGGCGACAGGGCGACCCGGTGGTGCTGGAAAGAGACGCCGAGGGACAGCGTGTGGAGGGTTGTTAACCCACCCCGTGTTCCGTTGAGGAGATGGTTCTGTGCCGTGTGCGTCGAACCCCCGGTTTTTCATATTTTGGGATATGCAAAAGATTCAAAATTGTTTTGCCTGAAAATCTACATGGCACTTTATTTTTATTCCTCTTGCTAGAACTTTTGTGAGAAACACCCATTCCATGCGTTTCGGTTTATTTTGTTGGTGGCGGGGTCCGCCTTTCCCCAACAAGCAAGCAAGAAAGCCGCTGTGAATTGATCGTCATTAAACCGTCACTGTGGATGAACGTTCACAGAAACAGAAGCAAATAAAGGAATTTATGAGCAAACAAACATAAATACTATATCCAACTATGTAGATCTCTGAATTTAAGCGAATGTATCGAACTATATGCAGCTATAAGGCTGTTTTAGCTTTTTCTGGCAGCCAAAGGGCTTCATGACGTCAGCGCATGCTATTTCTGCAGCTCCAGTGCATCATTATGAGGTTGCCTTCCCCTTAATGTAATGGACATGGAGTTAACTCACAACCAGCTCACTACTCCAGCACAAGGGGCACTTTATTCGTCTCCGTGGTTCACGCTGCCGTCAGAATTTGTCCAGGATATCTATAAATTTGATGTTGATGTCTTACCATGTGTTATCATTACCAGATCGGTATGAATTATAGCTTGGATTCATTTCAGGGTGTCCGTGAAAAGGCGTTGTGGTGTCCAAAGGTGTCCACCCAAGTGATTTTTTTTTTCCCCCATACTGAAAGTATATTTTTCTGGACACAACGTGTGATAAAAGTACATTTCAAGCCACTTTTTTGGTGAGTTAAAAGGATGTGCATGGTTTGTTACTTATTTACCTGTATGTACTCATTTTAAGTACAGCTTGAGTATACGAGTCGTTAATGTGCTGTAAGTGAAGTGTAAGCACACGTATGAAAAGTATATTGAAACTTTAACCTAACTTCAGCCGTACTTTAGTATTCTTGATATAGGTCTGATATTTTGGTCATCAAAAGTAACAGAAAATACATTACAATACATTAAATACATACAGATTTTTTTTTTTGGTTACTATATACTATATTGGTTAATATATTCAAGCACATCTTAAGTACAACTTTCTCAATTCAACACAGCTTTTGTATATTAATGGTGCCCAGAGTCGCCATATTATTTTAACAAGCGCAAGCGCCATATTATTTCTAACAATACATAAACAGAATACTAGATTAATCGATCAATCGATCGATCGATCAGTAGATAGATAGATAGATAGATAGATAGATAGATAGATAGATAGATAGATAGATAGATAGATAGATAGATAGATAGATAGATAGATAGATGGGTCTAGGTAGAAAGACAGGTCTAAGTAATTGGTCCCGGGATGTACTGTATATGTATGTGACAAATAATCTCTTGAACTGAACTGAACTGGATCAGGGGTGGCTATTTGCCTGTTGCTCGTCAGAGCAATCAATAAGCAACAGGTAAATCACCCATCCCCACACACACATGGGGAGAGCCTCTGTCGTCACCATGTGTCCATCTGTTCCCGGCTTGTGACATCTTGCCACTCTCTCCAATAAACTGGTGTGTTTGCAACATCTCTGCGTGTGTCCGACCTGTTCAGGCGCCACTGTGGCAGTTTTGCATCCCACGCTCCCCCCGAGTGCAATTTTGAGGGCCCTCCGACACACAGACCCAGGCAGAGATGTGGGGAACATTCATAGAACATAAACATAAAAACAAACATAAACATAGAACATTGTCATGGCAGAGGCTCTCCCTGTGTGTGTGTGTGTGTGGATGGGTGATTTACCTGTTGCTTGTTGATTGCTCTGAAGAGCAACAGCCGTGCAGCCACCCTGATCCCGGGCCCAATTACCTAGACCCAAAACATGTGTGGCTACTGTATATATACAGTACATATACTGTAGATATACATAAATATAGTCATGATATATATATATAGATAAATAACACACTGAAGTATAACTTCTTTCAGCAGCAGTTCCACTTCATGGGTTATGTTTTGAGGGTTTATAATTAGAGGTTGGGGTTTGTTTTGCAGCTGTGGTCGTTTGTATTCACTCTGATTTACTAATAAAGCCATTTTGGTCCAGGTCTGAGCATATCTATGTATGAGTGGATCGAACACCACGGGCCCACCGGGAGGAACAGTTGGTGGGATGATGATTCACGGTTGTGCTTGGGCATCTTCTAGCACGTTGTGAGCCGCACCAACCAGATGGTTGCACACACTCCTCCATGCCAAGGGTCTTCAACCGGCAGCCCACGGGCCAAAAGCGGCCCTCACGTTAAGTACTAACAACCAAACATTAAACCTGAGAGAAAATCATCCATTAATTGATCTCTAAATAATGAAGTACAGCATCCGTGGTGCACTGTAGCTCTTAACGAGATACCCCAAAACACAGGCCACTATACAGTTTTACATAACATACAAATATTGTATTTTTTCCAAATGTTTGACACGGCAAAACCAAAACAAATCATCACATTTTTGGTTTTCTACTAATGCATGTTTACTGTTCTGTTTCAGAGATACCAAACAGGTATTTTTGGTGCTCCACATGTTTTGGCAACATCTGCAACTAACGTAAGAGACTAGAAACAGGAAGTTGCGTCGCTTCTGCCCTCCCGGGAGCCCACTGTAGCCAACGTCAAAGCTGTGGATGTGCTGCGGTACTATTCCTTTTAACAGAATTATTTCAGGTACCCGAAATGTTTACCTACGAGTAGAACACATCTATATCGACGTCTCCAGAAAAGAGAATTTAATGGAGACTTGGGATTTAATATGATCGTAATTCACGAGTGTTTGGCAAGGAACCCAGTAGCATATCTTGCTGACTAACCCAGGTGAGTAGTGGAGGTGGCCACTCGTCATTTCTGCTCTTGTTATGTCTTAGTTGCTTGGTAACAGCAAAAGGAATACAGTTATGTCTGGTGTGACAATCTCTTTCTGAGCAGAAATAGTAAAAGCATGCGGCCTACCCACACAATATGACATCCAGTTCTATGTGGTAAACTAATGTCTCGTTCTAAATTGCATTTCGGTTATTTGTGGCATGTTGTGTATGAATTTTGCGATGCAAATAGGTTGAGATAAATAGATAGATAGCGAGGATCTCGGCTAGGATGGACCTAAATGCACGACACAGAGACCGTAGAAAGACCGGGGTAAAACGAGGGAGGCTTATTTGGAGGTACAGTGGAGGTGACCGGAGGGGTCCGGTCGGGATGGGACGGGTCCGAGCCGGCGGGGCTACCGAGCCCGGTGGCGCAGGCCAGGACGGGGCAGGAACGGCGGCGAATGGGGAGGAGGGAGCCAGGTTCCGGTCGGAGAGACGGAGAACCGGGCTGGACGGACAGACTTGAACGGGGAGAGGAGACAGGCAGGTTAGGACGAAGACGAGACACTTGGATAAGCCGACTAGGATTGACGGACTAGGTGGGCGCCAGGAGGGATACAAACGTAGGCAGGTTTGCTAACGATATGGCAATGAGTGACTGGGGAGCCGGGAAATAAGTACTGCGGTAGATGATGAAGATAATAAGTCCCAGGTGTGTGGAATTGGCCGGAGGGAGGAGCAGCACATGAGGCAAGAGCGGCCTCTAGTGGCGCTAGTAGGAGGCCGTGTGCTTGACATAGATAGATAGATAGATAGATGGATAGATAGATAGATAGATAGATAGATAAATATATTTCATATAGAAATTTGGTCATATAAAATGAGGTAAAGCTAGCAAATAAAGCCAGCTATGACCCAGAAAGAAGAACATAAAAATGAAAAAAACAAGGTACATTTATTATTATTATTATTATTATTATTATTATTTGATTGCTTTATATGACTGTAATGTAGAGCCCTTTGAGTTGCATGTCGTGCATGAGAGGTGCTCTTCAAATGAAATAAAGTGAGGTAGACTTGTCCAAATACATTAGTGACATTGGCTCATGTGCGTTTAACAAACATCTTCGTCGCTGTTTAGAAAACCAACCCCCCCCCCCCCCCCCCCCTCTTTCGTCGCCCTCGAGCCAACTATCGGTTGCGCGACACTGGGCCTATACTGGCACCGTGCGGCCAAAAGTCAGCACATGCTCCACACTGCGCTCCATTGCATAATAAGAAGCCTAGTTTATATAATAAACATTTGTGACGCATCTCTTATCACATAAGTCAATAGAAAGTCGAGATTGAAATGACATAATACAAAACAGAGACCTGCATGGGCCATAATATATGAATCAACCAATTCAATATAAGGGTAATAATAATAATAACAACAACAACAACAACAACAATAATAATAATTTATTATTTCTACGTCTGGAAAACCTTTCACCGTCAGTACATGGTTGTTTACAGATATGAATATAGACTTACAACTGACGCCGTTTTAACTCGGTTGATGGTTGATCGTCGTGTCAAAACGCGTGTTTCGCTCAATTTGGCCAAAAAAAACAAACAAAACAAACAAAACAAACAAAAAAAAAAGCCACAGAAAGACCAGGCGACAGGGAGCTGAGGAAACTTATGCAAGTTGTTTACCGAGTACTAAATGCGCGTTGTTGTTGTTGTTGTTGTTGTTTTTCCCCACCCGAGTATGTTTTCCAGTTGTGCGGGTGTGATATCGAACACTTGTACCGTGTGAAACATTGCGTTGGTTTTGATGATAAATGGCAAATATATACAAGCTCCAAGTGCTTCCACAAATAGTACCAAGAACGTGCATTCCCACAAACACACACGCACACACACACACACACACACACACACACACACACACACACACACACACACACACACACACACACACACACGCCCACACACACAGGACGCTCATGCCGTGGTTCATGTGACGATCCGGGTACTTTTGTGGCGGCCGATGACGTAGTTGGAGGAGGCAAGTCACGAGGCGCTTATCCCACATTAAAATGTTTTTGGGGTTTTTGTTTTTTTTTGTTTGTTTTTCGAATTAGAAACCAGTCAAACACGAGTTGTTCTGCGTCCAACGCAATTCCAAACCATGGCAAAACGTCTCGTCCGTTATTAAAGCTCGTACAGGCGACGTCGCGGCTGGACGCACACCGCGCAAACGTGACTCGCGTAGCCGCGCGCGCCCAGCGACCCCGGCCCAATGGCAGCGCTCGAAGCCGTGCGCGTGCTTCCGTGGGCGGGGTTGTGGCGGAAGTAGGTCAGCGATGAAAGTTTCGACCCGTTTTTCAGACTCAATTCATGAAGAGTCCCCGCGTGGAAAAAAATAAAAAATAAAAAATAAAAGAGTCGTTCGACTTTCCGAACCTTCGTTCGGTCGATACGGTCGGTGTAACGCGCGGTGAGCGGGTGGACTTTCGGTGAACAGTGATCAAGAATTATTAATTACAATGAAATGATGTATTTCGGTGGAGGAATGCAAACTGTGGATCCCCCCCCCCCCCCCCCCCAAAAAAAAAAAAAAAAACAAAAAAAACCTTTTAGCCAAATTCCATCAACAATATTTACATTGTGTAATTGTACATTGTTCCATCAACAATATTAGTTATTTAGTTATTTAGTTATTCTCCCTTGTAAGTCGCTTTGGATAAGAGCGTCTGCTAAATGACTAGATGTAAATGTAAATGAAGTGTGAAGCAATGAAATAATTGATGTCTGCCAAACTGATTCAGTTTGTTTGAATGTGAAAGTGTAAATCGCTGCGGGTCGCCTCGGACTGTCGTTTTTTTTTGTTGGCACGGGGAACGTGTGTTTTCATTGCCGGAACACGTTGGCCATCGACGATCACAGCGAAGGATGTAACCAAATAGAATGTAGACCCTAAAATATGAATGAATAAAAAATAATTGCGTTCGGATAATTGACATGCCACTTTAAATGCACATATCTGTATATACATAGGCGTATTCCTTCTATCTAGTCCATTTTATTTCAATTTATTTTTATTGTGTTTTATTCTATATATGTTTTATCTTATTCTATAAGTATTCCACTTACTGTATTACGTTTTAGGGAGTCGGTTAGTCGGTCTATTAGAAAGGAATTTTCTACTTTTTATTGTATTTTTTATTTTTTTTCCCTAGGACATATTGTGTGCTATCACCGGGTGCGTTGCGTTACATTTCACTGCATATATGTATGAAAGTATTTATATGTATGTGACGAATAAGAAAATCTTGAGTCTTGAATCTTGAATATCTAATTGCTGATGATTGCTGTTAAATATATACATATACAGATACGTAAAGCGAACCGGGAATGACACGTATGAATGCTTAACCCAGAACAATAAACACATAAGTAAAACCAGCACAATATAAAACAGGACATTTTAAAACATCGCCGTGGAGGGGGGGGGGGGGGGGGGGGGGTGAATAATAATTAAAGCGCACGGTTAAACTCGCTCGCCCCGCTCTTTAGCCGGAGGTTCACGACGGACGAGGCGTTCGCGCGTCTCGCACCGCTAGAAGTAGGTGCGGCGGAGCTGCTGCGCCTCAGTGACCGCGGTCGAAACGGAAACCGGAGCGATTCAGCCGCGACACCTCCTGTCGACATCCAGCGCGTTGGTGACGGGGCCGCGAAAAGGAGCAAAGCGGACTTGTAAATCGGCAGATAAGTAGCGAAAACCACGTTGCGTTCGGATATTTTGTCTGAATTGTCGGATTTATTTATTTACATAACCTCCCCCCCCCCCCTCCCGTGGTTCCCAGTCTAAATGAAGGGTTATCCATTTACGTGCTTACGTAAAGACTTCTCGCCGTGAGCGCCTTCGCGTTGAGCGTTGGAGTAGAGGGGGCTCGCTTTCTCACTATAGTTCTTATTGTTCTCTTTTAAATCGAGACGAGTGCGTATTTTTTATTTATTTTTTTGCCCAGCGCTGAAAAACAAGTTATACAACAAGCGCCCGCTCGGTCCTAGAGCCCGCCGGAGTCCTCCTGCCCGGCCGCCGCCGTCCCCGGGGCCAAATGGTTCAGCTGTCGCCGCTCTCTCAGTTCATATTTGACATCATGGAGAAGGTTTTATTAGAACAGGGTTAAATCCGACGCCAGACGCTTCTCTATTGCCCGGAAAGCGCCTTTATTCCCTTTTGTATATTTTTTTGACTTGGACCAAAAACAAGAAGAGGATCGAGAAGGAGCTTGGACTGACCGGCCGCCAAACGTCGAGCAACGACAACAACGAAAAGACTTATTGACGCTTATTCCGCAAGGTCTCGTCCAGTTGAGTGATGGTCGTTAATACGATCCACTGGTTCAGGAAGGGCTTGCGGCTCCACGACAACCCCTCTCTCAAGGAGTCCATCCAGGGGGCGGACACCGTCCGCTGCGTCTACATCCTCGACCCCTGGTTCGCAGGGTCTTCCAACGTGGGCATCAGCAGATGGAGGTAAGACTCAATCGATGAATCGATCGATCAGGTCAAAATAGTTTTTTGACAGCACTGGGCTCTGGACGATTCATTATGTTGCATTCATTATTGGTATCAGAACGAAACGTCCAGAGGCCACTACTGTCAAATACTATTTATTTTAAATATAATTTCTCCAGTTTCGATACCAATCAATTCATTGATCCACAATTCATTTGTGCGGTCTGGTAAAAGGCAATAAAAACAGGGAAAATGATCAGAATCAGAATCTGTTTATTGAGCTTAGTGAATTGTACCGCTAGAATGCTTAGTGTAAAAAAAAAAAAAATACAATATATCGAGAATAAAGAAAATGTGTCTATGAGAAGGGCTAAGTGGCAGTAAAGATGCACATATTCAGTTGGATATTTCAGTGCATCAATAGTATTATGTCAATGAATTCACGTTATGTTACAATATTGCACTGTTGGTTGCACCATTGCAAGTTGTAGCGTGTGCATATGTTTTTGTCTATAATAACACATGGAATACTTAGGGCAAAAGACAACATATCTATCCACTTCTTTCTACTTGATGTAACTATCTAATTTGATTGACAGACAGTCATGTACTTTATTCGTCTTGGAATGGAAATTGCAGTGTCAGCAACAGCTTATACAATAATAATGGGTAAAAAAAATTAATAATAAAGCTATGTCATAAAGAAGAAAATGGCAATATGTGGAAACTGGAAATATACAATAAAACTCTAACGGCTGACTGTACACAATAACATATGACAGTGTCCACTAAACCTAATGATAAACAACAAAATATAAGCTAAAAATAACCGATAAACAAACGCATACATACATTTCCCTGTGTTTGCCATTGACGTTTCCTTATATTGAGCATTGGACTGGGACCCAAAAAATGGCCCTGGGCTTTTTTACCCAGACCAGCCCACCACAACCAGCCCGCAGATATTCCACCACCCCCGCCCTAACGACGCACATACAAACACACCAGCCCTTGATACCACCACTTATAACCATAATGGATAGATACTCTAGGCAACTAGAGTAAGTAATCCTCTGTGAGGATACTATGATAGATTCAGGCAGTCAGTGTGTCATGAATGTCCGTCTGTATTTGAACAGGCTGTATTATCTATTTCAACACAAGAAATACGTCAGATAATGCCGTTGCATATTTGATCACTTTAACCTTCAAACTTGAAGGACTTACTCTTGAGTTGCCTAATATCAGACAGAATTGTCAACTCGTTCCACTCCGTCTCCATCTTCAGTCTGATATTGCCTCCACTTAAGCCGATTTCCGTGGGGGAGCGGGGGTTTTCCCGAACCGATCACCAGAGACCAACGTATCCGTCTGAATCTGGCGTCCTTTTAATCGACACTGATGTGTAGCCAAGCCAACATACCTGTTTTGTTAGGGTTGTAAGAGTGGACCGGAGCGAAGTAAAAACAAATCAGACGCGATTATTGTTATTGCTCCTCCAACGGCGTTAGTTCCGCCTGTGGCGCTGATTAGCTAATCTGTTAGACCCCCCCCCGGAGCGCTCCTTGAACCGATCGTTTTTTCCGCCGAGAAACCGCTGTTCCATGTCAGGATACCAGACCAAAAGAATCAGTCAACTCGGTGGAGTGTGTGGTTTCAAAGGTCTGGACCCGTGTAAACTCTTCAGGGCAGATCTATAATATAAATAATAAATATAAATAATTACAAACTTGAAGGACTTACTCTTCAGGGCTGGTCGTCTATAAACAAGAAATAATTACAAACATCAGGTACTGGCGTACTCATTTGTACTTCTAAAGTGAAGTTAAACATTAAATACGATATCAAATTAACAAACTATAAATAATTTTTGAAGTTGAATAAAAATTGAGTACTGTACTTTATTTTTTATTTTTATTTTTTGGCCTGCTGCTGAAGGTACAGAACATTACTCCTGGCCTGGGTATTGCTGGTCTATAAACAATAAAATAATATTTAAAAAAAACACCAGCGTGTATATATTTTTACTAGTGCTTGGGAATTTCTGGTCCAAAAGTGATAAATAATATCTAAAATTGATATTTCTGACACCTGAAGGTGCCATGGTTGCATTTCCAACAGACCTTGAATGCAGCGGTGGTACCTTTTTGGGGGGGTGGATAAAACCCTCGCAACATGAAAAAGCGTATGCTGTTACACACCGCCGGGCAGTGCTGCTGCTGCTGCTCCTAAATATGTTACTTATCTTCATGCAAGCTGCAGCATCACCTTGAAGTGATTTCCTTTTTTTTTTTATCCCTAGCCTTTTCAGTGCCGCATTTCTTGGTTTTACTCTGATATTCGTCACATCTCTCTGATCTCTCTCGCTTTTGTTTTTGTATAATGGGCTGCTCAGGCGGCCCACGGAGCTCTCCCCATGACCAGTCCGACTATGCTTATATTGAAATAATGGAAAAGGTCAAGGCCTCTAAACTGGTCTTCCACATCATATCTGCAGGTAAATCATAGGCCTATTATAAAATGAATGCAGTCGCTTCATTATTAGGTGATGACACCGTGTTTTGTATGAACAACTTTGTATTGGATAGCACTTTGCTGTGCCTGGAGATAAATCTCAGGGAGTGGGAAAGCAGTTCAAGATCAATATCTGACCATCTTAACTGTGACATTGAGACAAAACCGTTTCCCGCCATTCAGCGTGCTCCCTGCGCGTCCCCTCCGTGGCAAGGTCGGGGAGGGGACGCGCAGCTACGTTGGACCCTGGGTAGTATAGTATGTAGCATCAGCTTAACAGTACATTGCTTTATTTTTTTACCTTTCTTATTCATTGAGCTCGGACAGGATAGGGTGTCTTTATTGCCTGAGTAGTTAAATCATAGTAAAAAAAAACACACATTTTAAGACTATTTGAATATTGCAATTGCCAATGCTTATAAACCTAAACATTTACAAAAAAAACAAACAAATAAACCCCCAAACTAAAAAAGAAACAAGAAAATGTTTATTTTGATTATTTTGGGCAGCCTTATCAAATACTCTGTTCTCAACCATACAATCCCAATTGGTATGTTCAAGTTCAAGTTCAAGAGATTATTTGTCACATACATATACATACGGTCATACATATATGCAGTTTCATTTAAACTTAGAGCACACTGGGTAGTTTTCTTTATAAACAAGCTTGATGCCAGGGTATAATAATATATAATATTTTTTATTGATAATATATTTTATTTTGATAATATAAAATAATATACCCCCCCTTGACATTATCACAACAAACTACCATCTTTGTTCGGGCGCTGGAGTAAGAAGTAGGTCAGCGTGTTAGTGGAGTGTGGTCCCTGGTGGTCTCTTCAGTTTGGGCTACCTCTGCCGTGCAAGGACCCCGGCTACTGTCGTGCTCTGCCCCTAAAAAAGCCAAGTAAGGTCTCCTGTCTGCAGCAGTGTGGCTGTGGAAGCTCCCGAACACATCAGCTGCTCCGGCCACATCACATGGTCGATGTATCCAGGCCCTGTGTTGTTATGGAGTGTCGGAGGTTCCCATGGATGCCTTCTCTGTGCAACCTGCTACCTAACTTATTTTTGTATCGTGTGTTTGTAGCTTCAAAACATAGTTAAATACTTACTCACTTACTTACTCGCTCACTTATTTACTTACTCACTTGGTTACATAATTATCCCGGAGTGATATTGTAGTGTTATAGCAGCTCACATCAAGTAATAGGCAATAATAATATGTATAGCTGCATGCAGTAATGCACGGGGTCCAGCTTAGTCGCAGCAATTGCAACAGTGGCAATATGGGATCAATTGAGGACGGAATTGCATCTAAGGAAGCCAGGGAAAATCAGGCCAACGCCTAACGAGATATCTGCATTGAAAGTTATACAGTTGCCATAGCGCCACCTATTGACCAAATTACGGCAGATTTTTCACAGTGCCTCAGAGTCATATCCTACGCATACAGTGGGGGAAATAATTATTTGATCCATCACTGATTTTTTTAAGTTTGCCCACTGACAAAGAAATGAACGGTCTATAATTTTAGTGGTAATTTTTGGTAGGTTTATTATAACAGTGAGAGACAGAATATCAAAAAGAAAATCCAGAAAATCACATTAAATAAAATGTATAAATTATTTTGCATTTCACTGAGTGAAATAAGTATATGATCCCCTATCAAAATATGAGTTAGTACTTGGTGGAGAAACCCTTGTTGGCAAATACCGAGGTCAGACGTTTCTTGTAGTTGATTACCAGGTTTGCACACATCTCAGGAGGAATTTTGGACCACTCCTCTTTGCAGATCCTCTCCAAATCTTTAAGGTTTCAAGGCTGTCGCTTGGCAACTCCAAGCTTCAGCTCCCGCCGCAGATTTTGTATAGGATTAAGGTCCAGGCCAGGCCACTCCATGACCTTAATGTGCTTCTTCTTGAGCCGTTCCTTTGTTGCCTTGACTGTATGTTTTGGGTCATCGTCGTGCTGGAAGACCCGTCCACCACCCATTTTTAGTGTCCTGGCTGAGAGAAGGAGGTTGTCACCCAGGATTTCAGGGTACATGGCCCCATCCATCTTTCCCTCGATGCGGTGAAGTCGACCTGTCCGCTTAGCAGAGAAACACCCCCAAGCATAATGCTTCCACCTCCATGCATGACGGAGGGCATGGTGTTCTTGGGGTCATAGTCAGAATTCCTCTTCCTCCAAACATGGTGAGTCCCATTGATACCGAAGAGCCCAATTTTGGTCTCATCTGACCACATCACCTTCTCCCAAGCATTCTCTGAATCATTCAGGTGTTCATTGGGAAACTTCAGACGGGCCTGTACATGTCCCTTGTTGAGCAGGGGGACCTTACGGGAGCTGCAGGATTTTAATCCACTACGGCGTAGTGTGTTACCAATGTTTTTTTTGGTGACTGTGGTCCCAGCTTCCTTGAGATCATTAACAACCTCCCGCTGTGTAGTTCTAGGCTGATCCCTCACCTTTCTCATGATCATTGATACCCCACGAGGTGAGATCTTGCATGGAGCCCCAGACCGAGTGAGATTGACGGTCATTTTTGTGTTTCTTCCATTTTCGAATAATCACGCCAACGGTTGTCTCCTTCTCACCCAGCTTCTTGCCAATGGTCTTGTAGCCCATTCCAGTCTTGTGCAGGTCTACAAGCTTGTCCCTGATGTCCTTAGACAGCTCTTTGGTCTTGCCCATGATGGAGAGGTTGGAGTCTGATTGATTGATTCTGTGGACAGGTGTCTTTTATACAGGTAACAAGTTGAGACAGGTTAGGAGTACTTTCTTAAAGCGAGAGGACTAATCTGTGGGAACCAGAATTCTTTGTTTAGTAGGGGATCAAATACCTATTTCACTCAATGAAATGCAAAATAATTTATTTATATATATATATATATATATATATATATATATATATATATATATATATATATATATTTTTTTTTTTTTTTTTAATGTTATTTTCTGGATTTTCTTTTTGATATGCTGCCCCTCACTGTTATAATAAACCTACCAAAAATTACCACTAAAATTATAGACCGTTCATTTCTTTGTCAGTGGGCAAACTTAAAAAATCAGTGAGGGATCTTCAAACTTATGTGGCATAGCAAAAGTCCATTGGATAAATTGAATTCTGCGCAAAAACAAAAGGGTTTCCGCTGGATCCCTTTATAATAAGCATAAACATAGAAAAAAGAAAATGGCAATATGCAATGAAACAAAAAGACAACAATACACAATAAAACAAATACAATAAACCCAGGAATAATAAATACACCAGAAAAAAACCCTACAAATTCACAATATGTGTAACAAAATGAACTACAAGATAGGAAGATTTGACAACATGCACTGAACATGAAAAATTACAATCACAACAAAATAAATAACAATTAACCAGAAAGATGTAACTAAACAATGAACAATAAAGATTTGGGCATATAAACTACACCTAAAAATTCACACTAAAAATAAATCTGAGCAATAAACCAGAAAAATAGATCAGAATAGATAAAAAGGAATACTTCAGATAAGAAGGAAATACAAGCGTCAGGTGGGGATTGATGGTCGGCATAGGGCACACACTTTTCATTTTGTGCAGGAGTACTGTGGAGAGTCGCTGCTTATTTTTTTTTCCGGAGCAGCCAGTCCAATGGGAGGGGGCTAGTGAATGCGCTGCCAATGGATGACGGAGGAGTGCAGCCCAGTGACCTACTTAGAGAGAGAGAGAGAGAGCGAGAGAGAGACTTCATGTGGGGGGGGAGCATTTGACTGATTTAAACTGCACTGCATACTTAGTGAAAGTTCAAAACACAATAACTTCCTTAGACTCACCAGCCTTTCTCCAGCCATCGATGCCCTCTCCACCAGTTTGTTTCACCAGCCTCGCTCACCTTGCCGTGACACCGTCTGAAAAGTGGGGCTTGAGTGGCTCCTGTTTCCTTTATCCGACTACGCTGGCCTACATTCCCGCGACCTCGATGTTATTCCCAAACTACTCCCCGCAATATCAATAAAACAAAGTCATCAAAGTAATCATTTTGGGATGATAAATATAGAAGGAAATAAATAAACGAGCGTTCTCGTCATGCAAGTTTCAGTGAGTTGCGCTTGCCGCATTGGAAGTTTTGGCATCGACGAATCGACTCCTGGCTATTCGTGTCGCGGCCCTCAACAAAGCGATTCGCTGAGATTCCCTTGGACGGACCAAGGACGCCAAGGTTTTTGGGAAACAGACAGAAGGGCGGAGGTGGGGCTCTCAGGGTTAGGCGATAGCAGCCGTGGCTCAGATGCCTCGGAACGCAGTCCAAAATGGAGGTAGCGCGTCCAAAAATAACGGCTGTGAAAGCAGAAATTAGCTCTTGTGTTGCAAGATCAAAATTGCAAGGCTTTCGCAACCCATCAATTCCAGTTTGCATGGCAGCTCTGTTCACCAGAACAAGCTTCGAGTTTCACACTGAAAGTCAGAATTATTAGTAGGCAATAATAATAATGATGATGATGATGATGATAAAAGTCAGCACAGTTATGTGTTTCTGAGGTGTTTTAGTAGTGTGCCGTAGGATTCATTCATCTTTATAAAAAGGTTGGCAAACACTGGTCTAAAAGATTTTGAGCAGTTAAATGTATTTCTAATTATATTAGAAATTGCGGAATATGGCTTCTAAGGTGTTTTTTAAAAGGAGCACCAGAGGAAAAGAACCAAAAGGCAACAAGGTTCCTTTATGGTCCTCCGTGCTTTCACTCTGCAGTCCTCTGCTGCCCCCTGCTTGTACACGTCAGATGAAGGGTTTATTTTTGTTTCTTTCATAATCCTGCCTGGATGCGCTCCATGCTGCCGGCTTACATAAGACATTTTTGCATAAATTTGTCCCAGGCGTGGCGTGGTGTGTTATACAGTATAAATAAATATGACGGGAAAAGTTATAAAACAGAAATAAAAATAAAATATATAAATAAGAATATATAAAGTATCTTTAAGTGTGTTTACTGAAAGTATTCTTTGTATATTTAGTATAGCTTGTAATAAAGGACAAGTGCAGCTCCTTTTAGTTTTAACTCAGCTGAATGGCTATTTTTAATACTGAGTTTTTGTCAACAATTGCCCTGGTCTCTTGTGTTGCAAGATCAAAATTGCAATGCTGCACTTATGAATGTAATTCGTCAGCTCTGGACTCCAGCAGAACTGGTTCCTCTCTGAAAGGGAGCGCTATTCATAGCGATGAAAGGTCAGACTCTTTTTGGGGATTCGCTTCTTGACGGGTCACTCGGTAAAGAGTCGTTTGGTTTTTCAAAATCTTTGTTCATCCTATGTGTATGCTTATTAATGCTCTTTTAAGTATTCGCCCTCGGAAATATTGAATATCTATACGAAAGTGTTTGTTATTTTTTTTTTCTCGCAGGTTCCTCCTGCAGAGTCTTGAGGATTTGGATGCCAGCCTTCGCAAGCTCAACTCCCGTCTTTTCGTGATCCGAGGCCAGCCCACCGATGTCTTTCCCCGACTCTTCAAGGTCGAGCTCTTTGGCCTTTAACCCCCTTTTCCAGAAGAAAACAATGATGAATGTCTCTTTATTATTATTATTATTATTATTATTATTATTATTATTATCTTTTTTAACTTCTCTCGGTGTGTGTTCTCCAGGAGTGGAAAATCAGCCGCCTGTCGTACGAGTACGACGCAGAGCCCTTCGGGAAGGAGCGCGACGCCGCCATCAAGAAGCTGGCGTGCGAGGCCGGCGTGGAGGTGACGGTGCGCATCTCCCACACGCTCTACGACCTGGACAAGTGAGTCCCACGCCGCTCCATGACCCCCCCCCCCCCCCCCCCCCACACACACGAGAGTTTGTCCACACACCAGGGCCAGGTTTGGTCTTTTTAAAAAGGAAACGCGATACTAGATAGATATCCTCAGTGGTGTCACAGCAGCTTAGATCCAAACAAAAGGCAATAGTAATAATAAAGTAACAACAATAGAAATGGGGGGGAAAAATAGGTGCAATGAATCTAAAAATGTACACAAAAAAAGGCAATATGCAACACAGTACAACTAGAACAAATAGAAACAATTGCGATATACAAATTAACCTAAATAAATAGAACGTTTTGGCAATATACAATAAACCTATAAATTCATTTAAGAATTGAAAATGTTGGCAATATACAACGAACCTAAAAATTATGTTAAATAAATAAATAGTGATTAAGTAAATGATGATCCTCTGCTGGTACCAGTACTGATACCTCACCTTGGACTCCAGTCCCTAAACGATACTTCCTACGACGCCACAGAAATACCATGAAGTCATATAAAGGTCATATGTTATTTTTTCATCCATTTAAATTTGAAGGATTTCTTTCGACCAGATGGCATCAGCGCCACTGGATTTGATCCCGCGCGCCCCTTCCTCCTCCTCAGTTTTCCTAACTCTCTCTCTCTCTCTCTCGTTCCAGGATCATAGAGCTGAACGGTGGCCAGTCGCCGCTCACCTACAAGCGTTTCCAGACGCTGATCAGCCGCATGGACCCCGTGGAGGTGCCCGCCGAGGCCATCACGGCCGAGGTGATGGGGAAGTGCACCACGCCGCTCTCCGACGACCACGACGACAAGTACGGCGTCCCGACCCTGGAGGAGCTGGGTGAGTGCAGCGGCCGCACCGCGCCCTTTCCTCTGCGCCGGACGGTCGCGCATCGCAGCGCCTGACGTTCTTTGCCCGCCGGTGTGTCCGCCGCAGGTTTCGACACCGAGGGTCTGTCGTCCGCCGTGTGGCCGGGGGGAGAGACGGAAGCCCTCACCCGACTGGAGAGGCACCTGGAGCGGAAGGTCGGTCAAAAATGCCTTTTTTATTTCATTAATTTTTTAAATTTAAATATACAACATATGCCAGTTTGTATATAAGGTCGCCCGCTGGGTGGATTACACTCAGAATTCCATTTGAAACATTGTTTTCAAGACGCTTTCTTTTCTCCAAAGTTGAGGCAAATAATCTGGCGCATTTGCACTTGAACTTGTGATACAAGACACTGCTCTGAAGTCGTGTTTTTTTTTTGGGGTTGGGCTCCCGGAGCTTGGAGAGAACAAATAGGCCTTTGTAACGCAGTTTCTTTTTTTTTTTTAATTATTATTATTTTTTTATTTACAAAATGTTCCAAACGGTTTTGTAAACAACAGCAAGTGTCAGATTATCACCAAAATGCTTAGTTTTTATTCTCAACCATGCAGCGGCATATCAGCAAAATGATTTACCAGAGACCAGACCCTAACCCTAACAAGTGAAAGCAACTCAAATAAAGTTACATACAAATTCATTATGACGTACAAATTCTCAGAGCTAAAAATAAAAATGAGACCAAAAAAAACCCAAAACGTCTTTCCTCCAAATTTTGCTTTCATACGCAAGAGAGTAAAAAGAGCTGACGGCTGGGTTCTCCTCCCCTCAGGCGTGGGTCGCTAACTTCGAGCGGCCGCGGATGAACGCCAACTCCCTGCTGGCCAGCCCCACGGGCCTCAGCCCCTACCTGCGCTTCGGCTGCCTCTCCTGCCGCCTCTTCTACTTCAAGCTCACCGACCTCTACCGCAAGGTGACCGCCGTTTTACACCCAAAAGTCTTTGTCTTGTGGTTTTTTGTTTTTTTTTGTCTTTCTTTCTTTCTTTTCCGGGTGAATGTACCCGCTCACGTCCGCCCTGTCGCTCCGTCCTCAAAGGTGAAGAAGAACAGCTCCCCCCCGCTGTCGCTCTACGGCCAGCTGCTGTGGCGCGAGTTCTTCTACACGGCGGCCACCAACAACCCGTGCTTCGACAAGATGGAGAGCAACCCCATCTGCATGCAGATCCCCTGGGACCGCAACCCAGAGGCGCTGGCCAAGTGGGCCGAGGGCCGCACCGGCTTCCCCTGGATAGACGCCGTCATGACCCAGCTCCGGCAGGAGGGCTGGATCCACCACCTGGCCCGCCACGCCGTGGCCTGCTTCCTGACCCGGGGGGACCTGTGGATCAGCTGGGAGGAGGGCATGAAGGTACTTTTTAGAGGAGATTCCGAAGGCCGAAGCCAAGGGAGCGCCAAGGGAGCGCCAAGGGAGCGCTTGGCGAGTAGAAAACACTGCCTGTGCATTCCTGAGCGCTCTCTGTCTTTCCGAGGCTGAGTCTTTATTTTCTGCCATTTTTTTTTTTCAATTGTAGTTATTGATGTCGGCCATGCTCCAGGACTTAATACATTCATATAACACCCTCCAAAGCCAAATATTCTAAAATTCAAAGTGACGCTATGGCACTATGTAACTTTTGGGATTTTCCGGCCCCTACAGTTTTCTGAGTGACATTGAATTTTACGCCACTTGTGGGTAAAAGTGGGTAAAGGGTAATTACTGGAGCCAAGCATCGAGGAAGTGACGTAGTGCCGTAAAGCATAACTCAATTTTCCCGCAGTTTTGCACTGGGGGGGTGGACATAATACATGTCCACCGTTTGCTGAAGAGCTATTTCTTAGCATTGGAGCGTTTTCAATCAGTCGATCATGTAATAACTGTGGCGGTGACCGTTTCCCTGTGTGCGTGTGCGCGCAGGTGTTTGAGGAGTTGCTGCTGGATGCGGACTGGAGCGTCAACGCCGGCAGCTGGATGTGGCTCTCCTGCAGCTCCTTCTTCCAGCAGTTCTTCCACTGCTACTGCCCCGTGGGCTTCGGACGCCGCACTGACCCCAACGGAGACTACATCCGGTACGCGCCGCGGCCAGCAAGGGAACGGGAATGAACACAGCATAACAAAGCATCTCGGCCGAATCTTAATATAGTTTGCCTTATCGGCGCACTAACCGGTATGGCCATCGGGAGGAGCACCTTCTCTTCTGTTTGCTCAGTAGACAGATCTCAGGGCACCATAGACTTGGATAAGACCCACTTCTCTTGCTTTTCTTTTTCAATACAAATGCACCAGCGAAGCGTAACAGTGAAAACATTTTGTCGGTGGCAGTCAAAACCAATTTTATATCACAGTCAAAGCCGTTTCCACCTTCTCTCGAATAAGTACCATTAGTAGAGTTAGCGTTTTTTTTTTGTTTTTTTTTTTGTAAAGGGGGATAGAGGTCCTTATGACTTAGAGCTAGATAAAGGTGTCTCTCTGCTGGACGCTAGCCACTTAGTTCACTCTCTAAAAAAAGCCCTTCTCTTCCCACAGGCGCTACCTGCCCATTCTGAGGGGATTTCCGGCCAAGTATATCTATGACCCCTGGAACGCTCCGGAGAGCGTGCAGAAGGCGGCCAAGTGCGTCATCGGCGTCCACTACCCCAAGCCCATGGTGAACCACGCCGAGGCCAGCCGGCTCAACATCGAGCGCATGAAGCAGATCTACCAGCAGCTCTCCTGCTACAGGGGCCTGGGTAAGAACGCCGATCGCAAAAAAAAACCCGCGCTTTGCGCCCGGGAGCGGCGTGAGGGTCTCATGATGCTGATCGTCGTCCGGATTCTGTGTGTGTGTGTCTGCAGGTCTCCTAGCCACCGTGCCCTCCAACGCCGCCGCGAACGGCGAGGCATCCTCAGGCGCCATGGGGTTCTCAGTCGAGGGTGCGCGCGACGCCGCAACTCCATCCGGTAGGGGACCCCTAACCTAGTCTCTCGTAGTCAGTTTATCTACTCATCGAGCGTCTTCAGACAGATTAATATTATTATTATGATGATATGATCCTTGGTTGTTTTTGGAGTGCTGGAACGTTGTGCTGCTGCCTTCCAGCGTACCAGATGCCAGTCCACTCCCAGGGCGACTTTCAGAGCGGCGTCATGGTGTACGCCCAAGACGACCCTCAAGCCAGCATCGGCACTCACCAGCAAGGTGAGCCCGACGTCACCGCATCCCGTCCCTGCCCCTTGGCCCAGCTGCTTTTGACCTAACGTGTGTGTGTGTGTGTGTGTGTGTGTGTGTGTGTGTGTGTGTGTGTGTCCTCATAATGTGTCCTGCCCCCCCCCCCCCCCCCTGCTTGGTTCTAACCCCTTCCCTGTGCTCTCTAGTTGCAGCGTACGCAGGTTCCCGTAGCAGCGCCATGTCTTACAACCAAGGTACCCAGCAGGTCCTGCAAGGTGTGTACTGGCCGTGTTCTGCTTAAAAAAAAAATATATATGTGTGTGTGTGTGTTATTTCTTTCCCGACTTGCTTGTTGATGGATGGTTCTCAACCACTGGTCCCCGCCCTAAATGTAACAACGCATCACCACAGCAGCATGTCACTTAGCGCTCCCGCTTAAACTACCTGCTTGTTGATTCTAATACCGGACGGAAAACGTCCATCCCAAT
This sequence comes from Zeus faber, assembly GCF_960531495.2. Taxonomy (NCBI): domain Eukaryota; kingdom Metazoa; phylum Chordata; class Actinopteri; order Zeiformes; family Zeidae; genus Zeus; species Zeus faber. The sequence goes on along the minus strand of NC_137208.1, from coordinate 18,161,403 downwards.
TTCCGCTCTTTGGTGTGTGTGTGTGTGTGTGTGTGTGTGTGTGTGTGTGATCAAGTATTAACTATGAAACAATTTGTTGCTGATAAGGGCATTTGCCATGACCATTATTGGTTGTTAAGTTATAGGTAAGAGTGTAGACACAATGAACATTATTTAAGTTACACAGGGATTGGGGAAGAAGCTAATGGTGGAGGAACAAGACCACAACGACCAGTCTCAGAGAACTTTAACGTGTGGCTGTAACCGTTATAATAATCACACAGGTTCAGGTTCCAACTGTATTTGTAGTTGTTGTTGTTGTTGCTTCGTCTTTAACCATGTTGCGTCTAACTCTTCGTCCTTCTGCTCCCAGGGCTCGGACACCACATCATCAGCGCTCAGACCAGCGGCAAACGCCACAGCGAGGAGTGTGGGAGCGCCACCAGTTCCAAAATCCAGCGGCAGTGCAGCCACTAGACAGGTTTGTGTGGATCCCCGACAGCCGTGAGCCGTTGATCGGTCGATAATAAAAATCGGTTGTCGTGTATTTCGGAATAATGACCGTCGTCTGTTAGTAATGACCGGCGACCACTTTTTCGGCCTGGTTTCACGTTGCTCATTTCACTTCGCCCTCTTGTGGCACTACGTAGAAACTACAATGAAGACTGGAGAAGAATGTGGATATGTCCAATTTCACATTAATAGTAAATAGTTTAGTCATATGTAGGCTGAAGTTTTTTGTTTTTTTTGTAGTGCAAATAATTTAACATGTTGTCATGGACTATTTTTACTTTCTTAGTGAAGCTCTTCAACTAGGGAAACTAGCTATATAAAATAAGTTTAAAACAATATTCCATATCAATATATTATTTTATTTAGTTTAGTAGCCCCGTAATAAGTGGGATAGTGGGCCAGTCGTTATTGCAAAGTAACCCCCTTCAGAGTGATCACCTAGTCGGGGGTTATTTCGCGAGAACGACCAGCTGCCCAGTGTCCCTTACCTTTCTATAGAGGTTGTTACAACTTGGAACCAATGGAACTTTTGGTACGAACTCCTGGTACAAACGTAGTACAAACGGCCATTTCCTCTCTTTCCCACAGGGGGGGGGCGCCATCCGCCGCGCTGTCAATGCGCAGTACACAGTACGGACACTCGGGCCAGCCCCGTCGCAGCAGCCCCGTGGCGCTGAAAATGGGGGCTTGGAACACGACTAAAATGGGACCACACGACAATCCTGCACGAGTTTTTTTTTTTTTATTATTTTTTTTATTTTATTTTATTTTTATTTTATTTTTATTTTTTATCTCGTTTTACGACATGGACATGACGATCCCCAGCTGAAGACAACCCCGAAAACAATCACAACCATCACATTGGGGGGGGGGGGGGGGGGAAGGCTCGGAAACACTCAGCTGGGTGAAAAAACAATATTTGTGTGTGTATATAATGAAATTTGCTAATTAAGACTCACATACGTGTACATATTTGATATTGTATGTGTTTTTTTTTCTCTGTGTAGCCATAGACCCATTGATATATTTTTGATATAAAAAATAAATGGATGTCATTTTTTCTTTTTTGGATGGGGGGGGGGGGGGGTCAATAATAAAGCAAGAGTATTTCTAAAAACAGTCCGGTCCTTGGACGACAAGGGCAACGTTATCGTATCACCGCCTGTTAATACTGTAAAACCAGCTCTCCTGCATTGAACTGTGTTATGTCCCCAAAACCATTTCCCGTCCTCTCTCCACGTTTTATCCCAGTACGTCATGGTTCAGTAGAGCGCCTTCTTACTCTCAAGCACGGATCAGAAGCAAAAAAATATCACCATCGCTGTGTAGTTATTAGTATTATTTCTTCGCCTCTTGTTCTTTCTCAGTGTTCATGTTTCATTAAAAACTGGGTTCATGTACGATACGTCTCACACCTGTTATTTGCGACGGACGTGGACGACATAATCGGCAATCGAGAGTTTTATTATTATTTTTCATTTTATTTATTTATGTATTATTATTTATTTATTTATTTGGCCGTAGAACTCTGGGCCAGCTGCAGAGCACCGAGACTCGAGCAAAACATATGCCCCTTTAACAGAACCAAACGCTTAAGCCTTCACACTAGAGCTGCAAAGATAAGTCGATTAATCATTTAGTTGCTAACTATAAAATGAATCCCCAACTATTGTGACAATTGTTGTGAATCATTTTTTTAAGAAGAACATTTCCAAATTCTCTGATTCTGGCTTCTTAAATGTGAACATTTTCTGGTTTCTTTAGTCCCGTATGACTGAATACAGGATAAACTGAACACCTCTGGGTTGTGGAGGACACAAGACATTTTAGGGTGTTGCTTTGGGAAACGGCAATCAGCCTTTTCAAGTTCAAGAGCTTATTTGACATTTTATGGACAAAACAACTAACCGATTAATCGAGAAGATAAGCTACAGTGTGATCGATCATGAAAACAATCGTTATTTGCAGCTCTACTTGACACATTTTAAGAGGAGGTCCCGTTGACGAGCAGATTATTCCTGTTCGGGGGAAAGAGCCTCTGCAGACCTGAGCGGTGCGAAACAGCGCCCTCTGCTGCCCGAGGTGTAAACTGGCACTCTTGTCGTGGCATGTTTATTTACGTGAAATACGCATTTTTATTTTTATTTTTAATTATGAAATGATCTCGTCAGAATCAACATGAAATGCATTAAATAAATGTTTGCATAAAGTTACAATCAACTTTAACAATGACTTGTAACTTTAGCGTTTCACGCTGCTGTCATTCCCACCGGTGACCCATAGGGGCCGCCGTTGCGGACCACATGGTGACCAGGAGAGCCGTGTCAACCAAATACCAGCACATGTGTCAACCGTCTTCCAAGTCAAGTTAACAGCACCGGCCTGTGTTGGAAGTGCACCTTTTTTTAATATTTGTTATAGGATGAAGTTGCAAATGTCTAAAAAGAAACTGGAGACAAACAGCAGAAACATCAGGTTAGAACGCAACACCTCTGAAATACACACGAAACTGATGTTAAAGTGGTAATCCGTAACATTATTTGGTAGAAAAAAAAAAAGAAATCCCCTATATTATGCTTTATTTAGCTCACACTTAATAGAAAGCAGCCGCTCAATGTATTTGCGTTACGCACGCGCTCCTCTTTATGCTGTTTCTGCTGTTGGTGGTGGGGTCCGCCACCAACTACGATGCAGTTTGTAGTTCAAATGTAGTTATTCTCTAACTGGTTTAGATGTGATCATACATCCCCGGGGTGTATACAGTGGTATAGCCCATAAAAATGTATTTTTTGAACTAGACTTTGGCTTTTAAGGTTCCTTTATTTCAGTAAGTCATGTCACAGAAACTTGATTATGAGGGAACCAAAAAAACAACCAAATTCATTTGAACTAGAGCAGTGGTTCTAAATGGGGGGTAAGGGGACCTTTCAGGGGTCCTTCGAGAGGTTCCAGGGGGTCCCCAGCAAAATGGTAAAATCCTTAATCTTAAGTGTAAATTATTTAATATACAGGATATTAGGGAATTACCATTAAAGAAATGTACAATTATGACTGTTTTGACCGTAGTTAAATTGTTTATCTCCCTTACTATAATTCAGACAGATATGATAGTTTGGACTGAACCACATCTTGGGGGTTGGAGGGTTCCATTGTTTAATGTGTGTGAAAATGCCTGTCCTTGATATGAAAATGGTTGAGAATATTGCACTGTAGCGAACCAAATATCGACCGAATCTCTTCTTTTCATTATTTCTACTCTTAGTCATTCTAATGACGACATCATTTGGAACTTATGACACCCCGTGGCCTCAGACGCCCCCTCTCATTTGATTTATTGTATGTGCTGCCTGGCCGTTGGTCGCCATGTTGAATAAAAATGCTGGACGAGACGAGTGATTTATTCCATCGCGTTGTGTTCAATTCCATGAGGCAAGAAGTGTCTATTTCCAGCCCGGGCCATTTGCCGCTGTTCTTCGCCCCTATTGATAGACACAGTTGTCCCAGGCCACGGGCAACCAATGAGTGGATTAATGCAACGAGGGCCACCTGCTCTCCTTAACTTCCGTGTAGACAGGGCTGGAGTGGAGTGGGCTTCCTGTGCAGCGTTGGCAGTGCGGGAATGATCTACAAGCTGCAAGCTGCAGACATACCGGACAGCTTGTATGAACGCATTTTTGGTTAAAACTTTACTTGAACCCCTTAATCTCCAGAAACCCCAAATCCCAGGGTATCGCGTCATCCGCCGCACGTTTATATACTGGGAATTTGCGTCAGAGGATTGATCCTATGTCGGAGAGTTTAATTAGGGTCTCAGGGGTTGGATACAGACACCTGTCCCTCCCCATCAGTTATCCCGGCTCCGGAAAAAATGGCGTTCGTCGTTCGCACGGCGGCTTTAAAGTCGAACGCGCGTAACCCGCATCTTCGTGTCGGCGCCGCCATCGAACCGAGGAGCGAACCACGCGGAAACAATTTGCTTTTAATCCCGTCCGCACTTAGGGCTGACGTCTCCATCTCCGATGGCAAGAATGTTTTAATTACGTTCCCCAAAGCCACAAGCAAAAGCGATGTATGGCAAAGATCATCTTACATGACCTGGTTTCTCAATGATGAACCGGTTTTGGACCCGCTTTCCTTTGGCAAATGTTTTGTTTTGAGAAGAATAGCCATTTAGAATCAAACATGATATCAGATATAAACGTAAATCGTCTCAATCGAGATTCGTGCGCTTACGTTCCAGCGACGCTCTTTTCCGGCCTTTTCAAGTTGCGACGACGGGCGCGTGACGTCCCGAAATAGCGTTGTACAGACGCGATTCATCATTTTTGAAGGATGGAAGAAGCTTTAATGTTGGCTGCTTCCACACAGTAGGTTGTTTTCTCTGTCAGCGGTGCGTCAGTGCGAGAGTGCGGATGTTGTTTGTTCTGGATAATTGCCCGGGATACAATGGACGCCTGTTGCCGTTTGCAGGCCCCACAGAGGCACAAGTGTGCGTGCATCTGTTGTGTATCTGAAATAGTCACTCATCTTGTCCTTACAAAGGAATGATGAGGAGGAGGGGAGTGGGAGCTCTGGGGTCAGCGTAGAGAGCAGGGGTGTTGGGATTGAAGAGGAGGGGCGGGTGGATTACAAGGGTCGGTTAAGGAGAAAATAGACTCCATTCCATCTGTCTGAAAATCTCCCCCGGTGACCCACCGGCTGGGGACTTTTAACTGGCGTCGGTCACATGGTTGAGGAGCAAAGACTTAAAAATCCGCCCAAGCCCCCAAGCCAGACCCTCACTCGCCTCTTGCCCAGAAGACGTCGGCCGGCCTGCGGGTGTGTCTCTTGATATCTCCTCCCTGGACTGACTACTCATCATGTCGGACGCTGACGAAATCGTCGAGGAATACGAGGTAGAGGAGGACGTGGATGAAGATGAACAAGCCGAGGAGGAGGAGGGGGACGTAGAAGAGACGGAACACGGCGGAGAAGCTTCCAAGCCCCGGCCGAAGACGACCTACGTGCCGAACATCGCGCCCCCCAAGCTGCCGGACGGCGAGAAGGTGGACTTCGACGACCTCCACCGCAAGAGGGTGGAGAAGGACTTCAACGACCTGCAGTCGCTGATCGAGCTGCACTTCTCCACCCGGCAGAAGGAGGAGGAGGAGCTGGTGGCGCTGCGCTCCCGCATCGAGAACCGCCGCTCCGACCGGGCCGAGCAGCAGCGTGTGCGCACGGAGCAGGAGCGCCAGCGGCAGGCGCGGCTGGCCGAGGAGCGGGCGCGGCGGGAGGAGGAGGCCGCCAAGCTGCGCGCCGAGGAGGGCGCCAAGAAGATGAAGATCTTCACCAACAAGTCCTTCGGGGGCTACCTGCAGAAGGCGGACCAGAAGAAAGGCAAGAAGCTGACGGCTCGCGAGGAGAAGAAGAAGGCGCTGATGGAGCGCCGCAAGCCGCTCAGCATCGACCACCTGGGCCAGGAGAAGCTGGCCGAGAAGGCCCAGGAGCTCTGGCGGTGGCTGCACCAGCTCCACGCCGAGAAGTTCGAGCTCGCCGAGAGGCTGAAGAGGCAGAAGTACGACATACACGTTCTCCGCAACCGCGTCAGCGACCACCAGCGAGGCTCCAAGGCGTCCAAGACCTCCCGCGGGGCCAAGGCGAAGTCCGGGTCCTGGAAGTGAGCGTAGACGTCGGCCCTGACGAACGTCCCGCCGAGAGGTGTCCGGTCTTTTCGGGTTATTTTTTATTTTTATCTTTCTGACTTCTTAGCTCCCACTGCCTGCTTGGATCATACCCGTCACATGATGTGTGTACTGTGAACGTGTTTGGTGAGTTATGTTCGGGATGGGATTTTAAAGACGTAAGCTAGGCCACAGCGTTGCCAAATAGGTTTTGCTTTTTTTCATAATTTGTTTTCGCTTGCAATGTGATTATTTTGATGTTGCCAAGGGGATGGTGGAGGAAGCGATTAAAATGGAGTAAACATTTGGTGCTGTTTTCTTACCTGATGTGCATGTTTTGTTTTTTTTTCCTTCTTATATCCTTGTGCATTTACCCAAGGGCTTCACCAGTGCAGCTGTTTAGGATATATATATATACATATATATATATATATATATCTCTTCCACAAACACCATTAACACTAATTACCGCATAGTCGTTCTGTTGTGTTAAATGGCTGAAATGGTGATGTATGACAGGTGTGGCGCACAGCTGACTTTCTTTTATGGATGCTAATTTAGTCTCTCCAGCTCCGCTCTGGGAATGGGGAACACTCTCCCGCAACGTTTGGATGCAGAACAACTAAGTGTAGACTGATGGATGGAGCCCATCATCATCATCATCATCATCATCATCCTCATCGTCATCAGTGTCCCCCCGGGTGACAATGGTTTAAATGGGCGTTTGGTGTCTGGGATTTGAAGGGCATCAGCTCCAGTCAACAGGAGCCAGGAGCCAGGGAGACGGGAGTGGAGCCGAGGGGGGTTCGAGGCCATGTCAATTTGTCAGATACGATAAGGTTTGAATACTACACATACGTGCAGTATCATTAGAATTGGACAATAATGATAACACTTTCCCACACATAAATCCAATGTTCCTACTTACTTACCGAAGTGAGGCACAAAGAAAAATATGAACTTCAAATATGACATAAAATGGAGTGATAAACTGTCAAGTTACTGTAATTGCGTAATTTGAGTCTGTGTTTCTACTCATACTAGAATAAGGCCTACGTAATACAAGTTGTGCATTAATCCTTAATTTTTCCCCGACAGTGGGACTATATTATTCTTAAAATCTGAGGCCAAAGACCAAATAAACAAGGTAATAATGGTCCTTCACTACAATGATGGTGATGGTTGGTTCAGCCGCGTCCTTTTCTTACGAATGTTATTTGATGTGGCTTTTGAGTGGTTTTGAGTACAGAACCTTTTTTTTTTTGTTTTACATGTTCAAATTCCACCTAAAAACAATAAAAAGTGGAAATTAGCTCTTGTGTTGCAAGATCAAATTTGCAAGGCTTCATTAACTCATCCAATGATGCATTGGATGAGTTGAGTTCTGAGTTCCACTCAGAGTTCCAGCAGAACAAGTTTCACTCTGAAAGTGGGGACTGTTTGTAGCGTTGAAAGGTTTGACTCTTTTTATTTTTTGAAGATTCCATTCTTGACGAATCACTCGGTATAAGACGGTTTGTTTATTTACTCTGTTGAAGAGTCAATGAAAAGATTTGTTTCGCGACGGACGAATAGTTTGCGAGTCTTGATAATAAGAAATGTTCTACATGTTTCTAGTGGTCAAAGGATAGTGGTTGTGCCGGGTTGATATATGGCTATATCCATCTTGTCTGTCTATCTCTATCTATCTATCTATCTATCTATCTGTCTGTCTGTCTGTCTGTCTGTCTGTCTGTCTGTATCTATCTATCTGTATCTATCTATCTATCTATCTATCTATCTATCTATCTATCTATCTATCGATCTATCGATCTATATATTGATGGATCTATCTATCTATCTGTCTACCTATCTATCTATCTGTCTATCTGTCTGTCTGTCTGTCTGTCTGTCTGTCTGTCTGTCTGTCTGTTTATCTATCCATGGTATAATGTTACAAATATGAATATGAATATGCTTTACACTTTCCGCCTCTTGAGTAAAACTAAGGGTTAGATTTTGTTCCTGCAAAAATGGCCATAATGCTTTGGTAATTCAGCATTAAAGTCATTTATTTGATGTAAATAGCGATGTTTTTGACATTATATTCAGACGTGCACAAAACACACTCGTCGTGTATAGTGTCCAATAATGCACATCTGTTTGACATGAGAGTAGCTACTGCAAACAGACGGCGTTCCGAAAACCGGAGCTGAGGGCGTCTGCTCAGAAGTCCGTTCATTTTGAATCACTGTTGAATGCGATCGACGCGGGTCTTTACATGGATCCATCACTAGGTGCCACTGGAGCACCAGGTCGGAGCAGGCGGACGAGTATCGGCTGGAGGAGGTATGATTGATTTTGGATCAGACATTGGAACAGAGGTTGGAACACACGCCGGCTCTGATTTGTTTGGAATCGGAGCCCCATGGCAAGCCTTTAACCGCTACCACGCACACACACACACACACACACACACACAGCTGAAACAGCCCAGTTTAAGACCTGACCAAAATTGTTGACATAACTCCAAATTGAGCCCAAGGCCCTCCGCTCTCCAGTTGATGCCTATCGGGTTCCGGATGATCTGCACCCATCGCAGAATTCCATTTATTTCTCCAGAAAATCAATACGTTTGGGTGAAGGCCGTATCCGAACAGGGGGGCGTCTCCGTCGGCCTGGCCCTGAGCAGGAGATGCCCTGAGCGGCGTTGCTCTTGCTCTCCACAGCTGTAAAAATCCATTCCAGACAGCGCTCTTTGGCGAACCGGTTTCCATGGAGACCATCTCTGCTGCCGCCGCCGCCGTCTTCCCACTTTGCAACCTCAATGGAAAATGTGTGGGCTGGTATTGATGAGGTTGTGCGAAATACGCCGCGCCACCGTTTCTCAATCCACAACACATACGACCACCCGTTTTTTTTTTACCACCCCCCCTGTCCCATATAGCGTGACAGCCGGCCGTTATCAGGTGCCGCCGAGTATCGGCAGAGCAAATCCATCACCTCCCACCCACCGCTGCTCCTGTACGATCAACGCCTCTGAGACGTGCCCCAGTGCGGTGGTTGGGAAAACGCTGGAGTTCCGCCGGGTGTTGCCGTGGAAAGCGCGGTGAAAATCCCACCCCAGGACCCACGAGGAACGCAAACGAGCGTCCTGCCGTGGCGAGGCTTCCTTCGCTCGTCGAATCCGTCGACCCCCTTATTTTATCTCGCCTTGTTTTACCTTGAGATTGGGTTCTCTTGCCACTCTCCGCGCATTTTGATTTCGGGCGAGGCGCGTGTTTCGAGCGGCCAAATGCACGGCGGCGCGGCGTGGGATTACCTGACTCGGAAAAGTGAGCCGTGGAACAAAGGAGGTTGGGAGCCGCTGCTCGATGGTGATAAGTGTGTCGGTCTGGCGTGTGTGTGTGTGTGTGTGTGTGTGTGTGTGTGTGTGTGTGTGTGTGTGTGTGTGTGTGTGTGTGCGTCTGTGCACGTGCTGGTGCATGCTCTTCCAGGTCGGCGGCCGCGCCAGCTGCAGGCTCGCCACGGGGGGGCGTTTCTCCAATGAGCGGCAAGCGTAGACGTTTGGGCCGCTGCAACCAAGAAGAGGCCGCAGCCGCCTCTCCTCCCGCCTTTCCCCCTTATTCGCCTCAAAAGAGGAATTGTCAGTGCCCGGGAGGAGGGGAACATCGAACTATTAAAAAGTCCAAAAAGCCGAGCCCTGACGCAGATGCCGTTGACGGTGCCGCCGGGGCTAACGACAAATTGGAAGGACGTGGCTGAAATCTGCACGAGTCAACACTTGCGCTCACGAAAAAGCGCTCGGAGCCGCATGCGGTGTATTAAAAGGTTAGAAGTGAGAAGTTAGGTCATTTCACGGGAGAGAGCGCGGCGGGAAAGGGGCGGCGGCGGCGGCTAAAAGTTTGAGAGTTTGCTTGCCCTCCATCAGGGCGTCCGGCGAACAACAATGTACAAGAGCCTTTCGGAAGCGCCGCGGGAAGCCCCAAGAATAAGCACACAATTGGATGAAAGCACCAATAAAACGATAGATAGATGGAGTCCTTGTTCTGCAGATAGACTGATGGATAAGCACCAGAGATGGCAACACACAATAACCCTCAAACGTTACGACAAGATGGAACCTGTGAGAATACACAAACCTAACAATCAACAGCAAATAACAGAAATGGCAACAAACCAAATGATAAACGATAATTATAAACCCACAAAGTAACAAGGAAACAATAAAAAAAAAATAATAATAATCACAAATTATAAGCGAGAATGATTAGGCAATTTTGGCAAAGTACAATAAACCTAAACTACTATAACAAACTAGAAACTACTACACTTGACTAGAAATGGATACATTTGCCATGTACAATACACCTAAGAAGTTAATAAATAATAAACCCATAATAAATCTAACAATAAACACCAAAAAAAATAAATAAAAGAATGAGCGGTAGAAGTGTGGCAATGTACACTAGATCTAACCATGAACATTAAATAGGAATCCATAAATTGATAATAAATAAATAAATAAAAAATAACCCTAAAATTCTAACAGCGAACAAGAAAAAAATGGCACTGTCCAATAAATTAGAAGTTAAGTAGAAGGCCAGGGAAATTCGCTCTCCACCCAATCAAAATATAATAATAATTAACAATAAATATGTGAATACACCTCGCGGTAAACTGTAAAAAGCCTAAAATAAGCCCAAAATAAATACAATTGTGGGGAGCGAATGACAAGACGAGTGGCTGCCTTGGTCATAGAAGTAATACGAGGCAACAAATACATTTGAAATGAACATTCGCAATGAGAAACCCGTCAGGATAATAACTATGCACTTATCATCCAAATTGTATAGAGAAGTACAGTAGGTTTCGTTCCGTCTGAGTATCTTTTGCCTCCAGTTTTGATCCCCATGTCGGGCTTCTTTGTGGCTCCTTTAGCGAAAGTGTCTCGAACGTTGCCCGGAAATTTTCCCCCTGGTTCTCCCCTATGCGCCCAGATCAGCGAGCCCCGACTCCAGCGATGCCGCTGATTGGGAATTAACGTCGAAAATCATGTCGCTTGTCCTCCCTCGAGTGTGTTGTAACGTTTTCATTCCCCACGTTCCTGCCGCGGTTCACTGGCCGCGGCGAGAACGTGGAAATGGCACGACAAGAGCCGGCTAATTGACTCCCCGTCATAATAAAACCAGGCGTCTTAGTATAATATGCAATTAGGAAGGCATTTGTTTTCATGCTCCGAGCGGTTCTCGGCGCTTGATTAATCAAAATCCACCTCAGAATCACGTTTTGAGTGTGCCAACAGAAACTGTCGGAGGGTGGGGGAACGGTCAGCGGTGAGAGGAGAGGTTCAACCTGTGGCCCCTTTCTGTGCATTAGGGGCCTTGAGCTCAAGATGGAGGGCGCGGCCTTAATACGATTCATCGTCTTATCCTGGAAGAACTTGACGGCAGAATGGACCTTTCCCCCGTACTAGTGGTAGTGCCCTGTGAGGCTCGTGGGTCGTGGTTTGAGAACCCGGAACCGATTCCTAGAGTCAAGGAATCCAACGTTCACGGCCACTGTGTTCTAGACGGTCTTTCATTTCGTCATCTACACGCCTTACCCTGGCAATTTCGGCGCAAGTTCGCCGCCGCCATCGATGTATGAATGTGTGTGTGTGTGTGTGTGTGAATGGGTCAATGTGAGGCATGTACTGTTAAGGCGCATTGAGTGGTCGCAAGACCCGAAAAGCTCTATATGAGATGCAGTCCATTTGACTAAAGTGGAAGCATTATAATTCACATTCAGGCCAAAAGGCAGCGGATTGAGGCCGAGACAAAGCGATACAAGACCCAGTCAGGGGTTATTTCGCGAAAAATTTCCAACTGGTCTTACATTATTCGTTACTTATAGCCGTTGCACTTTAAAGTCACTCTTTTTCTGGGGGAAATGAGGCTCTTTTCACAGCTTTTGTAACCGGTCCTTGACGGTGCCACTCTGTAGTTGAGAGGTCGGGAAAAATTGAATCCGTCTGTTAACCACATTGTCACATGGTCTCCATTACTGTACCCACCACATTATGTATTTAACTGATCTTTAGATTGGAGGTTTAGTGTGAGCGATTAAAAACAAATTAATAAGTAAAAATACATTTTTAAAATAAGCTGAGACGACACTTTATTGAATTCAGGTTTGCAGCAAATAATGCATTTTTGAAAAAAATAATGGTCAAGGGAGCTTCCCTTTCTTTTCATTTAACCCATGACCCGGGTTGAATACTGATTTAGTTTTAATGTCCAATAGCCGCACAGCTATGACACAGCAGGCTTTGAGTTTGAGTTTTTAATTAAATTACAAAGCAGATGGAAATGACGGACATAGCATCTGAAAAGAAAGGTCTAAAACAGAGGTTATTTATTCTTATGGCAGCGCTCTGTGGAATACTCGATTCTGATTGGTCAATACTGAGTCATCTCTGACTTGTCGAGATGACTGCGGATACGTCCAATTTCACGTTAATAACAGTAAATAGGTTTGGATGTGGGGACAACAGTTTGCTACGTTGTTGTGGACTATTTTTCCTCAGTGGAAGCTCTTAGACGCGTTCAGTCTCGATGTATTCATTTATTTGAGTAGGAGCGTAATGAGCGGGATAATTAGCAGCCAGTCGGTCATTATCTCAAAATTCCGGAGTGGTGCTGATCACTTTGTTTCGGGGTTTTTCTGCGATAACGACCGATACAACACGTCGCCCCCTCTTGATTCTCAAAATTTTTTTCCCTCAAAATTGTGAGGCTTGAATGCTCGAGCGGGCGTATTGATTTTCCTATTTTTGAGAACATGGCGTGCGCGCTTGCCAGAGGTACATACACACACGCACACACACACACACACACACACACACACACACACACAATAAATTAGCTTGCCCCGGAGATTGAGCCGTCCAGGGCTTATCTCCAAGACCGTCCTTTCCAAATTGAAATGGGACTCTGTACCATCCAGGGGTAAAGAAGGAGGATTTGGCCCTATCCCCCTCTCCGACAGGGCATTAATCTCCATGGCCCCCCCCTACACACACACACACACACACACACACACACACACACACACACACACACACACACACACACACACAGACACAACCCCAAATTCACATTCCTTATCCCTCCGGAGCTACAAAGAGGCGCTGAGGCCCTTCACACAGCTCGTTCTTCATGCGCGGGGCATGGCTCTATTTTGATTGCGAAACTCTCCTGCTATCAATCCGGCGCGCTGCGGTGGAAGCGGAGGAAAAAGGTGGCGACGGGGATCACCGGTGTCTCCGATAAGCGGCCTAATGGCCGCGATACTCAACGGGTACTGCTCTTGAGCGGAGCTCGCGGGCGGCAGAAGGGCCATCGAGTCTCGTCGTCGAGAGGCTCAAGCGGGAAGCTGGGAAGGGATGGGAAGTCACGTGGGGATCTCCCCGACCGGCACCATGCAGCCACACTTTTCGACTCCGTCACCGGTCTGGGGTTCACGGTTTTCTTTTTTTGGTTTGTTGTTGAAATAGTGTGGCAGTGAAGTGGTAGAAAAAGAATAAAGTGAAGGAGAAAATGTTGGTTTGTTTTTTGGTTTTTTAATCTTTTTTATTTTTCACTGACTTTCAGCCATCAGGTATTTATCACATTCATCTCATCGAATCAAAACCTTGTGTAACTTTGCCAGTCCATCAATATATGTTTTCCTATTTGGGCCTGTCTTTGCCAACCAAATATGACAAAAATGACAATAGTTTAACAGAAAGGGAGTGATGACGGGATGAGACGGCAGCGGGAGGGACAACAGTGAAAACTGCCCGTTTTTGTCGGAGGACATTTAATCCACATTAATCCACATTTATGGTGGATTTATTTTGTTTAGTGGTAGTCTATTGGTATTTTAGTTCATTGGTAGATTATTGGTATTTCATTCAAAGGGCCAACCTACATTGATGGGGCGGGCCCCATTTGGTCCCTGGGCCGCCGGTTGAACAACCCTGCTCTAGATCCTGACTAATAATAATTTCTGTGTGAGTTAATATCCATTTACTCGATACATTTTACTTGGTCAACCTTGTGGTGACCAAAAATGTATTTGTGTTCTCCAGTGGAGGGTTTGTGACTATGAGTCACTTTGCGTTGTGAGTGCGTGTGAGTGTGTGTGAGTGTGTGTGTGTGTGAGTGCGTGTGAGGGTGTGTGAGTGTCCTTGCGTTGTCATGAGACGGGAGGACGTGCTCTAAATAGAACCGTATTCCAATACCTCGCGGCTTCCTGCCGGTGGCGCCCGTCGGCACATCCTAGGTTCTCACGCGGGCCCGAAAGAGTGACTCACCACTCAGCGCTCAGTGGGAGCGGGCGGGGGCCCGTTCATTCACAGAAACGGAGCCGGCAGCGTCCCCTGGCACCGCGCATCTGCCCGGCCGGAATAAGAACCGGAATGAACAGTTTTATGTGGTGACGTCTGACGAATCCCCGTAACCAAAGTCCACCGGTCTGAGTCATCTTGCCTCGATGTGACGCCATGGATGTGATGATTGCTTGGGCTAAATTGTGCGTGCGTGCGTGTGTGTGTGTGTGTGTGTGTGTGTGTGTGCGTGCGTGCGTGCGTGCGTGCGTGTGTGCGCGATTGAGTTGGCGTGGGCTTAACTTCACCAGCTATCGCACCTAAAGTCTGAAGGATGAGGGTCAGACGGGATGCGCTGCCAGATCAAATTAGCGGCGCGGCGTTGCTCGGCCGCTTTTTGATTGACGCGTGCACTGTTTGTATGCGCCTGCATGTACTACGCGCGTCCTCGTGTACTGAACGCGCTCGACACACAAGCGAAAAAGGGAACAGCCATGTATCCGTTATACGTCGATATAATATCGTTCTCGCGCTACGTGACTCGATATCGTCCGGGACTTTGCTCGTGGTGTTTTAATCAAGGCCTCTACCTGCTTGGTCCTAATAATCCACATTACTAATTAAATGAATCTATATCCAGGTATCTGTCCCCCGAGACCTAGTATCCAGATTTGTGCTTAGTTGTTTTTGTTGGTTTTCTCTCCTTGACTCGTATCCCTCCTGTGTTTTTGACTCTCCTCGGTGTCTCACTTTGCACATCGGGGAGTGATTCACGCCCGGGCCGCCGGACGATCACCCCGTCACTCTCGACGGAAACGGTGGCCTCCAGAGCGGCCGTGGCTTTTTGGATTCAAGCTCACGTCCTCCTCCGCCCCCGCCTCCTCCCCGCTCTGCCGTTTCTCTCGCTCCGACTCCGCCGTGAGTCACGCTGAACGAGCGACTTTGGCCGACTCCCGGAGCGGCTATTACCCCGTCCTCCAGACGCTGATGATAGTGCCAGCCCACACGCACACGCACGCACGCACGCACACACCTGTTGGGCCAGCAGTTCAAACTATTCGTTTTTTTCTCGCGAGAAAAAGAAGCGCAACACCTCCCCCTTGTGTTAATTACCGTGCTCGGAGGAAATTTAAACAAGCTTGTGAGACAGTGTGCGCTTCAGGGTGAGACAACGCATCTGGGACCTTCTTGAGAGACGGCCGAGACGTCTTGTGTTATCTGTCGCCGGGCAACAGCCAATAGGAGGGAAGATACGCTCTCAATGGCACTGGTCCTTGAAAAGTGAATGCCTGGACCCCTGTATTGTTCCTAGATTAGAGTTCCTAGACTGTTGATAAAATAAGGAAGGCATTTTATGTTTCTTCAAAAAGGAAAATTCTTAATTTCAAGGGACGGTTGACAAGATTATTTCCGTAATTCTTTTTAATAACCATTTTAATACAAAATAAGTCGACACGGCACCATCTATCTATATAACGTTTATTAAAAATGGAAAAGGAGAGGTTTGAAATGTTTGACGCACCCACAACAGCGGGTCGATTTTGAGCCGACAGAAGCCCCATCGCCAGCGGTGTGATCGTAGCATAAGTGCACTGAAGGCTCCCTTTCCCCAAAACCCGACACTTAGATCATGAAATAGTTTTCATGCACGACCCGGTCACTCACTTATTTATCTAATTCTTGATGATGATGATAATGGTCCTATTCTACTTTCAGCTTGTTGTGAATTCATGTCGTGCCCAGGGCCCCTAAATCGGAAGTGATGAAACATTTTGAAACCGTTCGATCATCCGTGTCCCAATTGCCATATCTATCAAATAGATTTGTGGGTAATAGTTGAAATCATGTGAATGTGTAATATGTCCATCGGTCCAGATCGTATGTCACACATCTACACATATATGTCTACGGACGGTTTCCAGTCATTTCAAAATGTTGCAAATCTTTGTAAAAATCAAACCGTAAACTAAACCAAAGATTCCGTAGACGCTGTTTACAACATGAGATGCATATTCTTGTTCTCGATGCAAACAACAGAGGCCTCCGGGACCCCACTGTTAAATAACATACAAATGTTAAGGGTCAGAATTTCCACGGCATGTGAATTAACATTGCATGAAAATTCATGAGCTGCATGCTGGTGTCAAGACGGATCAAGTAAAAGGAGAAGAGTAATAAAAGAGGATTCCTGCGCTCTTACCCATGGGGTAAAGCATCTATTTTCAGCCACTTACATCAATATGCTTCCCTCCATCAAATGCTTCAAAACACAACCCTCACAGCTTTCATCTCCGCTCTGCCGCTGACACTGATGGCTGCCGAATACAAGCTGTCGGCTTACATGCCACTGACAGCTTGAGATTCAGCCATTTTCTGGCCTCTGGTGAATTATTATTATTTTTTTTTTACTTAATATATTGATAATGGCACAACCTCGCCAAAGGTTGTGTAATATGTACCTTGAAGTGGAAGAAGTGGCAACTCAGCGCTGCAACGGTTTACCCAGATGTTGAAGAAACAGTCAAACTCATCTTCTGATGGATTGATTTGTTTGCTTTTTCTTGGTCACTTGAGGTGGTTTGGGATATTTAGCTAATTCTTGGGCGCTGTTCTTATTAGTGAACGTTCGCCCATATCGACAGTTTAACTGACCCCAACTATCTATGCTGCTTTATGAAATTCACTGTGGCGCATCCCGCCACCAACAATGGAAACGCCATACAGAGGAGCATATGAGTAGCGCAAATTTACTGAAAGGCTGTTTCTTGCAAAGTGCCAGCTAAGAAAGGATCAAATGGGATTTTTTTAAGCCAAATAATACTGAGGATTACCACATTAATGTGAGGTAGAATTTCAGTTTGCACAAGTTATTTTTTGGAAAGCATGAGTCGGCAAACAAAATCGTTATTTTAAATCTGCCTGATAATGGTGCGGAACAAAGGAAATATCATATATTGTGTACAAGATTTGTATTCTTCTCAGGAATCACTCGCTCATATTTCTACTGTTTTATTTATGTGATTTTCTTGAAGTTCTTTTAAAGCGTAGTTTATTTACAAATTTAAGACAAGTGATGTTAATAAATGTCGGCGATGCCTTATCATTCTCAGCTGTTGCCATTCATTTTTTAAATTAAGAGATTTGATATTGGAGATGTGCTTAAGGTTATGTGAGATAATCTGTACCTTTAACAAGACTGTGTGACAGTGATGGCCTCTAGATTTTCAGGATCATAAAAATTGACCATCAGGCTTTAATGGCCAGTGACATTACATCAGTGTCTTCCGTCCATTTACCTGTAATGATTCCCAGAATAGAAATGGTGCCTCTCCTTCGCCAGTAATGGCTTTGGCTTTAAACATTCCATATCCAGTGGCAAATGAAGGCTCAATGAGGAGCCGTGGGGTAAAAAGACATTTTCGAACCCTGTATCTTCAAATGTAAAATTTGACAATGATGGAGAAGGTTGTTACATAACCAGACACCTAAACCGAACTCCAAAACAATAAATTAATTATTACTCATCTCTCTATTGAATATGAAGAATCTTTAATTATCACGCAACACACACGCTTTTGGATGGTGGCCGGTGAAATGAGGCCTCTGAATTTAACCCATCCTGGCTTGTCCTTCCCCCGAGGGGGCAGGCAGGAGCAGTGGGCGGCATTCGTGGACGCGCCCGGGGACCTGGTGACAAGTGTCAATCACTGGTCAGACGATGAGTGCATGTTTTTGGTGGGGGTCCTTACTGACGTTAGGTGGAGGAAACCCCATGTGAGCACGGGGAGAACATGCAAACTCCACACAGGCTCCTATTCGGGAGATAACCCACCGGAGCACGGGGGAAACAACGGGAATCAGCAGTTGTTTCAGAATAATGACGCAGCCTGTTAATAATGCAAGAGCGCACAAGTGACGCACAGGGCGAGCGATTCCTGATCTCCTTTCAAAGTCTTCATAGAGCTGTGGCATTAAATACCAGGCGCAAAGAACCATTCAGGAGATGACAAAGGCTTAATTACATGCATCACCACGTGGCGCTAGTGGCTCGCGCTGACTAAACATACGACTGCGCTCTAAATATGGGTTTGGCGCTGAGGGAGTGGGCGGCCCTCTTTACTAAGGAAACTTATGTAACATCCCTTCTTTTGTTCCTCGTCGTCAATGTCACGGATCAAAGGGGAGTCGAGCCGTCTTCAACACTGGACGATCAAAATGTTCTGCTTCAACTCGACCATCAAACGGACGCGAAGATAAAAAAGAGATGGAGCCAGTTCTCCGACAAGGGTTTTCGACGGCATTATCTGGACAGCATATGTATAAAACAGGCATGCTTAGTGAGTGAGAAATATAGGAGTGATGAGCTAGAATCTTCCCATTGGATAGAAGAGTGGAGTCCAACAGGTGGATGCAGGGGAGGTGGAGGGACTGCAGCAAAGCAGGCAGGGCAGGAGGGACTGGCTGCTTGAATAGGCTGGCCAAATAAGGCCGTGGAAGCGTGTGCCACTGTCAAGTTGTCTGACAGAACTAAATACGCAGGCTACACATCATACATGGTGCTCTTGAACAACTCTCAAATGAAAAAAATACGAAGTGTCTTTTTTGGGAGCACTGCTATTACTAGGAACTTGTCTGTGGCAGTTCCGCCTGCCACATGCCATCCGAGTGGCGCTTTCAGGACCTTCTGCCACAGAGGTATAATTCGGGATGTTGCAAACACACCAGTTTATTGACGAGAGTGGCAAGATGTAACAGGCCGGGAGCAGATGGAAACTGATCATGACAGAAGCTCTCGTTGATTGCTCTGACGAGCAACAGGTGTACAGCCACCCCGATCCCGGGCCCGATTACCTAGACCCAAACCAGGTGTGGTTGCTGAGACCACACCACCCCCGCACCACAAAGTCATTGGCCTTTTTTGCTTTCGAGCCCACAGTCAAGGGAAAATCCAATCAAAAAAAAATACGCACAAACATCACAATAGGGCACATGACAAACTCTCCTTAAGGAGAGGGAAAACAATAGAGAGGCAATACGATAGAAGAAACTTAGAATGTGAAGCTTAGAAGAATCAGGCTGCCCAGCCTGAGTGGCTGTACTGCAATTAGTATGACGGTGTTGTGGCGAGGGCCCCGGACCCAGGGGCCTCGTCCTGGGCGACAGGGTGCAAACGCCCCTCCCAGGTGACTCACATTACACACTTGTGAGTGCACGGGTGTTGAGAGTCAGATGATGGCATGGCATTTTGCTACTTTTCTTTTGCCATATATTAAATGGAAAGATGGATTCAGTCAGATTGTTTTTGTGATTGTTGCTGTTAATTGAAATACAAGACTACTTTATTGTCGATGTATAATAAATAAGAAGGTGGCTAAGATCTGTAGTCAGGAAAATAGAAGTGGTATAGAATGTCATACATACAGGTACTGGAAATAAAAAAAATAAATAAAAAATATAATAATAAAAAAATGGAAATAAAAATACATATATATTATTTAATTAAATTATTTAATTAAAAATTTAAAATAAAAGATATATTTGCGACTAGAAAAAAATAAATATATAATATATGATATATTTGAATAAAAAATATATTATAATATATTTTTCATTTTGGATATAAACCTTTATCAGACATTGAGAAAACGAATTTCACCTAACGGAAATAACGGAAAATACTTGTTTCTAATTAGTTGACACGTGTCAGTAATGCATTTTTTTTACGTTCATTTTTCAGCATGTTAACATTGCTTGAATATTAACAGCCTCTTGTTTTTTGTTTTTTTGTCAAGTGTCCGTGGTATAAGAGCAGTAACGCACTATGAGCTGTCCCGATATGGGAAAATAATAGAAGAGATGGTCAATGATTATTATTTTTTGCCTCCCTCTCATCCATTTTTTTCCTCCTGAATCCGGACGCCTCCACCGTGCATCATTACTCACATGTTCCCCGTGGAGTGCCACTCTGCATTAGGTCACACTTGCAGCTGTGAAGAACACTCAGTACAACATCTTACAATGCTCAACAAAAGAGGGAGGGTGGAGATTTGTGGGACGTCTCTCCACTCTCCACCTGAAGTTGCCGTCACCATGGATACGGTCCGGATATCACATCTGGCTCGCTCAGCTAATATATTACGGTACGTGTTTACAAAATGATACTTTCCCTTTTTAATGATTTAGCAATTTTCATTTAGTTGAGTCAATTTTGAAGAAGCAGTATGAGGAACATGCAAAAGATGTTTATATGCACTGCGGGGCTTCCTGTTTATGGGTAGCAGAATCATAAATAAGCACACACTCGCCGGCTTGTTTTTTTTTTTTGAGTTTTATACCGGTTGAAGGATATATAACTCTCCACTCCCCCAGGTTAAGCTGGAATGAGAATCGAGCCTCGGTTTGCAGATCCCAATGTCTCCTTTCATCTTATCTTATCTCATCTTTACCAGTATATGTGGCTCTGTCATTGTAGAAAGCCGCTCAAGACACGACACAAAACAACGTGTCACAAAAGTGAGTAATGCATGAAAACATAATTCCCCCAACTTCTAATTAGCACAAACCCCACCCCAAGATGGGTTATGGTGGCGCAGGAGGTAGAGCGGGTCGTGCAGTAATCAGAGGGTACGATCCCCCGTTCCTCCTGGCAGCACGTCAAAGTGTCCTTGAGCAAGACACTGAACCCTAAAGTGCTCTCGATGAGCTGGTGTGCACCTTGCACGGTTGTCGCTGCCATCGACGTATGAATGTGTGTGTGAATGGGTCAATGTGAGGCGTGTATTATAAAGCGCTTTGAGTGGTCGCAAGACTGGAAAAGCGCTATATAAGATGCAGTCCATTTACCCTCAGTAAACACACTCTGGTGACACCCTTGATCAGCAACATCCTCTAATAAAGCCAGATATGCCGTTGTCACGCTGCTTGGGGATTAATGTGAATTCTTTATTACATTACATTTAGCAGACGCTTTTATCCAAAGCGACTTACAATTGTTCAAACACTGACGGACGCAGCCATCAGGAGCAATTAGGGGTTAGGTGTCTTGCTCAAGGACACTACAGCATGCTAGCAGGAGGAGCCTGGGATCAAACCAGCAACCTTTAGATCACTAGACCACCAGCTCTACCGCTTGAGCTACCATCCCCATAGCCTGTGGGTGTGTACTGTAGGTAATGCCCACAGAGATGGCTGGGCCCCTGAAAAGGTCCAGTAAATTCATGGTAACACATGTGTGTGCATTGCACATGTGTGTGCATGTGTGTGGACCTTCTTGCTGTGAGGCAGCAGTGCATTGCACTGCTGCCTCACAGCAAGAAGGTCCTGGGTTCGGTTCCCGCCTGCGGCGTTGTTGGCACCGTGCTCTGCCGGGTTATCTCCCAAATAGGAGCCTTTCTGTGTGGAGTTTGCATGTTCTCCCCGTGCTCACATGGGGTTTCCTCCACCTCACGTCAGTAAGGACCCCCCTCAAAGACATGCACACATCATCGTCCGACCAGCGATGGACACTCATCACCTGGTCCCTGGGCGCGTCCACGTATGCTGCCCACTGCTCCTGGCTGTGGCCCCGAAGGAAGGACAAGCCAGGATGGGTTAAATGCAGAGGAACCATTTCACCGGCCACCATCCAAAGCATGTGTGTGTGCAAGCACGTGTTGTAGTGTGGTGTGCTGTGTGACAAATAAAGATTGTTCTTCTTCTTTATAACGTCTTTTGAAGGTCCATCTGTTTAGCCTGTTCACACTCTATCAGAGTCCTGCACGGGTCTCATTTTCAAGACCTGCTCCCGCCCCACACCCACGCCGTGCAATACCGTACCTGCCCCGCTACCCACATACAGTATATGTCCAATTAGTTCCGCTTCCCGACCCTACCCGTCGACACAAGATCCGTGGCCCAATCGAAACTGCATGTACGAGTGCTGTTTGAATAATTTGGTTAGGCTTAATCAAGTGCGTTTCAAGTGATAATTTTGGACGATTTCATACAGCAAATGTGAAATTAAGATAATATATTTTAAAGGACGGTAATTCAGGTAATACAATTTAAATGAATATTTTTTTGCTTATTCTCATAATATTGAGCAGCACATCTCCACAGTTAGCGTGCCTGTTACGCACCGTGCCTGATTAAAGCGGCTCTCATATTCCAGCCATTCCAGACATTACCTCTGCTTTGTGTGTCAAAGCAGTGGTAAAGTTTTTTAGGCTACATCCACTTATTTTCTTGTGTGGGTACTCCTTTCCCATTGCCATGGCTTACTCTGGCAATAGATAATGCTCCCATACCACTCCAATATCTTGCCATATTTGCTTTATTGTTATTTTAATTTAATTTGAATAAATGTATTATCCAACCCCTGTGATCCGACCAGCAGGGTACCCGATCCAATACAGGACTCTGCACTCAATGGCAAGTATTTCCAGGTTTTTGAGCCTCTCCTGCAGCTCATTAGGGAGCGCAAGTAAGTAGGGGTCCAGCCTGCAGGGAACCCTCTTTGTTAATTTTAGTCATTATCACATGTCAAAGTATCTGGTGCTCCGAAACCGTTGGTCCCATGGACATGAATGAAAAAGATTTGTATTTGGGGCAGTCCACACACGCCGGGATCCAAGTTTGATCGACACTGGTCTGTATTTGTAGTTGAGAAGTTAGTAAAAAACTGTGTTTTTGTCACCCCTGTTGGGGATACCAAAAGGTCACGTGAAAACACTGCAGACTACTGATTGGTCACAAAAAATCGTCGCGAAAAAAAACCCGGGACATCGTAAGTTCACCACCTTCATTCTAGAAGGGGATGCGCAGCAGCTGCTCGCCGATCAAATACTGGAGTGGAGCACCCAAACTCTGTCCTCGTTGTCGTCGTAGATGCTCTCAAGCTTCATGTCATTAATCCCTCTGAGCAACTCCGTGGGTGTTGATGATCCTGAGAATGTGGCACTGTATATAATTTCGGATGGAGCAAAAGTTTTTCCAAATCTAAAGATAGAGCCTTGGAATATTTTGTTATCAAATTTCTACAAGATGACTTAAGATCCTCCTCACGCAACTGCCGGAACTTGAGTATTCCCTTAAAATCATGGCAAATGTCCCTGGTTGACTGAAATCTAGAAGTCAGCTGTGCAATGATACTGTCCACTGCAACATGATACACAGAATTCCTAAATGTTACATCAGGAGTCCACTGTGCATTTGACCTTTCTTCAGTGCGCTGGCTCTTTCTCTGCCTGCTATGGGTAAACCAGATGGGATTTTGAGCTTCAGCAAGCATTGAATCACATTTATTTCTCAAAGAAATTAACTCCTGCTGCAGTGCTTCAGTGTTTGCTGCTTCCTGATCCAAAGATAGGTTGCCAGTCCACAGGAGCAAGTTCCTATCTTCAAATGTGTTCCAGTGTTTTTACCCAGAGAGTGCACATGACAACTGCTGTGAATAACATTTTCTTCTAAGGTCTGTGGAAAGACAGACAAGGGGACTCAATTGCATGACTCAGAGACAGGAATCTTGATAAATGAAACCCGTCTTTATTGGAAAAGGATCGGTACACAGGTAGACAGTCAGCGCAACAGGTAAACCATCCGGCAAAGGAGTAGACAAAGGTGAGGGGGTTCGGTACGCAGGTAGTCAGTTGATAGGGCAAACAATCTGATGATGAGTAGATGAAGGCAAGGTCCAGGAAACAGAGCAGGGGGAAAAGGTGGCCGAAGGACTACATGGATACTTTGCTTGGCTAATTTGGGCTTGCATACCTTTAAGTCGATTCCATGCCTTAGAAGAGATTCCTCTATCATGTTGGGGATTTATTTTCTTGTCTTTTTTTGCAGAGTCTACAAACTCAATAAAACGTTGGTTCGTTGTCCATCCTTTGCCATGGGTGTCTTTTAGCAAAGTAGTGGTGTCAACAACTGCCAGTGCTCTAACAATTTTTTCTATCTTTCCATATCGGTAATTTTTTGGGGCCATTTTCCTAGATCGTTGTTGCTCCCGGGGTCGGGACACTCTGGTAGGCTTCCCCTTCATGTCTAGCAGTTTATGTTTTTCGTTCTGGCCCCATAGAAGTAGACTCAACCACATCGTTATCAATGCTCTCCACAGATGCCGCCTGATGTTGGGGTTAAATGCAGAACGTCTTTCCGATTATCATCCTCTTTCTCACAGGTGGTGGGGACTCCTTCACTGATGCTAGCTACCTCTGGGCTAGTAACATTAGCTGTACTGTTAGCCTCCTGGCTATCATTCGCCTCTTCCGCCTGGCTGGGAGCAGCTTTCTGAGCTGATTGAAAAATGTTTGTCATTTTATTATCGTTTGGATCTAAATCCCTTGCCATCTCCCTCTTTTCCTTTTCTTTTTGTTTCTGGCATCCCGATTTATGTGCTGGTCCCGGCATAGCAAAGAAATTCACTCCCAAATTAGGTAGTAGTTAGTTTAGATCAGTCAATTTCTCAGGTAATCTGGCCAGCCGCCTGTGGTGCACTTTTGATGTTTTGACATTTTGACGTTGTGTGCAAAAAATTGACTGGAACCATTTTCAGGAGAGGGGGTTTTCGTTATAAATTACGCTACATTTTACAAAAGCAACACAAAATAAAACGTAAAAAGTAATGGTGAGTATTTTGGTTCAAAATAAAATTTGGTTGTCATTGCTTATATTTAGGATGAACATGATTATTGTTGGCCTCCATGTGCGTCCCTAGGGGCTGGGCCCAAGAAAGCTTATTCCTCCCTTATAGGCAGCCCTGACCACAGGGCGAATCGATGGTCCCAGTATTTCATGATTATTTCTCATTAAGGTTCTAATACTGTATGTCAATTGCATTTAGTTAAAGTCTGGCCGTCACTTTCTAAGATTCTTTCTGGGAAGCCTTTGAGTTTTAATTGTACATTTATCTTGACAAGGTAAAATAAACCTTAAGAGATGAAAGCATATGTTTATCTAAGGGTGAAAAAATACATAAAACCCTGTAATTTCCTTCAAATCTGCCACCCGGGGTGCGCTGCATTGCTTTACGTGGATAAACTAGAAACAATTCTGTGCCACCCATGAATTCTCCACCTGGCCAGGTTGATTAAATGGTACTTTCAAACGCAATTGCCAGTTGAAAAAGACAACTGGTGATGCATTTGTTTGATAATTGTACATTTTCTCCCTCAGGTCCGACACAATCATTGAAGGTGATTTTTCTTCCCCTGTATAAAAACACTCAACCCTCGCTTCTAGTTTAAAGACACATAGCATGCAAACGGCATGTAATGTATTTTTTTGCCCCCTGCCAGGTGTCCTGGCACCATCAGATCTGCAATTAAATCTGTCCAGGTTATTTTTCTTGCTCTAAAGCTTATTTATTACAATTTGCGTTTAATAACTTGTCTTTGTTATTATTTAAGTCATACAATTCATATTACATTTTTATTCTGAAAGGTCAAAGTAGAGAGAAGTACATTATCGAGGAAAATGTCAGCCGATTTTAATGGCAGCTCAAATTAAAATCTGTTGAATCTGTAAAAAAAATCTAGAGTTTTAGTGGATTTGAACAATGAATGGAAGGAGAAGGAATACTTTTCTTTCCAAAAGGAAAAAACAAAACATATTTTCAAGAATTATAAAAGGTTAGTTGTACAAAATTTTATAATCTCCAATAAATGAAGGGAAAGGGGCTTGGATTTATATCATCATTGAACAAGATTATTAATAAATTAAGATTTATTGATGTTTTTTGTGTGGAATGAGGATAATAATGACGTCATTTCAGATAAAACAAAAAGAAAATAGCAGCTTGTCTCAGTTTCTTTATTTTATTTACTTAAAATACATAGGAAACAGATACAATGAATAAATATTTACTTTAAAGTATTACAAAAATTATCACAAACTGTACACCTCAGAACTGTAGTTGCATTTTTTTTCTTTATATTTTTTGTTCTTCTATAGATTTAACCAATGTGCAAACAATGTCAACTGAAATGACTAAGCCTCTTAAACGTGTCGTGAGTTCTAGCGTTTGATTGAACCCAGTTCCAACACAACGTGTTATTCACAGCGAGCACAGAATGTGTTTTCATGGACCTAAAGGCAAGCAGAAGCTGTACAAAATAACACCAATATAAATTACATATCATATTCATACATCCAGAAAGTAACGACTTCACTTTTGTATGTATGTATATACTGTATGTATGTATGTACAGTGTATATAGTACAGTATACTCCATATGTATGCGTATATGTATATATGTATGTATGTGTGTATGTATGTATGTGTATATTATATACATATACAATATAGACACGCATACAAACTGGTGGAAACAACTCTATGCACAGTTCTAGACGTTTGATGACTCATATTTTCATTAATGAGGCGTAGCTTGGAGAGCAAGTCCAAGTCCTGTCAGACAACTCGACAGCGCCACACACTTCCTCGCCCTTATGGGCCAGGCCTATTTAAGCAGCCAATCCCTCCCGCCCCACCTGCTTTGCTGTGCTCCCTCCACCTCCCCTGCATCCACCTTTTGGGCTCTACTCTTCTATCCAGCGGGCGACGTCAAGCTCATCACTCCTATATTTGTAGCTCATTCAGCATTCAGCGATTATGAGCAGTGGAGCACAGACGCCAAACCCAAACAATATTGAATAATTAAAGATCACTGTTATAGTGTCATGCATGCTACATGTAAAAAATAGTCTTTTTTCTTTTTTTTTTTTTTTTTTTTTTACATCGGGGCAGTGAACAGGAAAGCATCGCTATTCATATGTGCAAGTGAGTTAACAGTACACAGTCATTGTCTTTTCTTTTGCAATTGCTATGTTTGCTTCTGATTAGTTCCATATTACTCACATGTAAACAGACACCAAGATCAATCGATGGAATAGTTAGAAATGGTAGAATCAACTCAACATATGGCTCAATGCAATGTAAAAATATACATTATATAAAATGACCTGTTTGAGGGTTAAGTCTCGGAGATCTCTGTCTACATGTATTATTTGATGCAAGTTCCCTGATTTCTTTTTTTTTTTTTCCCAACTCTGGTAAATTGCCGGAGTTATTTTTTCGTTGTTGTCGTTCTTTTTGCTGAGGTGCTATTCATGTTTTCCAATTCGATCAAATTGCAGTTCAACATGTATCATTTTTTATAAACCAAAGACCATTTCAAATATATTCCAGACTTCTTCCCAGATTTCAATCCACTGAAATGCATACAAACAACCAAACATGCTTTCTCCTCAGTGATTCTCTCCGGTCTCTGAATCTTTTACGTGTTATTTAATGAATTATGCCGGAAGAACAATGAATTGGCAGATGAAGGATGCGCTCTTACACGGCAAGCAATATTGTCTCTTTCAACACGATATTGTTTCTTACCTCTGGTACGAACCATTAAAAATGTTTCGTTTTTTTTCTTTTCAATTTCTTCGAAAAGGTTCAACCAATTTGTGAGATGTATTGAAAATATATTAAAAAAATAAAATAAAATAAAATCAATGCGTATGTGTTTGGGGATGATGGTGAATTTGGGAACATTCGTTGCTACATGCACTGGCTACAGTTGCTCTGAACCTGTCGGCAGTTCTGCGCTCATTTGGGGAGACCGGGGCGTTTTGTCACGGGGGGGGGGGGAGTTGTCGCATCGTTAATATTTTCGCCATCGGGGGGCGCTACTTGAAAGTGGAATACTGGTTTTGTGCGGCTACTTGGTCCGATGTCATATCCTGTCCGGGGGAAAGCGAAGGTCCCTGTTAGCCGGGGTGAGTACTGATTGAGCGCTTTTCACCTTCTACAGAAAAAAAAACACTTTTCGTAATCTTTTTCGTACGTTTTTTTGTAACCTCCCTCTCGTTGAAAACCTTCGAAATCATACAGCTGTACTTGGTAGGGGAGAGAGAGTGTTTTGCTAAGGGTTCTGCTTTAAGCTAACCAAGGTATAGAAAATATTAGAAAACATGGCTGTGTGACAACTGACCTGCTGATGGGGCAATGTCACATATGCGCACTCACTATTTGAATAACTCTGTACTGAAATAAGATATGGAAATGAAATGAATACAAAATACAAGCCTGAGACTTTGTTCTTTCATTTGGTATGCATTTTTTTTTTAAACAATATGATGTATTGATCCCAAGATATATAAAAAGTGTGGCAAGATACCCCGGTCTTTCCTATAGTACCACGAACAATGGTCAAAGGGTAATTTGAGGAACTTATGGAAATTCACCAAAGGGAACACTACAATTTTCCGTGGCTTGGTGCGGAGCCCTTTAATATTGTGCCATTTATAGTGAAAATGGTTACCAAATAAAGAGCTATACCTAGGAAATATCCCCCCAGCCGCCAAGTGCTGTCCGCGCAGGACTAATTTATATCATTATGCTTGGTCTGTGCAGCGGCTACGCAAATAAATGGGACATAATTAGTAAAAACCCCGCTATCGGTAAGTACACATTCTGGTAAGAGGCAGTTTTATGCATAAATAAATAAATGAGAAACAAATAATTGCCCATGTGACTATGCAGAACACAATAAAATGTCTTTGAATTGATGTTTAAGTGCTGTGCATAGCCAGCTCTGTAGAGCACTTCCAGACTTGAAGTAAAAAAAAAACAATGATTTGACAACCTTGATCTTAAATCAAAAAAAGAAGAAGCATGAGTTCTGTTTCTTTAGTCCATTTTCATTTCCATTTCAAAGTTCGAGTCGTTTATTTATTTATTTATTTATGAGATCAATCGGCAGCACGACTTTGAAACGAGTACAAACAAACCTCTTTTCTTGCCTAAGGGACCAACGTCACCGCCCCGCCCCCACCCACCTCTGGACCTCAGGGGGTGAGAGGAGGTTTGGGTGAGGGACATGAACCGTGACTCTCAAAGCTTGCCGCTCTTCCAGGCCACTGCAAGAACAAGTAACACAAAAACCATTACAAAAAAGTCATTCATATAAGTCAACGATAATGTTCCGCCAGACGGTCATTATAGCAAAAGAACGCCCTTCAGAGTGATACAAGACCACTGCGATTCAGGACAAGGGCCTGATCGCCCTGTTGGCAGTTGTTTTATGATAATACCCGCTGGCTGCTCTCATTATCCTGCTTATTACATGGCTACTTACTAAATAAAAGATTACATAGAGACGGAATATTGACTTGACATGACAATATTGACACTTGACATGACACTTGACTTGACTAACCTATTTACTGTTATTAATGTGAAACGGGACATATCCGCATTGATCTCTTCAAGTCTTCCACTGTAGTTCCTATGTAGCGTCACAAGATAGCGCAAACAAGCGTTAGCATGTGGGCAGAGTGGTACGAGAAGTGTGAAACCAGAGTCGAAGTGGTTTACTGTGACAACGGTCTTTATTCGGAGAAATTATTTCTCCGCAGTTTACGCATCCTATAGTGTCTGACATATCTAGGGAGAAGTGGGCTGCGACGTTGCAGCGCCCAATTAAAGGAGTTAAGTGTCCTGCTCAAGAACACTTCAGCATGCTACCAGGAGGGACTGGCAATCTTCCGATCACTAGACGACCCACTCTACCTCCTGAGCCACTTTCCCAGGGATTAACAGCCAGCTGTAATAATTCAGAAATAACAGACTGCTGGTTGCCGCTATTGACTAATCAGAATTGAGTATTCCATCAAGCCGTTTAATAACTAGTGCTAATGATCGTCGCAGTAACCTGTGGTTGTCTAAGGACTTTACAGGGTACAACAAGGAATATGGTGACAGAAAAATGAGAGCTAAAATGGTTGCTGACATATGCTTTATGTTATTCAATGTACTTTAACGTGAGAAATGTGTTTTATTTTTCTTAAATAGAAGTGACAGGCAACACTTTACATAGAGCAGAGTGCCCTTGGCAAACAATGGCATTTATTTCCAGAATGAGAACAGGAATCTTACTATATATATATATATATATATATATATATATATATATATATATATATATATATATAGTTGCAGCTCCAGGTTATTACTTGCATTCCTAAAATTATATTATAAAAGTTTTTTTAATATTTCTTATTCAGAGCATACAATTTGACCACGAGATTCGCATATCAACCAGTTTACACGCTCACATGCCGCACCTCGTATGTCTCACACTGAGACTCCAAAATAAGTTAAATACATTTTCTTTTAATTCTACGCTTACTGTATATTTCCTCACTCTGCTTGGTTGCCGCAAGTTACACAAACGCCCAACTTTCTAGTTGGACTGGCATATACTGTAGCTGTTCTCCGTGTTCCGGCATAAAGGTTCAACATTTCTCCAAAGAAAACAAATACAGAGTGCTTTTACTGTAGATGTATTTAATGTAATTGAATAAAACCAAAAAAGCGCCGTGCACCATCGTGCATAATGGGAACACTTTCTCAGTCACCCTCACGCATCGCAATAGAAGATTTTGGATATCACCCAAGCCTAATACGTAATAAATAAATAAAAATACATTAAGACAGAATATTGATTTGAAATTATTTTATAACTAGTATGCCTATCTCAAGAGGGCTTCCGCTAGGAAAAACAGTCTGCACAACAGTCAGGCTGCAAATAAGTCCTTAGTTATGGAATTTCTTGTTTTTATCTGTATTTTGCTCTACATTTATGTAATAATGGAAAACCTTAAAAATGACTGGCTTCAAAAATGAGTTATTCTATAATCAGAGAGAACCCATTATGTAATTTTTAAAATGGCAGAATAATGCGGTTGGTGGGGGGGGGTTAGCCTAATGGCAACTAATGAGAGGATGTGTCTCGGGGCTTTTATTTTGACATCTGCATGTTTTTTTGTCTCCACACTCAGTCACAGTGGTATCCTGGAGCGGGTTTTTTTTGCAATATGATTTTTTTCTTTTCCTGTGAAGTGGCTTAAGATTATGAGGGTTTCTAGAAAGCTCTATAAGCATGTTGACGGTAGATGGTCTGTACCTCTCCCAGAGCGTGCCAGTGCGTAATGGGCTTGCGGGGGTAAGTGAGCATTTCATTCCAGTGATCTCGTCCCAGGCCCTGGGCGTCCGGCCCGGTGTGACACACACCGATCACCTCGTTGTGTCCAACCCTGTTTTTGTTACGGACACACACGCGCACACACACAATCGCACACATTATGTACAGATTAAATGTACAAATGAAAAAGCTGTCAGTTATTTCAGATGGGTCTCAAGATTATTCATGGATAAAAACAAATAAAAACATGTTAAACTGCTGTTGCAAAGTTGTAGATGATTTGAATGAATGAAACATTAAAATTTGAATGAATTTTTTGTTAAGTCATCGGTACAAATTGCTTACTGCCAGGTATTCGGTATTTCTAGTCAAGCCAAATACATCATAAATCAGTTTTTTATGCACCAACTGGAAATTAATAATTAACATAACTAGACAATTCCTGGAGAAATCGTAAAAGTGTGCTGGCCCTGTGTTTGTATGCATGTGTATCTATGTTTGGAGCTACAATGTATGAGGAGGATTACAGTAATATGTAATATTTTATATTTAAAAGAATAGAACATCATTTGACCTTATTATCAAACCATTGCTGGAAAATCTCCTTTGCCTCACCCCAGGCGCAATATAAAAAACATACTTAAACATAACATAAATACCAAAATAAATACTGAACATAAATACATTGTCATCACATATGACAGTCGGACTGTACTGTCTGTACAGTGCATGCCAAACACAGACAACATTCAATGATCATCTAATGTGGACATGGTGAGATCAGCTGCATTAATTATGTGTTTCCATGACGACTGTATTTCTTTGCCACATTCTATTATTTCCCCATGGGAAACCCCTTGGGCAAAATATTGGCGCAAGAAGTGAAATATCTTATAAACCGCAGGCTGACACCTTCCACAAAGTTACAGCACACACCTCTGGATCGAGCCAATCATTTAGATGTATTTTGCATATATGTGGCTCGAAACAAAGGGAGGAGTAGCGCTGCGAATTGTGCAATGTGCAATTTTAGTAAGTGTGTAGCGCTGCCAGCACGCTTAATAAATAGTATTAATTTCTGTGTACATAGTATATCACTAACAACATTTTTAAAAATACACTATTATCAAGCACAAGCAGATAGTTTTGCTCACCGATCGTAGTCCATCACCATGATGGAGAGACTGACTTGCTCCACGTTTTCCGGGGGAATGTCAAAAATGATGGCCTCGTTGTACACGGGGTTCAGAGTGCTCTTCTTAGTCGTGGTTTTTCTCTTTTTCAACCTCCTTCCCTCACATATCAGGGCGACCTTCACATAGGGGTCTGAGGGACATTTACATTTACTTAGTAACTCATTCACCTCAGTAGCTTATAACCACATCCACCACTGCTTTCTGAAAAAGTATAACTGGTGTGCTCAGAGCCCACTGTGGGGTTTACCTGAAGAGCCTGTGATGTCCATTGCTTTGAGGTTCCGGCATTTGATGACAGTGAGGGTCATTCTCCCCGCTGTGGGGAGGTAGCACAGCGAGTACATGATCTCACCCAGGTCCACGCTCTCCTGGAGAAGGCGAAGGCAACAGGGAACATAATGTTCATTTCAAAAGTTCGGGAGCAGGAATCCCAGCATGCAACTTATTACAACAAAACCAGGGACACTTTTTGTTTGGTAACATAAGTGATCAGCTTTCAACCTTGTCCAGTAACTCTAACAGTGGTCTGTCACCATGACACACCTAGCAATGAATAAATTAACCTTTTAAAAAACAATTTGTATGCCTTATTACAAGGCTCTGTGGAATACCCTGTTCATATAAGTCAATATCGGCAATCAGTGGCCAGTTATTTCAGAATAATGACCACTGTCTGTAATTAACCACTAATGTCATAGGCAATCGACATCTTGTGATGCTGCATATAAACTACAGTGGAAGATTTATAGAGATGAATGTGGATATGTCAAATTTCAATAACTATCAGTAAAGCGGTTAGTCATATGTAGGGCAAAGTGTTTTTTTGTGGGGTGAATAGTTTGCTACGTTGGTAGCAAACTACATTAAGCTGCGTTGTTGTGGACTTAGTGGAAGCTCTTAAACTAGACCTACTAGCGATAAAATCATTTCAAATTGGTATTCCGTCTGCATATATTGTTTTATTCAATAAGTAGCAGTGTAATAAGCTCTATAATGAGCAGCCAGCCGGCAATTATAGCAAAATAACCCCCTTCAAAAGTGATACAAGACCTTCAAGGTCCTGATCACCCTGTCAGGGGTTATTTTGCAATAACGACCAGCTGGCAGCACATTATGCCTTACTTATTCATTTATTATGGAAGCCATAAAGATGTCAGTTGATCGTCAGTTGCACACATATTGTACATTCGGCGGTCATATTTGAGGCATCATAACCACTACTTACTGATCAAGCGATTTTACTCTTCACTCTCTTATGACTTATTATAGACGTGGCCCCACATCTCTCTGGTGAAGCTATTCAAAATGGGGGATCTTAATGTCATTACATCTTATTGGTGATTTCAGGGACATCCTGAGTTGGGAAATAAATATTTTTTCACAAAGTCAAAAAAAACACTGACAACAGAATGGCACCTCATTCAGCGAAGCCAAATTGTCGGGTTTATCGAAACCAGCAAAATGCTTGCAGGTAAGACTGAGGTTGAACTATCCTAAAGTATGATATAGCAAGTACAAAAGTAGAGGTAACATTACATTAGCAAGCCAAACATAATATCGTGAGGCAATTTGATTCAAATGACTCGTAGTTTGCAGAGCTAGTTCTGTCAGACAACTTGACGCTGCCACGTGCTTCCTTATGGGCCGGACTATTGAAGCAGCAAATTCCTCCTGCCCCACCTGCTTGCTTAGTGCGTTGCTTCACTCCCTCCACCAACCGTATGTTCCACCTGTTGGGCTCTACTCTTCCATCCAATGGGGGGTTTCAAGCTCATCACTCTTATATTTCTAGTTTACTCACTATGCCTTTGTTTGCTGTACACCTTGCCGCCCAAATGATGCAAAAATAAAGATAATTTTAAAGGAAGAAATGCTTTTAGGAAAGAAAACAAAATGCAGTTGATAAATTGAGAACGTAGAAGCAAATGCAGACCCCCAGGCAGTACCCTGGACAATGTATTCATCACACAATCATTGTGCCATAATTGTCCCCAAATGAGTGTGATGAATTCCACGATCAATTTCAAGTTGGTGTTGTGGAAGGAGAGAAGTGACTTGAAATGAACTGCTTAGCTTTTTCTAAGATCTATGTGCCTTCTTCATGTTTAAGGTTTGAGGCATTCCTGAATACTGTACATTATATCATTCATAAATTCAAGCAACCTACTCTCTGTTACTATATTTGAGTTTGTAGTGCTCACATACTTAAAAATG
Source organism: Zeus faber (assembly GCF_960531495.2). Classification (NCBI taxonomy): domain Eukaryota; kingdom Metazoa; phylum Chordata; class Actinopteri; order Zeiformes; family Zeidae; genus Zeus; species Zeus faber. The sequence continues at coordinate 18,126,557 of NC_137208.1, read as the reverse complement.
TCTGTAGGTGTCTGGCAAATATATGTCTGAAATATAATTCAGATCTGCCAACCTTGGGAAAATATTTTGAGTACCACAATAGTGTAACAGTCTCCATGGCATTTGAGTTACTGCAGCTAAATTACTCCATCAATTATTCACGCTGTAGCCGTCCTGTAACAAAGCTAATCACATTGTATGCAAGCTACTACGGCTAACTATATACACTATACTCATTAATCTCATTAGGATGTACCTCTTGAAATGCATCATCTCGTAAAGTTACTGAACATGTTTACCAACTAGAGATGCACCGATTACAGTTTTCTTGGCCGATTGCTATTTCAGATTTTTGTTTGAAGTCTGACCTGCAGATTCCGATTTCCGATCTGCTGATCTGCGATTGCCAACTACCGCAGCAATTTTCTATTACTACTATAGTGAGATTGCTGATTTTGACACTGTGTTTATTATAGTTTATTATTCACTATGGAACAATAATAGAACATGAAACTGTCACTGAGTTCCAATAAAATAGAATATGGACTGTCACCAGGTTTCAGTATAATTAATCCTGTAATTCTCAATGAGTTTTAGTATGACACCACATATAACTAACATGGTAATGTCCAGTGCAAACTTTAAATGACAATCGCTTTTCCTTTAAGTGCAAATATACATTTATATTATATTTATATGGTACTTTGCAAATAAATTGCAATCATTACAAAAAAATAAAATAAAGTAAATGAATCTTCTCACTCTCGTTCACTGGAAGTCCTACTTCCATCACCGCACGTTAAACCAAGTGAATCAAATCGAACAACTTGTTTTGCTGAGTGACTGGTCAAGAACCGAGCCTCAGAAAAGAGTCAAACTTTTCATCATGAGTGGAGTTCCGCTTTGACCATAGATACGCATTCTGTACAATGTAAGAATATTGTCATGCAGTAAATAAATAATTTATCTAATCTTCTTTGTTTACCTTGAAGTACCTCCAAACAGCCGACATTTTCTTCCTTTTGCTCTCATTTTTGAGCATCAACTACACAACTACATCAGTTGGTATCGGGTTTACATCGGTAGTTACATTATTGGGTATCAGGTTTGGGTATCAGAACATTCTTACCAGTAAAGTACATGGGAACAGTTTGGGCTGAAAATGTGACCGGCACAGAATCTGAAAAAAAATCTGACACTGATCGGCCGGTGAAAACCAACCGATTCCGTCACCGGCCGATCGATCGGTGGATCTCATGTTTTATATATTGACACTATGGTCTCATTTAAGTGGTTGATAATTACTACCCCACTTCCTATTTTACCTCAGAAATGCACGGTTACACCTCGGGCGATGATAAAGTACAGCTGCGCTGCGTATCAGTGGATATTGAGTGAGAGAAGAGGGAGGTGTTACAGAAACACCGGTCATAGCATCTGGTCCAATCATATATATATATATATATATATATATATATATATATATATATATAAATAATTAAACCATTTGCGTAGTTTCAGCTGGAATGTCTTACCTGCGTATTTTCACTAAGAATTGGGTAATTGAATTGGTACACAAAATGCATGCAAGTTGGGAGGTCTGTATAATTTCCCAGGGCACAGAAAATTATGAAATACAATCCACCTACCACTCTCATAGCTCAGTGTTCAACAATTTCTCTGGTAGACAAACACGGCATGCAAATTGTTTACCACTTAGACATTTACTTGGCTGACTGCCCCTAACCACTACTTTACAGCAGGTAAAAGTCCACTAGCTTGAGAGTCCACTCACCGTGGTGGCTGCGTATATGTCCTTCCACACCACCGCCTCCCGGGAGAGGTCGGAGAGTTCAAACAGGTTGTCCACCACCACCTCGCCGATCATGTCGTGGCTGGTGAAACGGTCAAAGTCGTAGATACTCAAATGAAGCTTGCGGTTGCAGAGCTCGTCGTAGACCACGGGGAAGCAGAAGGCTTCGTCGAACATGGGGTTGAGGTTCTTGCGGTGGACGCGCGTCTGGAACTTCTTCTTCCGCTCGGGCAACAGGTAGACCTTGACGTAGGGGTCGGAGGTGCCCGTGAAGTCCTTGGCAGGCAGGTCCAGGGCCTTGAGGATCCGCACAACCAGGGCCTGCTCCTCGTAGTCGTAGCGCAGCGAGAAGCTGATCTTCCCGCACGTCTCCACGGGCTCCTTCTGACCTTCCTCTGAGTCCACCGACTTCTGCTTGTAGAGCTCCGGTTTGATCCTTCCGATGCTCGCTGTGGACGACTGGCGAATTGGCAGCGTGTCCATGTTGAAGTCGACGCTGGTGACATTCTTCTGACGGGGCAAGTGGCGTCGGAATGAGTTGTGCCTGTCGGAAAGAGTAGAAGTTATTCAGGGTAGAAATGATTTGGATTTCACCTGTAGTTGAGTTTGAGGAAAATGCACACTTGTTCTACATAGAACAAGTGTAGAACAAATGTTCTACATAGTAAGGCCAAGCCTTGATCTTAAATCCAAAGTAGTCATTGTCAGAGGAGGCTGAGTTCTGACTTTCCTTTATCCCAATTGTTAACTTCCTGACAGCAGCAGGGTTTTATACATGAGAGGATATTTTCTGGTCCAGAAATCAATTACGCCGAAGCAGAAAATACTTTCGTGGAAACTGACAATTACATTGGGGCCAAGTTCTGGAGACTGTTGGGAGTTACATTTTAAAAACCTTTTTTTCTTTCTTCACTCATGGATGCTGCCACTCAGCAACTGGCATTTCTCAGAGTTAAGGAGTTAACAGTAAAAGCAGATAGAACCAATGTGAGCAGCATATAACAGGACAAGCCTGAGCAAAATTGTTTCACTGATGATGGTAGAGAAATCACTGCATTTTAACCAGGCATCCCATGTTTTCAGTGGCACACCATGCGCAGCAACCTCTAATAATCTCTCTGAGTGGCCTCTAACATTATGTGTCGCACTCCTCATTCACTCAAAGCTCCAAGCTTTTTGCTATGATGTAATTCATGGTGAGATCATCAGCACAACAGGGAATCTACAGTATATGCAAACGGTAATTTTGATTCAGTAAGTAAACTGAAACCTTACACTTACACTGGAGTTGTGTTGTTCATTGTTTTTGTTCATTTATTCCTTCACCACTTCACTTTGTTGTATTTTATATTCTCCAACACCACCTTTTTATTCATGTTTCCTGTGAAAACCACATTTCATGGGCAAGCGTCAGTGTGTGGATAAAGAATAAATAGAAATTGGACGGTTGGTAGTTGGAGCTACGTTATCAGTAATGTGCCCTTTCGGTGCCCCTTGAGGGTATGTACTTCATAAAGAACTGTTGCTCAATATAATGCCATTAATGTTCCTAATGACAAACTAAAGCAAGTGACAATAATGGCTCCCTCCGAGATACAGGTCGCAGCTGCTTAGTGTGCCTCGCTAGAACCTTCCTTCCAGCATGATATCCCCCTGCCCTCGGCCATGCTAATTATGGCTGCTCTCCTTTAAACACAGCCTTGGAAAACAAGGAGAAACTGGACCTGATTGTTTAATTACAGCGATTGCTTCCCGGCGTTGCCATGGCAGCTTGACACGCATACATGCACTCCTATTGCAAAGCCAGGCCTGGAGCGATTATAGGTTTCAATCGAGGTGTAAGGCGATGTGCCATCGCACTGGCTGATGAGCCTGCAGGAGGTGATCCCACAGGTCAGCCAGAGCAAGGCACTCCCTAGCATCCCACATGACATGACATGTGCACGTCATCCCGCCAAGGTCACTGGCCAATCCCTCATACACTCCCTGACACGTGCCGAACCACCTCCGGGGGCCATGGCCACATATTGTCACAAACTGTTAGCACAGTTCTTGGGTTACATAAGCAACAACTTTACTATGTCCATATCCTTGCAGTGATGCAGGGAAAACCTACCAAAAAGCGCCTATAGAGTGCTGATTCAAGGGGGGCTTAGAAATGAGCTTCCCCTGGACTATTTATGGGCTGCATGTGATGGCATTCCAGCAGAGGTACATGCTCTGTGGGGATGTGCTGGTCTGAAATGGATTGTAGAGGTCCTTGGCTACTACCTGGAAGAGGACGTGGGCTCTGTGGTCTGCCGCTGGATTTTGGCCTGCTGGCTCAGCTTCTCCCTCAGGGCCGTCTGCACTTCCGCAGGGATGTCCGGGGACGTCTGGCTGATCTTCATGGCCGCCTCCAGGAGCTTCACAGAGCTTCGCCCGTTCACCTTCACTTCCGGTGGAGGCTTCTTCTCCAGTTCGGCCGCCTTGGACTTGGACTCGGCGGCCGAGTTGGGTGGTGGCGCCTCGGGGAGACTGACATGGATGCCATTTTCAATATGCGTCGAGAGAGCCTTGCTCCTCCAAATGGGCCAGCACAGCTTCCAAAACACAAAGAGAGACACTACCAACAGGGAGAGGCCACAGAAACCCACCACCACAGCAAGCAGACTAATATAAATATCTACAAACACCCAGAGAGAGAGAGAGAGAGAGAGAGAGAGAGAGAGAGCGAGAGAGAGAGAGCGAGAGAGAGAGCGAGAGAGAGAGAGAGAGAGAGAGAGAGAGAGAGAACATGAAGGACACAGCGAGACAGACACACGTGCAAGAGAAAGAAGAGAAAGCAAGCTGTAAGAAAAAGGGGGCAACATGTGCACCTCTATTGTGCCACACCACCAAGACCATCGCGTTTGGAATAAAAATAACAATATTTTACTGTTTTTTTCTACATCACCTTCTATATGTAGTGACATTTTTTCTCTCATAAGTAACTTTTATTCATCTCAGACTATTAAAGTCACGTCGAGTGAGGGAAAAACAAGACACGATTGGTGCAGATTATTGGAAAAGCATATTCTTTCATACCTATATAAAGTTGTTACCATGATAAAATGGTTTAAAAATACAATTACATTTTTTTTTATAAATTATTATAAGCAATTATAATAACATTTCTACAAAAAAAATATAAAATGATTATGTCAAGGAGAACTTCACATTTGGGCCATGCCTTTGAAGAAAAATAAAAGAAATAGACTAAAGGCTAAAACAAGGAAAGGAAAAGAGACTTCGTTTCAGCACCACCTGTTGACATTTCATCAGTCAGATGGTGCGACAAGACATGAGTCGCACCATAATTAAGTGCGTGGAGCCATAATAACCATTATTAATAATAATAAAGCTTTATTTATACAGCACCTTGAAAAACACAGTTTAAAAAGTGCTTTGACAGTGTTCCGATCATGAATCTAAATTGTAAAAGCGGATAGAGACCAAAATAAATAAATAGATTAAATATGATAACAAATATAAATAAAACGCAAAAAATAAATAGGAAGAAAATAAAAGAGATTAAAAAAAAAGGGGGGGTTACATCACATAAAAGCAGATCTATAAAAATGGATTTTGAGAAGTGATTTAAGTCTAGACTTGGGAACAGCCAGGAGGGCCCCAGCTGAGGCTGCGCACTGGCTCATAAGTGGTCAACATATCTGTTAAATAGCTTGGAGTCGGACCCAGACGGGTTTTAAAAGTCATCAGAAAAATCTAAAAATCAATTCTGAACCCAACGCCGAGCCAATGGCGAGAAGCCAGGGTCGGGGTGATGGTCGTCTATGTGAACCGGAAAGAAGCCTAAGCCTAAAAAAGCCGAGCAAGTGTAGTATAATAAACTACAAAAAGGGGGTGAAAAAAAAAAAAAAAAAAGTTGAGCTCTCAAGCGCTCGCTTGGGAGACTCGAAAAACACAAATGTTCTCATCCTAGGGGTAGAAATCGTTGTAATTTTCTCTCATTTACCTGCGCGTCCTTTACCTGGTAAATTGCTCTGCAGGGGGAATATGTCCGAGCATTTCTCCCGGTCTACGTGTCCGGCCAGGCAAAGTTCCGTGACGATCTGGAGGGCCTTTTGGCACAGGCTGACGCTGTCCTCCGTGCGGAGCCCCATGTCTCTCCTGTTAAGCCATTGCACGCCGGAGGAGTCTGGGGGACGCCGGTTCATCTGGACCCGTTACGCGCCGCGCACCGCAGCCCGTGCGCCCGCACCCATAGCCAGCGCGCTCCGCGGAGACTGGGGAAGCTCCGTGCGCGCCGCGCCGTGCGTCCCCACGGTGGGGGGGGGTGGGGGGGGGCTGTGGATGCCTCTTCCCCCCCCCTCCTCACACGCCGCCTCCGTCCAATGGGAGCGGCTGTGCGAGTGTGTGCGGGTCCATTCGCGACGCAGCCGACCAGAGACGGTGGCTGGAGGCAAGCGCTGATTGGCTCGATGGGGTCATTAAAGTGGAAATCCGCGAGATTATTCAGTCGAAAAAAAAATCTCACGGGAGACACGTTGTCCGGGCCGGCCGTCCTTTTAAAAAAAAAAACCAAAAAAAAAACAACCCCCAAAACAAAACACCGTTTTGTTGTGCGTGTGCTCCTCTAGAGCGAGAGGAAACCGCTTGTTCCCCCCTTTCCCCTGCAAGAATGGCAGCCGCGGTCGATTCGCTAGTTGGGGTCAGTAAACTGTCCATATGGATGAACATTCCCCCCCCCCCCCAAAAAAAATACAGCTCCCCGGAAGAAAAAAACGTTATTACCGCCACGTCAAGTGACCAGGAAAAACAAAACAACCAAATCAAATGGGTCAGAAGAAGTGGCTCCAAGTGAACACAAAACGTTGGAGCTTAGAATGGAGTTCTGGGACCTGTAGTGTAATCCACTTTGTTTGGTGCGAGGCGCTTTCCCCGAGTAAACGTGCGTCGCATAATTATGTGTATTTACTTTTTCTTAATTCTCTTTCGGACAGAGCTTGGCAATAATCGTAATCACAACGTGTGCTGGCATATTGGTTTGGAAGGAACCGGTGGCATTTTTCCCAGTCAGGAATAAATGTCACATGTGATGGAGGTTCTCGCCAGGCGCAGTAATGTTCCTCGCAGACAGCTGTGTGTTGTACTGAGCCGTCTGCTCCATCAGGTTACATAGATGATGCTTCTCTACGGTCCCCCGGTGGGTTTTTCTTTATTTTTTTCCCTCCTGACAGTTTATTCCCAACCCCACGTCCCCAGACGTGTGTGTGTGTGTGTGTGTGTGTGTGTGTGTGTGTGTGTGTGTGTGTGTGTGTGTGTGTGTGTGCGCGCGCGTGTGGCGCGGGGGGGTTGCAGGGGAGGTTGTCTCCTTGACAACATTACATTTGTTCTCTCAGCAAACACTGAAGGAGATTGCCTCCTTCATCATTGTACATATTGAACATGTCTGAATGTGAGCGATCCCTGGGTCTTCTCACGCGTCCGTGTTTATGTAAGTGCGGCGCGGCGCTGCGGAGGGAAACAACAAGTGGCCGAGGAAGGGCTCGGCGGTGTCATCAGTATGCTGCCGGAGAGGCGGTCGCCTTTCAAAGTGCAGCTTAAAGACAGTTAAAGGTCACCGATTGGACTTTGAATGATTGTAAAAAGAGGGGTTTGGTGGCCGATTATGCAAAGTGGATCCTATGTTGTTAACACGGTCTCCCTTGAAAGTATTTTTGTCGATGGGTTTTAGTTTCATCGAGCTGAATTCAGGGCAGACATGCGCCTCGTGTTATATGGATATTTATATGGATAAAACGCATCTCTGCTCACGACTTGAAAAGCTCGGCGGAGCGCGCCAGGCCATAGCGGGCGTCGAATACAGTATTTCATATAACTTGAAGTTAAATACCACAGAAGAACATAGGTGTTTTGAGCTTCTTCATAATATTCATACACACCACTGTAGCTATGGATTCCTAAAGTTGGAGAGACTTTTAATGGAGACACGACAAACAACGGTCACCGGCCATCACTTGTACGGTAGGTTCCTGACACAAGTTGAGGTCCTGACCAGGGTGAAATACTTATGGGGTGTAATATTTTTCCTGAAAATAAGACATTTTCAATCCCGGGAAAAGAAGCACACTATCCCAGGAAATGTACTCGTTTTCTAGCCTGGTATCACCAGGCTAATTGGCAAATGCATATTAGTCTGGAATCTCTCAGTTCATTTTTAATTTCCAAGGGGTGTTACCAACAGGTGCAGACCAAAATGTCTCTGGACACAATTGGAAAGACCTACAACCAATCAGTGCATTGGATACACCTACAACCAATCAGTGCATTGGATACACCTACACCCAATCAGTGCATTGGATACACCTACACCCAATCAGAGTTTTAGATCAGAGTCACCAGTCAACTTTCACCAAATCCGGTGGGAAGTATCTCGAACGCATCTTTCATATCAACAAAAGCTTTTTAGATAAAAAAATATTCCGTCCCGTTTGTTTAATACTGTCGCAATAGCGGATTCAACAGACCGTGTCACGTCAGCGGCAGCCATCTTGGTAAGGTGCACCAACGGCTCTCCTCTGCATCGTCATCGTATCAAACCCGCCCTATATTAGATAAATGGTTGTGATTGGCCCGACCATTTTCAGGTCTGGTGGAAATCTGTTTGAATGGGTGTGGCCAGACGTATTCTGCAAAGCAAATGAAACATGAGCTGCGGATTAATTTGTTTCCCAGGCTTCTTGCTTTCAGCTATTGTCAAAACACATTGCACATATCTCAAGCAGCACTAAATGCAACAAGGAGAAATATGGGTTCCCGGCTTTATCACTTAGTGTATTATTTGGCGATATTAATAATTATTAAAGCAAAAGAACGCCATTTATATTAATCAACATTAGAATGAACATAATTGGCATGGAGCTTGAATTTCACTACAGCTGCTACTCCTGCGAGGAATATGAAATGCCAAGTTCATTGCCTGTGATCTGTCTGCTGAGAGAGAGGCTTCATTGAAGTCATATTTGACAATTCTTCATTGTATAAACAAATGACATTTGTTAAAAACAAGTAATTTGGCATTTCCAACATCATTCTATTCAACTGAGATGGATTCCATATTCTGTTATCGCTCAGAGGCTGCTGGTGTGCAGTGCGCACTGCGATCCTTCTGCAGCCAAGCAACGCTAGATATAGTAATAAAGTCAATGATCACTCAAAGTTAACGTAACACTTATTTATTTTAACTTCAGCCTTTCAAAGTAACACTGCAATTGTGCGTCTAAGCCAATGCAGTGAACAATCCCAGTGGCCTGCGTGACGAACATTTTAAGAACAGGGCTGGCCTACTACAGTGCTCTTGCATTATAACAAAATAATAGCCTAGGAAACATTAGCGATATGAGCCTATGCAAAAATAAATTATAATAATACAAAATGTAATACATAATCAAACTAAATATGATTGGGTCTATAGATAAAACAGACAGGGGCTAGTTATAAATTAAACAGATATCACCCTAATTAAAACAAAAATATTTTGGCGCTTTGTGTTTGTTAATTAAAAATCCACTTTTTTGTGTTTTTATTTCCCGGGAAACAGGAATGGTTTGAATGCACATTTGCAGGATCACGTTTCCCAGGATTAAACCCTAGTCCTGACGACAGATTTTTAAGAAGCCTTTGTTTGAAAGGCTGTTTAGCAAAAGCTTGGTTTCCAGCGACCTACAGTAAAACGCTGTTCACGCGTGGACGGGAGGCCGAACAGCAGAGGAAATACTACGTTTAAAAGAATATCCGTGTACGTGTGGACAGGGCCACAGTCCTCTCGCTTCGACTCAACGATGCCAGACTGGCAAACGATTTGTTTGTTACGAACAGATCTTTGAAACGACTATATTGTGAATAACGAACAGGGAGTTAACGAACAATGACTATCGGGACATGTTTCAGTGGCTTTTCAAACCACTTTATCAGGAAAAATGTTACGACAGTATAAGGCTTTCCAACCTACGCCCTGTGGATTGTATCTGTCTGTGGTAATGACTATTTTCATACTCTGACCGTCACTTAAGCCCTGGCAATCGGGCGCTTCAAGACCATTGTGCGCTCGCTGTGGCGGAATGGCAACCATTTCCAAAGAGGAAGAAGGATAAGTAAGTCAGGGTGTGGTAGGTTGGAGGCCTACGTGTCTTTCCAAAGTGGCCGTACACAGCAATGCCATCATCATCACGGAGGTAAGGCAAGACACTTTTTGTGACTATCCTTTTATGAAATCTAAAAAAATATCGATCATCAAACAAAAAGAAGAGATGGGTTGCTGGAGTTGTTCTCCAATGATGACACAATCCAGCAGAAGGTGACAAAATAAAAATGTATGTATTAATCGATTTAAAAAAAGACACGAAAATTCAAAATTATGATACTATGATGAAGTACAATCAAATAATAAAATCAACTAATATTAATAAAATACAATTAATCATAATAAATGATGAATAAAAAAGGCAATACAATCTTAAAACACTGTTCTATATCCAATGATAAATATTGTCAAAGTAATACTCTTTGCAACTATATTATAGTTTTACCAAAGTTAACCACCCTGGTCCAGTTAGCACACCGTTATAATAAACAAATCGAAGTATTGCCACCCCAGGGACTCAAGTTAGTCATTCTCAAACCAGCTTTTAAGGATAGTTTTGTTGTTTTTTTTTGTGCCTTTTTCCCCCATAAAAATACACTTCTGTGAATTTAAAGGAACATTGAATTGTCGACAAAGATTGGCTTACGTCCTGGAAAGGACACGTGATGATAGAATCGTAAGAGAAAATGACATTTCTCGGAAGAAGAATCAGTCAGAATTTCCATTTGGTCTGTCTGCACCACGAGAAGTTATCTGGAATCTAGGAGTTAACTCATGATTTATCACTTGATATTCTGCAGACGAGAAAAACGTTCAAACCCAATATTGTCCAGATTGAGAGTAATTTCAAGAACCATCCCAGATGAAACTTTCTAATGCTCCCAGCTTTCCTCTCTGGGGTCCCCAACGGATTAGATTAAAATGTCAAATGTCCGGGTAAAGGTCAGTGGAAATGGCCACACAAAAATAAGAGCAGTAGTGGAGTTACAATGTCTAGCAGAGGCACGTTGGTCTCCGTCCTCCCATGTACCGAGGAGGTTTTTTTTCGACATCGACAAACAAGAGTGAAGTAAAAAGGCTTCCTTGTTGTTTTCGTTGTGGTATTTCCTCTCAGCGTTGGTGTCCAACCGGGCTGCAGACAGATCGCGCATTATGAAAATTGCACCGGCTGACATTAAAGCAGAGCCTGGGAGTGAGAAATTATTTAATCATTATCATTCATGAGGCTCTCGCACGCTGCCTAAAACCCCCAAATGATGGTCGTTGTTTATGATTTCTGAGACAAATGAGGACATCAGAAATCGGTGTGCATCGGCAGCGCTCCAACCGCCGCTTAACTCGGTCCACTGTGGATTGTGTGTGGAGTGGAGGATAATTAAGACATAGATTGACCAAGTTTTCCGCTTTGCCCCAATTACTGCCTGCCGTTAAGTTGTCCCCCATCTGAAGGGGATGCAGGATAAAAATAGAGCTTTTATTGTCTCCCAACTTTTTACCCTTTTTATTCAAATTATTTTTCTTGTTGTGTTTTCCCAGCTCCAGCCCCCAAGATAATTCGCACACTTTGTTTGCAAAACACTTAAATTGCCCCTACAAGCTTTTCCCTGGCAAGACCTTAGTCAAAGAGACGCAAAGAGAAACATTTGCCAAACAAGTGCATTTAGTGACTCATTTCCGACCGTTTTTATTTTGCTGCCTGCGAGGATTCTCAGAACGTTTAACTGCTTTTGTTTTTTTTCCTACCAAGTGCCATTCGGCAAATTTATAAGCCACTTGTTGCATGACTGGGATTGCTTTCTCAAGTTGAAACACTGCAGGAAAATAAAACCGGGTTGTTTTGAGAACCCAAGTGCAGAAAATAGAGCTAGGCAGTTAGTCAGGCAGAAAAGGCTGCCTAACTACCCGGAGGCTCTTGAATAGGTTTTAAATAAAACTACAAGGTAAAGGTGGCTAAACACTACTGCCAGAGGGCAGACTGGCTAATATTGGAACTGTCACACAACTGGTTGGAAATAGCAAACTGGGTAAAAGACCAACACATTAACAAACAAGCAGTGAAGCACCACAAGAAGTGGTGTAGACGCTGCTTGGAGCGTAGTCTGTCCACCGAACACGATGTGATCACAAGTTGGTTGACCGTGGGCATTGACGAGCCGCTTTTGTTGGTGGAATAGAAAATCCAACAACTGTTCCGCAGGAACATAGATGGATCCAGTGTCCACTGGCCCCAGGGCCTGAGAACACCGGAGGGTCCTGTACAACCGGCAACCAAGGTAGCTTGCAAGACTGCCTTAAGTCCTAATGAGCCATCACCAGCCAAGTGTCGAATACAGAAGCGCTAAGGACATTTGGCAATCATAACAGCCAATCAAATAAGTGTTCCTTCCATCAGAAGAGATGATTATAGAGATTTTTGAGACTCCAGGCAGAAAATTGGTTGTTTGGACTAATATCCACCGCTATTCTGTCAGTAAAAGATTCCGTCTAGCGCATGTAGTCTTCAGGTGGCAACGGCCTGCTTTGCCCCATCAACCCTTGGGCCCCTTGTCCTGGAATGACCACAACAACTGTCCAAAACTTGCTGGCTAATGACAATGGCATGCCATTACAGACTTTTGGGTCTAGGTATGGATTTAGTGTGGGTAGATACTGTAAGTTTGAGGATCTGCCTTAGAGTTATGTTAAGCATATCCCAAAATATCACATATAAAATATCACTCGTTACATTCAAATATGGGTTCCCGTCAATTATAGCTGTTCATGGAACTTACTACCGCTCTGCTGCAGCTTCTCACTTCTCACTGCGCTTCAATGCATTCTAATGGGACAAATGTTTAGACCTAAAAAAAAACCCCACAAAATGTTCCTTTTTGAAAATGGGAAACTTGCATTATCATTGTATTTTTTTAACATTGTTTAAGTAACATCAATATCTGTTGTAACAGTGTGACATTGGCTACAGTAGGCAGCCAGTCTATATCCGCCCCTAACAGCCAGATATAGCCAAAGGCGCAGAAGTCAGTTGAAATCGGATAAAATCATGGTTTGCCACATTTTTTTTTCCTTCTGTATGATAGTCAGTACAAAGACAATATTGTAAGATTTTGGGTAATACCAGTGTTTGGGAGAGACAGTTTGTATTTCGGTGCCCTTTTCAGGTACAGCCTTTTACGCTAACTCATAATATGCCTTGTTTGGCCCCCCTCTCCCTCCCCCGCCTGTTACTCTACATTCCCATACTGTTTATTTGTTAATGCAGCTTTAGTGCTTTCATCTCGCCCATTTATCTCTCTATGTGGTCAAGGCACAACAGGGCTGGCATTTACACATTCAGCATACTCCATTACTATTATTTTTATTATTATGGGTCCATGGACCCATAATTTTTATGATTTTCTTCTCCTTGGCATTTGTCAGGCTAAAAGTGTCTGGAACAGGCCGACCGCTGCAGCTACGGACATGGTTGGGGTGTCGTTCAAAAACCACAGGTCGGGTGGTGAAGCGAGATGAGTTTGTGGAGAAAGACGCTTTGTGACATCATCATCCAATTCCTTATAAATGCACAGGTTTTGGTTCCGAACGTCCATTCGCGTGGCGCCTGGTGTAGACTCCATTACCGTTACAAACTGTGTGTGTGTGTGTGTGTGTGTGTGTGTGTGTGTGTGTGTGTGTGTGTGTGTGTGTGTGTGTGTGTGTGTGTGTGTGTGCTCTTCTGCGCTTTTTGTAAAATAATATACATAACTCGGTGCCGTGTCCCTCCTTATTTGCGGCATTCGAGCCAGTTGTAACATACAAACTGTAGGAGTCTCAAACAGTCAAAGACATATTCTGTGTTTGTGTCCTCACACATGGAGTTTGCTTGCAGCGCTAGAGTAACGGGTCTGAATGGCGTCCATTTTATAATTATTATTTTATTTAAGTCCAAAAAGTAAAAGGGAAAAAAAAAGTTGACGAAATGTCTCTTTGGGACATGCAGTGTTTAAGCCATTTGAATGGAACTGTGCTATTGGGAACTTCCCCACGGAGTAATTTCCTTCCACAGAGACACGGTGAGGCAGGACTCTGTGGTCTACAGGTAGCAGACAGACACGTTCTAATTTTTAGGATAAAATAAAAACACGCAACAAGTGTATCCTTGTATTAGAATTTCTGCGTGTCACCAGGACTCACCGCGTCATTACAAGGAAACTCGGGGAAATTGTCTCTCTTTTTAGACATAATGCTGATGTTAAGACGAGAGACAGCACAAACTGATCATACATTCCATGGAAACCTGAACAATTGTAATTGGTATTGACAATGGATGTATTGCAGCCTGTAGCTATATTTACTATCATTATTATTATTATTATTATTATTTACCCTCATAAATGCTGTATTTTAAAGGCTCTATTCTTCATCCGTAGGTGTTAAATGCAAAGAAAAATGCCTTCCACCAGTGGAAAATAACTCCATACCTCGCCCACCCGCATGCAGCAGGTTCAACCTGTGGATTATAAAACAGGTTGATGGTTTTAATTAGACCATTCAAAGGTTAACTGCCAGACACCCCCATGCGACCCTTTCACACACACACACACACACACACACACACACACACACACACACACACACACACACACACACACACACACACACACACACACACACACACACACACACAATTATCCTGCTGTGATCGCTATCAGCTCCAGAGCCTAAGACGCCTGTCGGTCGCCGATAAATACATTCCATTCCCGGATTCAATTTAATTCCTCTCGTCCCTGATGCACCCTTATATAGCCGTGAAGATTGATTTGTTGGAGGAAAAGAAAAGCATTCTTTCAAGCACTCAAACTGTATAACACTGGAATGCATTTCTACCTTTTTTTTTGCAGTGCATAGAAAGTGATACATCGCGCACAATACATTTCAATTTCCAGCTTCGCTATCGTGTGTCATGTCAAATCGTGTGTCTGTGTGAGCCTATAGACGACCCAGGACAAGATGCGTGGAAAGATAAGTTGAAGCCACATAGTGTATACCTGTACTTCCAAGTGTCCTATCCAAGCTAATTCCACACACACATCTCACGCTGAGAACACCTCGCCGGGTTGTTCGGATCAATTACATCTGCCTGGCTGCCGCTCGGGACCTCCCCGGGTGAAGTCATTATCTCCACCAGAGACTGCCCGCCGCAGTCACAACAATTAATTCACATTTACAGTGGACTATCAGGGCCATCTTGAAGAGCAAGGCCCGGTCTGTATATCTACATGGCTTCTACTCGCACGCGAGAAAAAGGATCATATCTATTCTTCCTCATTTGAATATTTACCTCAACATAACACTCTCCCTGAGGGGGGAAAATGTCATTTGTGAGCATTTTGTAGATGCAAGTCCGATTCGGGCTTTGTGAACAGCAGCAATTTCCACATTCCTGGGCAGACTGTTTTACATTGTTGCCGCTTAGTGCGCTGAACTTTTTTATTTATTTGTGCACCAGCACATCATTTTGGTGCGCCCAAAATTTTTCAGCTCAGGATGAGGCATATTAGGACCGGGGAGACCGGTCGGTCACCACCGTCGATGATGTGGGGACTGGGCTGGGTCTTTTTTACGAGCCGTGGACAAGTGTAACAGGCACCGCAGCCCTTTTCTTGACGAAAATATTATCAATACTTCTAGGGGTCTGCATCTCTCCCTTATAAGAAGATCCGATGCAAATCTAGATACACGACGGGCTACGATACAATTCAGGCACGATACATTTTAATATGGAATGATTCTGTGCGAATCGGTGCAATCTGATACAGTTCTTAACATTTGTTTTAATGTAGACATTTGAAATAGCAACCTGTGGCTTCTTCCGCCGTCTCGAACATTACAATATCATAATCAGTTTAATCTCTGAACAGCACGTTGAGACGCAGCGCAGGGTTCCCACCTTAGTTTCCTACTTGTATGGAAAATGAAAAATGTTAACCAAAAAAAAATGTTAACCAAACTCAAAGAATTGGAGTGGAGTTCTCCTCCTGTATGGGCAGCAGGGGAGGCACGTGCAGGTTTTCCTGTGTTTTTATTTTTGATTTATTTATTTAAGTTTATTTCCCACTTGTATGACACATTTTTCACCCAACTAAGGGACTGTCCCGTTCCGCCTTGAATCGGTCAACAGTGAACTTGAACAGTTTATTGCGTAATGGAAAGGGAGCCATCAAGTCCACTGTGCGTCCCGTTCCCTGTCTCTCCAAACAAAACAAATAATTTTTGTAAGTAACACGACCGATAACGTTAGTTCAGTGAATCTTCCGCAACAGCTTGGTATATACTAAAGTAGACCCACTTTAGACGTTACTCTAGAATCGGGCCATCGACCGGTTCATGATACGTTTAGATCAATCTAGGGGTCCGCGTATCGATGTAGTCGGATCTTTAACGTTTAAACCGGTTTCCGATTCGTATCGGTGAATCGTTAAACCCTTAAATAGTTCTCTTCATTTTGAATTGTGTCATGGCTATGTTTTAAGGTTGTGACCTCCCACACGATTTCTCTCGTTTGCACTCAGTGAATGTGGGAGGAGTACACGGCGCGGCCTCACACATATACAGTACTATACGCTGACAAAATAATCTACAGTAAAAAAGGTTTGTTTACAATGTTTTTTCAAAATGTGTGCACACCAAGTTGATGTTTGTTGATCGTTAATCAGACCTGCTAGAATCCAGGCTCACCGTTGACGGATTTTTGGTCACACCCAGGAGCCTGGCATTCCTTGCTGTCCCAACACCTGTTTCTACAGTGGTGGGATGATACAACTCCTAATCGCTTGTTACCTTCTTTAGCCGCCATCGGACTACAACCTTTTGTTAGTGATGAGAGGTTGGATTTGTTTATTTCAGATTCGGTTCATGAGCAGTAACTCTGGAAAAAAAAGAGTTGCTCAACTTTTCAGACTTTTGGTTCGGTTCGGATGTGGCAGTTTCACCTACCATGTGCCACCCAAATGGCGTTTTCAGGGACCTCCGGCTCAGAGGCGCAGAAGACGGAGTTGTTGACACGCCAGTTTATTGTAGAGAGAGGGCTAGTTGGAATTAGCCCTGGAGCAGATAGACGATAGATGTGTCATGACATGGGCTCCTCTCCTGAGTGTGTGTGGGGATGGTGTTTTTACCTGTTGCTTGTTAGACCAAGCAACAGGTATGCAGCCACTCTGAACCCAATTACCTAGATCCAGGTCAGGTGTGGCTGCTCAAACCATCCCCACACCACAGAGGACCTCCTGAACAATGAACAATGAACAAGAGTCAAAAAGAGATGCGAATTGAATTCTCACAAGAAATCTTTAATTCTGTCAAAATTATTTATCTTAGTAGACGAATGCGAAAAGAAAGTGTGAATCAGTCACGTTCAATATGTATTGTACCAATTGCCTTGGTCCAGGTCTTTTTTAGCCTTGTATACATTCATTTAAACCTCAGTAATTATTTTCAGTTTGTGAGTTAAAGATTCACTCTTTTGCTGGAGTGACTCCCGTCTCCTGAGTCATTTAAAAGATCTGTTCGCGACTAAAGAGTCGTTTGCAAGTCTTGCGTCGCTAAGGTGTTAACACAACACGCCACTACAATCCCACTTTTTTGTGCAGTGTGACACCTTTACCTGAGAGCCAATTTACTCTTATACACACCCTACACCCGCTCGACACTCAAGCTATAGTGGCTACACTTGTCAAAATCAATGATTTTGATTTCAGTTAGGAGTAAAATATTAATTTTATCGCATAAGTTAATGTCTCAAATTTCAAAGCACTCTGTCACCGGGTCTGCATTGTGTAGCACATACAATAAGAACTAATTAAACAAAAGTAATTTGAAAAAGTCACAATATATCTAAATCTATGTAATCACATAAACATATATGCACACACATAATGAAGAACACAACCTCATATAACCCCAGTCACATATCTTTATTTTCAGTGCACAGTGTCAATTCCCACAGACAGTCCAGACGCAGCTATCAGTGTTTAGGCCTCACCGCGACGCAGCTGCGGAGAGCGAGAACATCCACTCTTTCACCCGGCACAGAGTTCACCTTGTCTTGAACACGTACAAATCTGTGACGCCAAACTGACCATATATTGTTTCGGACTTCGTAAAATAAACTGTTCGACTCAGAGAGCTGCTCGAGAGCACATCTCTGATCCGACCCTCGTACAAGTAAAACCAGTGTCTGTCTGCCTCTTTATTTAAGACCACCGATTGGCAAACTGCAGATTAAAGCAACACTTTCATTTCTGTAATACGTCCATGTCGGGCGCAGAATTGAGCCTCATTTGCTTCTGTTTTCCAACTGATAGAAATTCTGTTTCGCAACCGATATAAACATGATGGCGTGCCCTCCCCCGCCCAGATGAGATGCGTTGTGCGCTCTGTGGGTCTGATGTGTACCTTTCCGTGATTATCTAATCAATAACCACCGTGCTCAGGGAGTCTGCTCTCACTCCCACCAGAGCAGCACACTGAGACCCGAAACTCCAACGATGTAATTTCATCACTGTAGCATTCTACTTCTCGTGAAAATTCTAATCGGCGACTGTAAACTACAAGAAACAATTAGAACCCACCAGGGTAGGAGCATATAACAGATTGTTCTTTATTGATCTCAAAAGAAGGCATCTGACACGCAGCACGACGGAGGAGTGCCAAAGGCTGGTTTATAGCCGCCGCAGTCGAAATGTCGTTTAGTGCGCACACAATAAATTTTGTCATTGTGGCGCTCACGACACCTCCCAATTTTTAATTCGCACTTCAGGTAATTAAAGATGGACGCGTCTGAAGGAAGGTTGTGTGAAGAGTTCCACAGGTACAATCTGTACCATCCATCCATGCGTAAAAATAACCAGATGCCGTTGAATCCATGGAAGGAGATAGCGCCATCTCTGTCCAAAGATTTGGATTATTTTAACCTCTGGACTTGTTGGTAATGTTTACAATGCATTTGCACAAAAGCAAAACTCAAATGTGTGTGTGTATATATATATATATATATATATATATATATATCCATACAATTAATTGTGTGTTGTATAATTATACATTTTAAATCCTCCTTAATGAAATTTACCTTAACTTACCTCTAGTACTAACCTCACAGAGTAGAAGTCCTGGCATGTCACAAAGCTTCAAATGGCTCAACAGAGAGAAACCTACTCATATATGAAAGATATCTCATGCATGTTGTAAAAAAGATAATGTTGGTGCTCGTATTGTATAGACTGTAGATGTTTCAGCAGTTGTAGCTCCTTAACACTCAGCATCTACTTCGTTCCTACCTAGGAAGGCTCCCTACTTCCTATCAAGGAACCTTATATTTCATTATATAGTCAGTAATTTTCCACCACATTACCAAATACTTCACTCCTTAAGTGGAATCATTTTAGAATTAGTCATTGCTTGTTGCATTGTTATAACAAAATCATACTGGCATTATATATATGTGGATATTGTACAGCATTATATATTATTAATATTTTATGTTACTAGTGTGTTATGTATACTACTATTCATATTTTAGTTATTTTTTATGTTTTTATGGAAAGCTGCATGCATGGTTATCAGCATCCATCCCCAGCCCTGGCACGACTCCTGCGGAGACCATCACAATTCAGCGGCGTTGTTCTTTGATTGAGCTGTCTCTCCTCTGGAAGCTATAATTAAACACGCATTAGAACCGCAGCACTGTGCGGCTAATCTCCTCCAGCGGCACCTGCTGCAGCTGTGGATTGTGGATCCTCTACCCAACTCCACCTCTACCAGCTACGTCCTCTATGGTCCTCTGGAGGAGCCACCGGTGGTAGGGTGGGGGGTATGGCTGTGACAAGCTCCTTCTCAGAAAAGCTCTGCATCAGTCAACGTAATGGAGCAAATAAGTGCCGCCCAAAAAATGTGATCAGTCGAACATTTGCCTCGGAACGATTCTCAAACGATCCCAGCGACGCGTGTGGTGCTTAAGCGCTGTGGCGCGTGTTTGGACATGGCTGAGCAGGCTGATTTTTCATTTAGCATTGGGTGTGTAAGAGAAGGAATAAGGGTGTCAGGAAGGGTTGCGTTGGTTGGGGTTGAAATGCGAGTAACTTCATGAAGTTGGATTTGTGCACTGTTGCGAGTGCACTGTACGGTATGTCCCTGAGCTCACGGAGCCATTAAAATTTAGAGGGTTTTTTTTTTTTGTTTTTTTTGTTTGATCCAGAAGCAACAGCAACATCATTTTAAACATCTTGAATCTTGAATAGTCAAAAGGATTGACCTACAAGTGTTGATTAAGTCGAAAAATTGAACTCTTTTTGCCAAATCTGAAAAAAAGAGTCAAAACCTTTCATTGCTAGAATGGTTGTAGGATGTATATATTTACTTATTTATTTCAAATGATATTATTAGGGTTCCATCCCCTAGGATTTTTTTTATTATTCTTCTCCTTTGCGCTTTTTGGACTAAAAGTGTCAGTGGAACAGGACAACAATTCTTAGTCAAAATACGCAGGGCCCAAATGCCAGCTGAAACAATGCAAAAAAATGTTTTTACATTTATATTATTGTCATTTAATGACGGAAATCAATCAGTCAATACCAGACCAGACTGGACCAGATGCTACGACCTGTGGTTCTGTAACACCTCCCTCTCCTCTCACTCAACATCCACTGATACGCAGCACACTGAGCGGTACTTTATCAAACACTGAGGTGTAACGCTGCGTTTCTGAGGTAAAATAGGAAGTGGGAGCGTTACAATAAAGCACAAGAATGTGACCGTGATGTTAACATATAAATCGTGAGATGCAGTGATCAATCGGCCGGTGACCGGAATTTATATTAATTATTTATATTTATATCAATTGGTGTCAAATATATTTTCAGATTCTGTGCCGGTCAAATTTACACACAGTTACTGTGCTCATGTACATTATTGGTAAAAATGTTCTGATACTCAAACCAGATACCAACGTAATGTAGTGTAGTTGACGCTCAAAATAGAGAGCGAAAGAAAGAAAATGTCGGCTGTTTAGAGGTACTTCAAGGTAAACAAACAAGATTAGATAAATTATTTATTTATGGCCTGACAATATTCCAACATTTTGCAGACTGTGTTTCTACCGCTGTATTTCTCCAGCTTATGATGAAAAGTTTGGCTCATCTTTGACACTTGGTTCTTGACCAGTCACTCAGTAAAACGAGTTGTTCAATTTGATTCTGTTGGTTTAATGCACGGTGAGGGAAGGAAGACTTGTGAACCAGAGTGAGATGAGTCTGCCATTTATTTTTTGGTTTATTTGTTTGTAATGATTGCAATTTATTTGCAAAGTACCATATAAATATAATGTAAATGTATATTTGCACTTAAAGTGAAAGAGACTGTCATTTGAAGTTTGAACTGGACATTACCATGTTAGTTACATGATGTGTCATTAAAATTCAGTGAGAGTTACAGGTTGAATTATCCTGAAACTTGGTGACAGTCCATATTCTATTTTATTGGAACTCGGTGACAGTTTCTATGATTGTTCCACAGTGAATAATGAACAATAATAAACACAGTGTCAAAATCAGCCATCTCACTATAGTAGTAACGAAAAATTGCAGCGGTAGTCTGTATGTGCAGCTGTCCAATCACATGAGAGTGATCACATCAGGTGATGTATTTGTCATTGACGTAAAGCAGATCAGAAATCGGAATCTGCAGGTCAGAAAATTGCAATCGGTGCATCTCTAGTTGCTAAACATGTTGAGTAACTTCACGAGGTGATGCATTTCAAGGGGTGAATCCTAATGAGATAAATTACTGTATATATTTAGCCGTAGTAGCTCGCATACAATGTGATGAGCTTCTTTCTTGGACATCATATGTCCAGTTCACTATCGCATAGCCATTTCATCATCGCCAGGGCCAGTTCCAAGTGGCCAGCTTCAGACGGTAGACTGTGGTAGTCGCATCCATTGATAAAGTGGTCCGCTCTTTGCTCAGTTTCCCCACATTCGCAGGCAGCATTGTCAGAGAGACCCCATTTATTCATGGAGGACTTGAAGCGACCCACACCTGTTCGCAGCCGGTTTAGTGTTGTCCATTGTTGGCGTGGCAGTTCTTCACCCTCCGCCTGGGTCCCAGATGTGGCAGTGGAGTTGCGTGGGCTCAGCAGTCTCCCACTCTACCGTCCAGGACGAGGCGAGCCATGCCCTTTTTGACTGTCCCTCTGGAGCCGCTTGCAGTAACCTCTGTATGCCAGGTTGTAGGGCTGAAGTGAGACCAGTCTGCTTGGGGGCGCTACCGTGGTTGTTGTCTGGTTTAGCAGATGCTCTTTATGCACCTTGGCCTTTCTTGCCAGAGCGTAGGTGGCGGCTTCCTTTCTGATGGCGGCAGGGGCGATCCCTGCTAGGACAGGGAGCTGGCTGACCGGAGTAGACTTTAGGAAGCCTGTCACAGTTTGTTATGTTTCAAGAAAGAAGACTCAATTTAGTTGGTCTGGGCAACATTGCTAATGGACTCGACAAAGTCAACAAAAACATCCAAGTCTGGATTCAAGAAATGTTAATGCAATGCACCCGGTGATTACACACGTCCTATGTCCTAGACTGAACAAAGTAGCTACCTAAGAATTTCTACTTGACTAACTCACTGATTCCTATAACGTAATGCACTAAGTTGAATACTATAGAGTAAAATGAAAATATATAGAATAGAATAGAATAAAATAAAATAAGAACTCAAGGGTATTGCAGGGTGGGTGTACAAAATAGATAAAGGGAATAGGCTTATGTATATAGGATAGACTTATGTATATAGGATAGGCTATTTATGCATATACAGATATGTGCATTAAAGTGGCGTGTGAATAAAGTGAGGTAGTGTTTGTGAGATATACAGCACAGTATACAACAGTACGGCGCTGCAATACGGTAACACCGAACAACCCAGCACAGTGACACAGTATGCGGTCCACTATGCTACATACAGTACAGTAAGGCAGTGGAGCCTATGTGTGTGCCTCAGTGAGGACCCCTGGTGAGGTCAGCATTGACAGTTCTCATGGCTTGCGGGAAGAAACTCCATCTCAGTCTCTCTGTTCTCGCTATGTGACTGCGGAGGCGTTTGCCTGACCGCAGCAGCTGGAACAGCCCGTTGTTGGGGTGTATAAGTGTATGGATGTAGGTGTACATCCATACACTTATACAAGGTGTATAAGTCCTGCAGGGAGGGGAGTGTAGTTCCAGTGGTACGTTCAGCTGAACGCAGGGCCCGCCTGTCCTGAGCAGTACAGTTCCCAAACCAGGCAGTGGTGTTGCCTGTCAGGATGCTCTCCACTGCTCCACAGTAGAAGGACCTAAGGATCCTCACCGAGACCCGTAATTTCCTCAGCTGCCTGAGGTGGTAAAGACGCTGCCTCGCCTTTCTCACCAGAGTGTCTGTTTGTAAAGTCCATGTTAAATCCTCTGTGATGTGAACTCCCAGGCACTTGAAGCTGCTCACCCTTTCGACAGAAGTCCCATTAATCAACAAGGGCGTGTGCGTCCTCGGTTGTAATCCATATAACAAAAAAAAGGAATATATGGACCATATACTGTACAGTGAATACTACAATCTAATCCTACAACACTTGTTCATTAGAAAACACCCACAGAACAAAAGAGGAAAACAATATACCATGAGCCAAATACATGGGAAATTACATACGGAATAAAAAAGGTACAGAAAATCTGCAAAATCGAATGGAATGGACCCTGTGGATTGCTGCCTGCAGCTATATTTATTATTATTATTATTACGATGGACTATTATTATTGACTTGGACTGCGCTGTCAGTGCTTGTCTGTCCTGAACTGCATGCAGCTGTAATTACCCCACAGGGATGAATAAAGCTTAGACTAGGCTAAAAATTAACAATATAAACAAATACAATAAACAAGAAAAATATATTGTATGATATAGATATAAAAATGATTAATAATAATAATGACTAAAGCTCTGTATGCACATTTCACTGGCGAAAATAGGAAATGTGAAAGTTTGCATTAATGTATAACACACTTATACAGAGTTATACAGTTCTATGTAGTTATCGCCAGCAATACAATGAAAGACATACAGTAGGACCCTAACTTTCAAATTAATGATTATTGTCAATGTCTTCGGTCCTTCTAGTCCCCCACTTCCTCGATATCAGCTTTTAATAGTCAATGGTACTGTGAGAAGGAGTCCAGATACTGGAACACTTAATCCTCCCCTAAAGTCACAAGGCATTATCCTCTTTATTACAAAGCAGGAGGGCAGGGGTGCGGCTCCCTCCACAAAGAGAGAGACACAGACGGAGGCTGTTTTTAATTCATGTGCCCAGACTCAATCTGACATTCGGGGATTTCCTCTTTATATGTTCTTTCCTATACAGGGCGATCAATGGGGAGGGAAAAGCGGCGGCTCTGATTAAATGGTTGTTCCTCGGGGAGGCGGGGGTCTTTATGTACCTAGACACAGTTGCGTAACACTTGTTGTCACAGGTCAGGGATTTTTCTCTCTTTAAGGATCTCCAGGACTTCTATGTTCATATATATATGTACAGTATATATAGGTTTTTTCACTCCAACATTCACATATTCAAATTATATTTATCACTACATATATATGTGTGTATATATGTATATGTATATATATACTGTATATATCTATAGTATTAAATAATTTTTTATTAACTACTTTTTAGATTATCTTCGCTTATCATTACATTTTTGCACTGCATACACGTTTACATTTTTTCTTATCTGTATTTAAATATTTTTTAATGAATGTTTTTGATGTTTTCTTGTTTCTTTGTTTGTTCTGTTTGTTTTCCATTTGAATTGGCAATGTAAATATATGGGTCCAATGCCAATAACATTTGAAAATTCCAAACCAATTTGAGATGTCATTTTCCTTTGTTTTATGCACACACCCAGCACCATACGACAATACAAAAAAATCGCCGTCTCTTCTTTTTTTGGGTTCAAAATCATTAATCCCTGTTGCCCACGGGGGCTGGAGGCTGGATGCTTGATCTTATCTGGACCTGCGATAGGATGTCTACGGGGAGGTGATAGGACAATAGACCCCTGTTGGGGAGGGAGGGAGAGAGAGAGAGAGAATCTCCACTTTATCAGTCTGCATTATCAGACAGGGTAATGGATTTGAGAATGAATGGAGCAAGCCAATGTCCTCTGCTGCTGCTGTGGAGGCTCTCCCTTATATATATTTTGATGCTTTTATTTTAGGATGTTGGGTTTGGAGAAACAGGGGGGAAAAAGCCAAAACATATCATTTGCAATATTTTGTCGATGCATTCGTGATGAGCCCGAAGGCCCGCCACGACAGCGGATTATGACGATTCATGATTCCGGATATCATTTCAAGTTCGGAGCTTGAAAAATGTTTCTGTTTCACAATTCCGAGTTATGGAATGATGGCTTTTTAGAGTAGTTGCCAGTGTAATGTAAAAGCAAGTCAACCTACTGCAGTATATTGCCCTTAATATTTGCAACTCCTCTAAGGAAATTTAAAACTAGGCTAAATGGGCCCCCCATTTCTAGAATGAATGCAGTGGTGGACCCCACCACCAACAATGGAAAACACCATATACTGTAGAGGAGCGCATGCATAACACCAATACATTGGATGGCTGTTTCTTATAAAGTTACAGTTAAATAAAGTATCATATCTGGGATTTGGAAGAATTTTTTTATTTTTTAAAAATAAAAACCAAGGAGGCTTCTACTGAAAACATAAACACATCTGGAGAACAGGATGTGTGTGCGAAATGCCAATTTGAGTGATCATTTCTAAAGTTTATCTGTAAAAGCACAGAAAATAATTAGAATACCTGTTCATAAATCTTGATAGCAGTAATCAAATTGGTATCATATTATAAATACTGAGTTCTACATCATAAGAAATGGCATTGATTTCATATATCAGATTGATTTAATAATAAAAAAGAAATACTTCATTTCAGCATTGGCTGTACTTTGCACATTTAGACACACAAATATTTGTATGTAGTGCTTCAACACACCCACACATACACACAACCTGTGCAATAACTGTGCAATATATTGTAAGAATGCAATAAAACTGTAATAATGCTGTAATAACATACCTACTCGTTCATTATATTATTCTGACCAGTATATCATCCATATGTATATATTTATTTATATTTATTTATTTATTTTATATTTTTTCATTATTTTATATATTTTTTCTTGACAAATTATTTATATTTTGTCAAATTTCTAAGCTTTTATGATAATTGTCTGTTTAGCAATGCACCAATTCTCATCATGACAAATGTACTGATTCTGATTGTGATCATTAACATATAATTCATCATTTACAAATACTTTTAAGATGGATTAGATGATTTCACCTTCTGCCGTCACTTTGTATTTTGGCATAAAAAGGTCAGCGGCGGGTCCAGATTACGCTGCCTTGGCTAATTCCATCCCCGGATCGCCTTGGCCGTTGCCAACGTGGTGCACGACGCCGACACCGAAATGTCACAACCTATGAATCAGTTTGTCTGAAGCGCCGCGTGTCAGCGAAGATGATTTGTGCCCTGTTTGTGAGCGCCGGCCCAATGTGACAACTCCCAGCAAAGTGTGAAACATCAGGTCGCTTCTAACTACGGGAAAAAAATCAGATTGTCAGCTTTACAAATCTCTGTCTTTTGCCACGTCTAATCCGAGCCGTCGCTCAAGGATCACAGAAATCGCTGTGCTGGAAAACTCTGTGTTCCAGGGCCGGTACCAAGCAACTGGGAAATAACATGAAAGACCTGAAATAGCCTTTCAGGTTGTGTGTGTGTGTGTGTGTGTGTGTGTGTGTGTGTGTGTGTGTGTGTGTGTGTGTGTGTGTGTGTGTGTGTGTGTGTGTGTGTGTGTGTGTGTGTGTGTGTGTGTGTGTGTGTGTGTGTGCACGAGTGCAAATGTGAATTGAGATAATCTTGCAGCTCGGCACACGTCTTAAGGTTCAAGAGTCTCCCGGTTCCTTTATAAGGAAGACTTGATCGGACTCAGGAGTCAGACGACAGGGACCATCACCTAAGCACTAGCCGCCCTCTTTGAGGATCCCTGGACCCTTTCCCAGCTCTCGGGCTCATATTGAGCAACTGGGAAATTAACTTAAATAACCCAAATAGCCTTTCGGGTTATTGGTTATTTCGGTTGAGTGTGCAATAATAACCCAGTAGCAGCCTGAGTAAATAACCTGAAAAAGCCTTTCAGTTTATTCCCGGGGTCCCCAGCAGTTCTGCCCAATTCTCAAGGTTCAAGAGTCTCCTAGTTCCCTAATCAGGAGCAAGTTTAAGGATGTGATCGGTCTCAAGACCCCTCGGCCGATCCATTAAAACCGCTCATTAAGCGTTCGAATGTGGACCGGCTTTGCGGACCATTGAACACCGTGGACATTTGCTTCAGTCGTATATACGGTGAAAAACCGACTGAAGGGAACCTTCAAAGTCAAAGGATAATCTTCTCCTGCATGGACGCAAAAGATGAGAGGGACTTCGTGTTTTTTTTAGAGAGCGAGAGAGAGCGAGAGAGAGAGAGAGAGAGAATTTTTTTTTAAATTTTAAGGTTCCTTTATTTTCAGCAAGTCATGTCACAACAGCAAAAACTCTATTAAGAATACACAAGAAAAATAGAGACAAACCACAGGAAAGTCACAGGTGGAGAGAAAGAGGGAAAAAAAACATTTTCATTGGATTATGCACTAATTAAAACATACTTATAAATATTATATTCCATTTCTGCCAAGTCCGTTCTGTAAATTCTAAACACTGCACCTTTTAAGGTTAAAACTTTTTTTTTTTTTTTTTACATTAACCGATCAGTGAGCAGGGGCAATGAAATACAAAAAAATACACCAACTGAAAAACATGAACTGCACGCGGAGCCATGACCAGTCGTCGTGTTCACTAAATTGGGGTCCGACGAAAGAACAAGTGAGACACAAAGGGGCGTGGAGGATGGAGCTACAGTACTGAAAAAGGGGCGAAGTGAGCTGCGCTAAATTGATTTCTCTGCAGGAGATGGCAGCGCTGCCGCTCATGCACGCCTGGCGTGGCGTGTAAGTGGCTCGCCACCGCTAAACGGAATGACAGGAGTAAATAGGGCGCGGTGAGTGAGACCGCTTTCAGCCGGAGCGTGCGGCACGAAAATTCACAAGGCGCTTTCCGTATTGAGAAAATCCAGAGAAAAACATTTATGTATTTATTTTTTTTATCACCACCTACTTTGCTTTAGTTGTGTTTAAAGGCACAATGAGTGATATTTTAGTCTCTGTTTAAGGGGAAAATGCACCATCCACACGTCGATCTCCGCGAGGGTGGTGGTGTAGTTCAAGCAGCCACACCTGTCTTGGGTCTAGATAAGTGGGCGGGAACAGAGTTGGCTGTACGCCTGTTGCTCGTCAGAGCAATCAACAGGCAACAGGTAAATCACCCATCCCCCCCCACACACACACACAGGGAGAGCCTCCGTCGTGACACGTCCACCTGCTCCCGGCCTGTTCCACCTGTCCACTCTCTACGATTAACTGGTGTGTTTGCAACATCTCCGCCTGTGTCTCTGTGTCGGATGTTCCTGAAAACGCCACTCGGGTGGCGTCTGGCAGGCGGAGCTGCCACAGAGGAAAACACATGTGGGCTTTTCCCCGGACACATTTAACTGGGCGCTTTCTCTGATCCGCAGTACATAATTTTGTCATTTCCTTTGACTTCTCTGTCTGACTCAGTGTGACAGACAGCGCTGTTTTGCCAATGGTGGGTTGACAGCCTTGTAATGAGCTGAAAGCTCTGGATCCGCCAGGGACAGTGCAAACCGACTGCCGCTTAATGGTGCGGGTTTTGCCCCATGTATTCCGACGCAATCAGGTCACATTATCGAGGCCTTTCTAGGCTATGCTTAAGTGCAATACACACACACACACACACACACACACACACACACACACTTCGGCTTGTGCCAACCGTGCGTATGTATCGTTCAGTGCTGTCAAATGTGCGACGTAAGGACACGTGTGTTGGTGTCTTCTGCATTTACATTAGCAGCAGGGAACATTGTGTTCAAGTGTCAATGTACCACCTGACAGACGGTCCTCAAATAGACCGCTTCAGCCGCCGCACGCCTCAGTTTCTTCCCCCGCCCCACAATAAATTCTGCCTCGGATGCGTGGAACACTTGTCGACGGCATAATCGTTTACTGTCAGCCCTCAGCAGAATCATTCCTTGCTTGTTTCTTTCTTTCCCTCCAGTAGTCAATAACAGGGTGGCACGAAGAAGAAGTGTTTTGATTTTGATATTGTGTTACTCTATGTACTGTACAGTACTGTGTGCATATGCAGTTGTGGAGGAGAAAGGGGTAAATAAAGGGGAATTACAAATGCAACTGACTAGCGACGGGTCTGAAAGAATCCCTGAAAGAGGCCAATACCCGTTTCAAAGACGTCCAAAGGGTTGCAATACTTTCAATTCTACTCGATGTACTACTTGTATATGTAGTTATGAAAGGAGGATGAAATGGCGGTGGGGACGATGACACCAAAGGAACGTCTCTTCTGCCCTTCTTTGATGTCACAGAAAAGTAGGCTCCTGGGAATAACTCTCCGTTTCGGTTTGCGTGACCATCGATGGCCATGGATGAGACGCCAAGCCCGCCCAGAGTTTAAGCAACCCATTCACGAAAACAATCCATCCCACAAAGCATGAGAGATGACTGGAGTAGCGGGTCATAAAAATCCGCTCCGGAAATCGAAACACCATCAAACTTGTTTTTTCCATAGTCCTAGAAATGAGCTGTGTACGGAAAGTGCTCGGGGTGTACCAGGTAGAAAAAAACACTAATCTATTAAGGTAACACGATGCAATTAAGAGCATTTTTCAATTTCTCAAGGGGGTTCAGGGCCTAAAAAAGGCTCCTGGAGATTTGGACGGAGAAAAACACAGTTTTGTGTTTGCTCCCTCTCAGTGTTGACGGAGTTAAATTACCAGCCGCTGGTGACGGATGCATCCGCCGACAGGGGCGGTCTCAGCACGTGCGTTTCCCCCCCCCCCCCCCGTCCTCCCACTGTTCTATAAGTGGAATCGGATCGGCTCGCGCTAAATGTCAGCCGCCGCCTCTGCAGCCGAGCCAAAATGTCTTTCTTTTCTTTCCCTTTTTTTTTGTTTTCCCCTGAAATCTCTGTCTTCCATGGTTGTGACCTTCCCCAGAATTAGTGTCCACCTGTGAATAGGCTCCGCCCTATTGGTTTTCTGTAGCATTCGGTCCCCTGGGGAGTCAGTGAGCACGTACGCTCGGAGCTGGTGAGTCGCGTTTTCAAAATGCTCTCTCCTTTACCTTATATTTTTCCGTTGTTCTTTGTGTAAAACTATGCGACGGTGATACACGCTGTAATGTATTTGTATTGTGCTGATGAACCTGCCGGTCCTGTCTCCATTGTATAAATAACTTGTAATTTGATTTTAAACTGAATTAGAATTTTATACTGTTTCATTGCACTTTATTCTGCTTTACTATATTTTGGATACTGTTTTATATTCTGCAGTCATTATACCTTCACACTGTGGTCTGTATGTATAATATAAGCTCTACTGTATATTATATAGTATACTGAGTGAGCACGTATGCGCCGAGCTGAATGGTGGAGAGAGTCTCACTCACTAGCTACACAACTATACTAGGTTTTTGTACTCAATACCTTTAAGGTATCAACTGAAATAACGCAATACCAAGTGCAAGTGGTATCGAAACTTCTCCAGTCAAACAATACCTGCATTCAATCCTTTTTGCACCCAGATCTAGAAGAAAATGGCTATTTGCATGGCTTTGTTCGCAGCCAATCACTGCAAGCGCTCTTCGATTTAATGCGATATGTGATTGGCTCACTATCGCAGCAGCTACTAGCCATCCAATCACGGCAAGCATTGGTCGAATTAATGCGACGTGTGATTGGCTCACTACCGCAGCGGCGGCTACAACAGTCTGTTAACGAACAGGTTCACAATTTTTCTGTCTGTGTTAAAACAACAGTCAAGTGTCCATATGAACAGTGATAGAGGTTTTCCTCACTGTGATCGTTCCTCCTGTTCTGGCTATTTGTTTAAAATTACACTGCTCAAATAATTCTTTGTACAGTTTTGTACAGTTATTTAATAAATATTTCAGTCATTTGAATACTTTCAAAATGTATCCGTGTAAAAAATCATTTGGATGGGGAGGAGTGGTGTAATTTTACACAACTGAATGTTTCCATTCACATGAGGGTTAAAATGGAAAAAAAAAAAGGGATGGAATAAATACTCTATTGGTATCAATATCACTTTAAGGGTGCTGGTATAGGTACTGGTATGTTAAGTTTTTAAACAACTAGCACATGCCCGTTCAAAATCGAAGACTTTCTACATTTTAATGGCACAGCTGAACAAAATGTCGGTGATTCAGTCCTGTGTTCCACAATGGAAGATGAAACTGCCGGTTAAAGTCATACACCAGGGAAAGATGCTCTTTGTGAATCAGTCGCAGAGCCCTGACGCTGTTTATTGAAAGTGTCCAAAACTGCACCAAATTCGACACTGCACGTCCTTGGGTCCACAACAAGAGATAGTAGCAAGTGTGAAGTAGATCGGATCGGGTTGTTGAGATAATCAAAGGACATACATACATACAGGCCAACCTACAGACAGACAGATTCATTCCTTTATAGTTAGGGGTCCAGCCCTCAAGGCTGGAACACGATTGTTTTCGTTCCGATTTTTATAATTATTTTTCTCATTGCCATTTTTCGGGCTGAAAGTGTCTGGTGCACAGCAACCTCCGAAACGAAGCGAATCCCAACCTCACCAAGATGACGCCACGCACAGCGCGCATGCGCAAGTTGACAGATCACGTGACACATATTTGCGATTGGACTTAACCAAAGACTAGATTTGTATAAGATACAAACTCTTAACCATACCGTATAACAATGTGACAGATGGAATTTTATTGCTATTAATCTTTATTATGTTTGAAAAAAATTAAGTCATAGTATTACCAGAACACAATTGGATTAATCAAAGCGCAGTGTATTAAACATCACAAATATATATACGCTTCTGAGGACAACCGGCATGCACCAGAGTAAGTTCTACAAAATAAAAACCCAATGACATCACCCTTAGAATTTATAGACATTCCAGAGATAGCAATGTATACAATCTTAATATCCATAAAAGCCATACAATAGTTATAAGCGATTACATAATACAAGGAACGTGTAATCTTTGTGTATGTGTTTTGAAATATTTTCATTCTTTTTATTATTATTATTATTTTTTTGTTTTTGGGATTTGGTACAATTACAACAAATGTGTAGCCCACAGCACGCAATTTATTTCATTATATGTCTTCTACAATTGAAGTCAGTTAAACCACTTACCTTAGTTTATTTATTTAGATTAGATTAGATTCAACTAATTGTCATTGCACAGAGTACAAGTACTGAGGCACATCTAGGAGCAGTGGGCTGCCATATAGCTGCGCCCGGGGAGCACTTTATCGGTTTATAAAATACATTATTATTGTGAAGGCAATTTTCTGTTGATTAACAAGGTGCCATAAAACAATTCTGTTCCCCAAAATGGATTAATGATCGTGATGAATAATCGTGCTGACAATACAGTATATAATGACTAAAATAATCATGATTATCATTTCAGCCATAATCGTGCAGCCCTACATCAGAATGATAACTATTGTCAGTTACGGCGTAGGAAACCCACCCACAGCTGCAAACACCGCCTGCTCGCAGAATTACACAGTAACCAGGCCGGAACGAATTAACTTCTGCACTCACAAAACACACCGCAACAGAGAGCCAAGGCACACTCGTCCATTGAACTTTAACGAAAGGCTGACTACCTTGTAGTGCTGCCTGTAGCTATATTTATTATTAATATTGTTGTTGTTGTTATTGTTATTAATATTATTATTATTATTATTATTATTCTTGTTGTACAGTTAGATAACCAGCCGGATACACAACACAACGCAGAACAACATGAGCAGAAATCCACCTGCTACTCGTTCATTAAAATGTGGCCTCTTGCTCCCGGGTTCCAAAGACTGTGTGGTGTAGTCACCAAGGTAAGGCCATTACCATTTCTTCCGAAATAGTCGGTATTGTCGATAGTGAAGCCACCAGGAAGGGGAAATCCTTCTGTAAATAAACTACTAACCAATAAATACTAAATAATTACAATGTGGAGTACAGATGTTTAATTGAATAGATAGAGATATAGAGATACTTTATTTATCCCCAGAGGGAAATTGCAGTGTGACAGCAGCATACGTCAAAACAATAGGCAAAAAAAAGATTGACCTAAAACCTAAATAACACCTAAAAATACAACAATTATAACATTTCAATTAATCAACAATAAAAAAATATTAATTAACAAAAATAAACCTAACGTAAACAAGTTTTCATCAAAATACACTTTGAATACAATAAACAATACGTCTCTCTATCAGTAATTCACATTCTGACAAAAATAGGAAATTGAGTTAAAAGGCATTGGTCTCTTTCCACAAGTAAGGGTTTAAGGAGTGCGCCGATATGGCGCAAGTTGTACTGTTCATTTCAATATGCGGCACACAGGCCACAATTATATATCACTGAGGGTTATTATAATAATTGTGGTTAATAATGGTCCACCCGAGCGCAGGAGGAATGGTGTTCTGCTGCTGGGCTGCTCGCAAGCCCAGCAGCAGGCAGCTTGACGGCCACGGGAGCGGGAACCCTGCTGTCGTCCGCAGGGTCCACCAAATAAAAGTAAATAAAAGGGCTGAACTGACTCTTCCTCCTTAGCTGGGACGGAACCAAACAAACAAAGAGTCTGAAAATCCAAACTACTTTTTTGCTTCTTTACATTTTTTACAGAGAAATTAGCCAGGAACCGATCTTTAAGGGGACCTATTATGGAAAAACTCACTTTTTCAGAGCTCGTGCACATACATTTGGGTCTCTCGTGGGCCTATAAACACACAAACTGCGACATCTGACAACCCAGACAATTATTTTCTGGGCAACCTTTGTCAAAAAACAATTCCTGAACCAACCCGTTCAGATTTTTGATCCCTTCACACGTCACTATGTGCCTCAGTAGAATTAGAACCGCCCCCCATCTGAGTAACTCTACCCATGGCTGGAGAAATCACATAAGAAGACCAGTACAAATCTTTTAAAAGAGAGAGGGATTAATTCCGACTGTCCGTGAAGAAACTGCAGACAATTGAGATGTAAGTATTTTAAAAAATAATTCTGCTATGTTCTTTCAAAAAAAAAAAAAAAGATGCGGTAGATAGACTGTAGGCTGTGGTAGATAGACTGTAGGCTGTGGTAGATAGACTGTAGGCTGCGGTGTGGGATTTGCTGTGCGTTTCTCCAAACAAAACCAATAAAAATTGTGTTTTTATTGTAGATGTATGAGTTTAATTTTATTTGACTACCTTTACATCAAACAAAAAATCCCTGTGTGCTGTGTCCTGGCGCGTCCTGGTGCGGAACAGTCGGAACAAACTTTTAAATGAGGACTTGTAGATCTAATATGAGTGAACTGGATTACTTATTTCTCGCCTCGAATTTGTTCAGGAAAAACTTTTGGTGGATTGATGAGGCGAAATCAATGAAAATTTATGGACTAACCCTAACTACAACAGATCCCGGTAGTAAAGCTCAAACCCCGTTGCCTCACAGAACTAGGGGCCCCCAGGAGGGTGGCTCCACCCACAAACAACAGCCAGTTTTGGAACAGGATGGTATAAAGCCATGTTAGAATGGCTACAATGCATAATCTGAGTGGCATTTTCGGGACAAAAATAAATCAAAAACATCTTTTGGGGACCTCAGACACCCATATTCACTTGTTGAGAAAGAGCATAATAGGTCTGTCTAAAGGTAGGTTTTAAAAAAGAGTGAAACCTTTCATCAGTATTTCATTGTACTTTTGTCACCGGGTGTTTGATGAACAAATATCAACTTATTGGTGATGAAAAGTTTAACTCCTTTAGGAGATTTGACCATTTCGAGTGACAAATTCTCATGAATAAAATTAGAATTATTTATTGCGGAAGAACGCAAAGTGTAAACCAGTCACATTCAATATGAATAATGGCAAATCCCTTCACCTAAACTACTTTTTTCACATCAACTGAATCCTCAGTAATCATTTTCTTTAAGTGGGTATAAGATTCACTGCGGGGCTGATGTGGAAGATTTTCTCCCTGGGTCAGCCCTCCTCCACGCCTGTACAGGTCCGCTGGCTAAGAGCATGGATGAATGCTGAGAGAAATAAGTCAAGGTACTACTTCTTAATGCTTTAAATAAATTTGATAACAGCTGGGCACCTTAACAGCTGGGCACCTTGTCCAAGTGCACCCCGCAGGGTACACCGGAGAAGTGCCAAGTGCTGTGGTATCATCAGAGATAGTGCATATAGACCAAGCACAAAGGCGTGCTAACAGAGTTGGGTGTCATCATACTGATGATGCCCCTACAATAATATAATAATAGAATACATGATGTGTTTGTTTAGAAAAAAACAAACTGGTGTCTGGGAGTGTCTGGATGTCTCAAAAGTTATGCAACTGCCAATTAAAAGTTTCAGTGGCGACAAGGGGGTATCAAATTGTCTTATCTCTACACATAAATAGGAGAAGGGAGTGTGGTGCGGCCTCATGGAGGCTGGAGAATTGCAGACACAGCATGGACTAATTATATGGACATATACAGAGGAAAACCATGATTGGTTGTGAGCATTAAATGAAAAGCAATCTGAAAATATCTCCATCACTGAACCAGTTCGCAAACAGGTTCAGGAGTGTGCCCGCTGCTTAGGGCGCATGCGTCACTCGCGCCTCAGGGCTCTCAGCTGTTTTCGTTTGAGAGTTGAGTCGAGCGTGTGTGTCTGGCTGCAGTTCACAAACGAAACGACTCTTTATCTGTAGTGACCTTACGACTCCCAACTCATTGAAAAGATCTGTTCGCTACGAAACAAATTGTTGTGGAGTGTTGCATCACTAATACAAATTTCAAGGGCATAGAAATCGTACACTACCGCTGTCATTTATCACTGAAGCGGCTTCTATTTTCCCTGCCAGCCAGCCAGCCCCCCCACACAAACAAACAACTCACCCGGCGCTGCCAATGGGTACAAAAAGTCCCGCCAGCGCAATTACTAGGCCGTATGTCCCGTTCCGTTTCACCCAGTGTCATCCCAAAATGTGTTCACACCTCGGTCATGAGAAAAACACTGAAAGTGAAGGTCATGGTGGAGGACATTAGACACAAACACTCAAAAAAGGTTGGTCACCGCTGTTGGCACACACTTTAAGTGTTACAAATGGGAGATTATTTTCCATTTAATTGGCTGCGACAATTTCCTTCCGTGTGTGTGTGTGTGTGTGTGTGTGTGTGTGTGTGTGTGTGTGTGTGTGTGTGGACAAAACGCTGTTACGAGGTTGCCAGTTGCCGGGAAAGGTATTTTAATTATTTGATCGTAGGGGTAAAAGGTTAATTGAAAGCTGGATGGTTAAGCACTGGCTGTGTGCACGCCTGACTGACTGCGGCACGAAATTCTGTCAGCGACAGAGGTGTACATAGACCTGCCTGCGTATCTGAGAGGCAGCTCAGGTGAGGTGTAATGATACATTTACGTCCTGGATGCTGCTGTCGTGGATGACATGTAACCTATAGCCTACCGAGCGTTATGGTATAAACAATTATGGTATTGTGTAAACACGCTTTGAAAGAAATATATGGGGAATCTATGGGTCAAATAATAGTGGAGCGGAGTCAAATAATGGCTCTAAAATAATTTTGCTGAAAAAACAAAAGAATAAAATGTAAAAATTATAAAATAAATAAATACATAAATGTAATAATAATAATAAACATTTTCTAATCTTGAATCTTCTTTCCAGTATAATCTATTCTGTATATTAAATATTACATTCTTTATTTTCTAGAAAAAATATTTTGGTCACAATATCCGTTCATTCATATCCATTCCCAATACAGTACATTATATCTTGATACCGTGATTACAGCCCAGATTTAAACTAACTTGCTGTAAAAATAAATGAATTACAAACGGTGCTCCTACAACTAAAATTAAACCAGCCAGTGTTTTCTATTTACACAAGTCCAAAATATACAATACAATAGCGATAACAAACTACTTCCAGCGTGAAACATCGTTTAATAGAATTAAATGGTTGCTACAGAGCAGAAAGAAACAGGCAGAGACACCCAGGCCCATTAGGTTGGAGCGATGATGCACTTTCAGATGATGAAAGTGTTGTCAAGCAGCTTTACTGTCGTATCGCTATGACTGTTATTAATAATACCACTGGAGAAACGTGGGCAATATTTGCAATGGTATTACAACAGTGAATATCCCTGGATCTTCCATCTATGCCTATGGATCCTAACTTTGAGGCTAGAAATTATGTCAAATGAATAAGTTAAAATTGTTGATTTCCAAAATTGTTGCGGTTATTAATGGCTGTACAGGAACAACTACCAACACATATAAAGCACCAAATGGTGGTGTAAAATATAAATGTAAGATTTTCTTGGAAGGATCATACAAACCAAAGAGGTACTCAGTTGAATTCAAGATTTTCAACATTCTAATTTAGAATGAAATAGATACCCAAGTAGTAAAAGGTATAAGATGTAAGCATGAAAAATATATATCAGTCAAAAGATATAAGCATGGAACTTGGATTCATAACATTATGGCCCTCCTAGACTGTGTGTGTGTGTGTGTGTGTGTGTGTGTGTGTGTGTGTGTGTGTGTGTGTGTGTGTGTGTGTGTGTGTGTGTGTGTGTGTGTGCGCGTGCCAGATGTGGTTGGGTACAACGCTGAACTTTAAAGGTGTCCATCGAGTGTTTCTTGGATCAAAGTGCTTGGCTGTCACCAGAGATAAAGACAACGCCATGACTTCTTCTTCGCCACAACCTTTGATTTAGAAGGAAGAAAACATTTTTTAATACGCTGTCCAGACGGTGTGGTATTGAATTCCGAAGGAGACACGAGGAGTGGGCGGAATATAATGATAATTTAATTCTCAGTGATTATATTACTAGTCCGTCGAGCATATTTGAGTCCCTCGTAATGGAAAGAGGAAATTGAGGCTGAGGAGGAGAAAGCATCACACATCGGCTGCCACGATTTGAATCTGCTTCACGTACAGTCCAAAAAACCTCGACAAGAGAATCTTGTCCAGGGCTGTATTATTCATTTTCCAGCGATGATTCAGCCGTAGCGAACTTCTCCACCTTCAGTTTCTTTCTCCGGGGTGAGGTACTTACTGGATGAGACACTTAAGCCAGCACTACAACCCAACTCCGAGACAGAAAATCCCATGCGATTTATGGAGTGGACCTATATGCCAGATGATCCTTCCTTCTTCCCATCATTCAAAGGCTGCTCTAATTCATCGAATCATCCGAAGAACCTACGTCAGCATCATGATGTGGCGATTCACCTCCACAGTCCCGCTACCCATCAGCCCACATCCTTGGCCGTGCCAGAGGCGTTCTGTAGGTGATCCTGGCCTACGTCCGTTCCACACACCACACAGTGCAATTTGTTTTCAATATTTTTTCGATTGGAATGTAACTCATGATTCAGAACCGAAGGAATGACATGCAGGAAGCAGCTCTTTTATTTCAAAAGAACGATTCTGACGAGGAAATATTACTTGGCACACAAAGCTCCTTGAAAAAGCACTTGTGTGAGCTCAGTAAAAACTATGTATTGAATGGAATGACTTCATTCAAATCTGTGCTTTCAGAAAACAGGGCATACAACAGAGGGAACTGGTAATTGTTCATTGCACCCAAGCTGATCCTACAGTGGAGTTCAAATTCCCAACTGGCCCATGGCTGCGAGAACATTCCGAGCCCAATGCTCCACAGCCACAGAAGAGCCCCTGAACCCGCAGAGAAGCCTGGCGTCTCTGCTGAGCAACAATTTTGTCACCCTACAGCCCATGATGCCATAACACAAGCACACCCAGCAGGAGGCCCATCCGGCTACATGCTAACCCACGACACACCCACGCCAAACCACCCACGCCCCACTCATCCCGGAAACCCCAGTGCCTATAATTTTATCTGAGGTTAAAATTGTTTAGAATGGCCACCCGAACCATTCACACCCACGTGTGTGTGTGTGTGTGTGTGTGTGTGTGTGTGTGTGTGTGTGTGTGTGTGTGTGTGTGTGTGTGTGTGTGTGTGTGTGTGTGTGTGTGTGTGTGTGTGTGTGTGTGTGTGTGTGTTGATAGACTGCAACCATTCTCAGTGTTTTGAATGACGACAGCCATGCTCAGAGTTCATATAAGTTTCCACTTGATTAAAACTGAGACGCTCGTC
Source organism: Zeus faber (assembly GCF_960531495.2). Taxonomy (NCBI): domain Eukaryota; kingdom Metazoa; phylum Chordata; class Actinopteri; order Zeiformes; family Zeidae; genus Zeus; species Zeus faber. Next base: position 18,087,161 of record NC_137208.1, on the reverse strand, counting down.
ATTGTTTAAGTCATGAAGGCTACAGGTAGATATCAGCAGGAGCTGTGTTCAGTTTGCCCATACAAGGCCGTCAGGTTTATTCGAGTAATAAGCGAGCTGTCTGGGCGACGGCTGACCTTTCAGTAAGAACCACGGTTTGTATGGATCCCACTAGCTTTTTGGATTTCTATTTTTCTCTTTTTTTCATTAGATGAGCGGCCTGGTTATGTGACCTGACCTTTTAGGATAAACACAGTACATATAGGCTTAGAATGTTTTCATTTCAAAACATTTTAAGCACATTTATTTTCACCAACCTAAACACCCTAAGAAATGGATATTTGTGAACTTCAACGCCTTTAGAGTTCATTTGACTATCATTCATTTTTATCAGGAGACCTAAAACTAATCATTGTGTGAAATACCGAAGTTATAGCTTGACTGTGCTTGTCTGGGGGGATTTGGTGTTTTTGTTAGCCTTGTGATGTAACTTGGCCACAGGCTGTCAAAAAGGCTCATTCCCCACCGTTTCACCCTCTATGCTGTTTGAAGGGCACGCAGGTGGAGCACAAATTTTCTTGGCTCCACTGTTACGCCCCCCGTCGAGTTCCTGTGAAGCCCGGTCGCCTTTATACAAAACCCACTCCCCCCAAAAAAATCCAGCAGTGCTTGCCAGAATCTGTAAAGGAAGTTTCAATGCCAATTTAATGCCAATTTTTTTCACATAGTGATGGAGCCCACCAGATGAAAAGCCCTTTTATGTATTTTTTTTTGTGATTTTGCAAGTAAAATGTTTTTTTGTCTTGCATGCAGACAGATATTCACATATGGAAGCGTGTCAAGCACAAGTACTTTGTTACTGTTCTGAAGTATATTTTTCAAGTACCTTTTCCTGCTCAAGTATAGTCAGTGTATTCGACCACTTTTGACTTCTACGCCACTACATTTCAGAGCAAATATCTATACATTTTAACTTGTCATTCTGTGGTGTTGGAGCCACTTAACTTGAAAGAAAATTTTGCACAGCATATAATCCGTTCAAAATAATACGTAAGAGAGGTATACCTCGTCCTGTCGGGGCTCGAATTAGCACACAATATTTGGCACGCACGATGTTATAGCTGTATACGGCTGGTTTACAGGATTGGGGAGGCAAACACTAAAGCATTGCCAACAGTTACCAATACCACTTTCCCAATGCACCAAAAACCCGGTACACCCGGGTTTCATTCCCGGGACAAATGACCCTGCAGGTTTTTATCAGCTCCACTTCCGATCGCCTCTGATGGAAACAGGACACCCGAGTAGACGCGCAAATCTTCGGCCCTTTACTGGCTCGATGCGATGCACATTGAAGTTCTGGACGTTGGCGCCAAATAGGCAAGAATATCCATGTATCTTTCGACTATTTCATATTCGATATAGAATCCAAAATCAGAAGTTATCCACTTTTTTCCTGCATGCGGCGACCACAAAATGTTTTTAGCGTTTGGATCGCTCTGTGGGAACCACAGCGGAGAACCCCCACGCTCCATGCTGGGCACCGAGCCACTTGGACACCGCCCCAAGCCCAGTCTCTGAACCGGAGGAGCGTCTCCGCTACCCACCGCCGAAGGACCGGTGCGGGCATGGATTCTCCTTGCTGTTCCCACTATGTTTTCACAATCACACTGGAACCATGACACACCCCTTTTCCAGCGTGTTCGTGACGCTGAACATGACACACCCCAAAAAGGAAAAAGAAAGCAGTGCTTAATTTGTAAATCAGGATCACAGAGAGGCTCCTAATTTAGCAGGTCGGGGGGAGTAAAAGAGTCACAAAACAATATCCACGGAGCAGTGGGGTGGGCCGACGATACATCTCAAATAAAAACACAATGACAAGATTCACAAAAGGAGTGTGCAGCTTTTGCTGCTTTACCCGGCCCAAATAACAGAGAAAGCATCTGGGGGCACTGTTGGTGGATCGGGAATTTAAACTCCACTTGCTGATTAGCTTGGGTGCAAGTGTCCAATTCACAAGGCACTCGCAAATTGTGAAATCCATCGCTAACTGCACTGCCATACAAATAGCGTCTCAGTGCATGTGAGAGAAAAATGCACATGATCAATTCTTTAAATCACGTTTTACATGTTTTATATAGGACAATTGCCTTTTCTTTAGGACCGTTATTGTTCAATATCTATATAAATCCTATGTTCTTCAGTTCATTGCACAAGATATGCACCCTGCCTAACACAGGCTTCTTTACAGTCTCTTCAGCGATGCTGTGCTTTACAGGTTTGAGAATCCATACCCACCACTGTGTTTTATACGCAAGGCAGAAGAGATCCTTATCTCAATGGGACTTTTCCTGAATAAATAAATGACATCATGATATGTGTTGCTGATTGTCCAATGTTACAGATCGTGTGTTCGATGTTGGAGCTGGTAATATCTCACAGCTTTCTAAAACCATAACCATTTGTGACCAACCATCATGTACAGCTCAAATACACAGTGCAAGGTCTATACTAGTGGAAGGTTCTTTGGAAGGCCTTCTTGGCAGGGGTTGGCATGTTCTCCCCGTGTTAATGTGAGTTTCCTCCCCATTAAATGATTCCCGGGTTCGCCCTCCCGCTGATGCCCTTGACCGAGGCGCTGACTTTAGAGCTGGACATGGTTGCTATGGCTGCTCATGGCTGTTAAATTGCTAGGATGGGGTCCAATGCGGGGTGTTTTAGCAATGACTTCTACAGAAGCTGTGAGATTAAGCAATTGTTCAGAAGGGTGGAATCATTGTGGAAGTAAATTTGTAATTTGGATTGGATGTTTAAGCAGAAAAAGCAGCCAACTTTGCTCCACGGCCCATTCATGAACGGCGGAATGGAGACGATGTTCCTTTTTAAACATGATGTAAAATGACCGAGCCTCGTATGAAACAGCATTTACCGTTCAGTAGAGTGGTCCGGGAAAGAGGTCTCGATAAGTTAAGATAACCTAGGAATTGACTTTATTTGGTTGACCGTATTCCCTTTGAAATATTAAAAACCCTTTGTATATCAAAGAGTATTAATGGTTTGATATGTACAGAACCCAATCTCAATGAAGTTGAGACGTTGTGTAAAACGCAAATAAAAACAGAATACAATGATTTGCAAATCCTTTTCAACCTATATTCAATTGAATACACTATAAAGAAAAGATGTTTAATGTTCAAACTGATAAACTTTATTGTTTTTTTTGCAAATATTCACTCATTTTGAATTTTTTTGCCTGCAATACGTTCCAAAAGAGCTGGGACAGGGGCAACAAAAGACTGGGAAAGTTTAGGACTGTTCAAAAAACACCTGTTTGGAACATTCCACAGGTGAACAGGTTAATTGGAAACAGGTGAGTGTCATGAATGGGTATAAAAGGAGCTTCCCTGAAAGGCTCAGTCGTTCACAAGCAAGGATGGGGCGAGGTTCACCACTTTGCGAACAACTGCGTGATCAAATAGTCCAACAGTATAAGAACAACGTTTCGCAACGTACAATTGCAAGGAATTTAGGGATTTCATCATCTACAGTCCATAATATCATAAAAAGATTCCGAGAATCTGGAGAAATCTCTGCACATAAGTGGCAAGGCCGAAAAACCAAATTGAATGTCTGTGACCTTCAATCCCTCAGGCGGTACTGCATTAAAAGCCAACATCATTCTGTCAAGGATATTACCACGTGGGCTCAGGAGCACTTTGGAAAACCCTTGTCAGTGAACACAGTTCGTCTCTACATCTACAAGTGCAAGTTGAAATTCTACCATGCAAAGCGAAAGCCATGTATCAGTGTTAGTGCCCATGGCATGGGTAACTTGCACATCTGTGAGGGCACCATTAATGCTGAAAGGTACATGCAGGTTTAGGAGCAACATTTTCTGCTATCCAAGCAACGTCTTATACAGGGTCGTCCCTGCTTATTTCAGCAGGACAATGCCAAGCCACGTTCTGCATGTGTTACAACAGCGTGGCTTCGTAGTAAAAGAGTGCAGGTACTAGACTGGCCTGCCTGCAGTCCAGACCTGTCTCCCATTGAAAATGTGTGGCGCATCATGAAGCGCAAAATACGACAACGGAGACCCCGGACTGTTGAGCAACTGAAGTTGTACATCAAGCAAGAATGGGAAAGAATTCCACCTACAAAGCTTCAACAATTAGTGTCCTCAGTTCCCAAACGCTTATTGAGTGCTGTTGAAAGGAAAGGTGATGTAACACCGTGGTAAACATGCCCCTGTCCTAAGTTTATCAGTTTGAACATTAAATATCTTGTCTTTGCAGTGTATTGAATATAGGTTGAAAATGATTTGCAAATCATTGTACTCTGTTTTTATTTACATGTTACACAACGTCCCAACTTAATTGGAATTGGGGTTTGTAGTCTAGAACAGTACATTATCGGATTACATTATTTTGTCTTCACAAAAGGTTATTGTATGATTTCTGTATCTTTTCGTGTCATAGTGTGAAGCTTAGACAGCCACACAAACATATTAGATAGATTCTTAGAACACAACGCTCTAAGAGATCAGTACCACAGGCTTGCTGAACACATAGTTTTTTTTAAATTCCAATTAGGAATTCAAATTATAGTTTTTATGTCATTTGAAAACATTGCAACTCTCCTTGTTCCCCTTCAACGCTGATTCTTGAAAAAAGGGACATTTTTTAGCAATTGTGATATATGACTGTGAACCCTGGCAAATATATATAATACATCTATATATACATATATATTTTTTTTTAAATATCAGCTGTATATACTCATTTATTAATTATTGCCAAATTGCTCCTGTTTATATATTTATATAACAATTTTATGTTTATATTTATATAAACCTAAAATAAAATTTATATTTATTGGTTAATTGTATATTGCCAAATTCATATTGTTCATTGTTTATTTTAGTTGTATTTGTTGGTTTATTCTATCAAATCTACCCATCTATCTATCTTACCTTTCCTTTGCAGGGTATGTGCTTTCATTGTACATTCAGTGTTCCTCATGGCTGGTATATGTGAGAGTGTGTGTGTGTGTGTGTGTGTGCGTGTGTGTGTGTGTGTGTGTGTGTGTGTGTGTGTGTGTGTGTGTGTGTGTGTGTGTGTGTGTGTGTGTGTGTGTGTGTCCACGTGTCTGTTTGTACCTGGGCAGTAAGTCGCCTGTTGCTAGGTTTCCCTCCGCTGTAGGTGGAGGAGATGCTTTCTCTTTTCCACAACTGAGAACTGCCGAGACACTCATGAGAGGAAAATATTTCTAATGTATTATATGCTGTAGTTTCACTTTTTTTTCCATTTGGTTAAAATATTTTATTGTTAAATATTGTTTATCTGCCTTTCTGAATATATATATATATATATATTTTAATTACCACTGATGCTGTTTGATTTTAATACCAGCATTGTTATTCAGAACTAATGAATTCCATCCATGAGTTCCATCTCTAATTCTAGTTATCGCTGTAATATTCATAAATTTGGAATTAACAAGTGTACAGCGAGCCACTCCGTGCAGCCGGTACGCTTTGTGACATCATCATCCAAATCCATTTAGTGGGCTAATTTGTGCGTCATCATCCAATTCCACTAAGTGGGGTGATTTGTGACATCATCATCCATCATCCAGTGCAGACAGGCACACGTTCTGCATGAGAGGGAACGCTGGGTGCGTGATCTTCAACGTCCCGCACGCACGCAAGAGGAGGAGACTCCCACGTGACTTAATCACTGTCTGAAGAAACCCGGACTCCACCCTGAATTTCTAATATGCCGTTATTTTCACATTCGGTGCTTATTTTATAATGCAAATAATATAAAATAATAACCACTTATATTGTGTGGCTTCCCCTCGTGCCACCAATACAGTTTATCGAGGCATGGACTCCACAAGACCTCTGAAGGTGTCCTGTGGTATCTGGCACCAAGACGTTAGCAGCAGATCCTTTAAGTCCTGTAAGTTGCGAGGTGGGGCCCCCATGGATCAGGCTTGTTGTTCCAGCACATCCCACAGATGCTGGATTGGATCGGACCCTTACCCCGGCCATCCACATGATGTAGAAGAAAACGTGATTCATCAGACCAGGCCACCTTCTAACATTGCCAGTGCCAGTGCCATTGTAGGTGCTTTCGGCAGTGGACAGTGGTCAGCCTGGGCACTCTGACCCGTATGTGGCTCCGCAGCCCCATACACAGCAAGCTGTGATGCACTCTGTTCTGACACCTTTCTATCATAGCAACATTAACTTTTTCAGAAATTTGTGCTACAGTAGCTCTTCTGTGGGATCGAACCAGACGGGCTAGACTTCGTTCCCCATCTGCAAAAATTAGATCATGGGCGCCCATGACCCTGTCAGGGCTTCACCGCTTGTTCTTCCTTGGACCACTTTTGGTAGGTACTGACCACTGCATACAGGGGAACACCCCACAAGACCTGTCGTCTTGGAGATGCTCTGACCCAGTCGTCTAGCCATCACAATTTGGCCCCTGTTAAATTTGCTCAGATCCATTACGCTTGCCCATTTTTCCTGCTTCTAACACATCAACCTCAAGAACTGACTGTTCACTTGCTGCCTAATATATCCCCACCCCTTGACGGGTGCCATTGGAACAAGATGAGTAATGTTATTCACTTTACCTGTCAGTGGTTTTAATGTTGTGGCTGATCAGTATATTGCTTCAAGACATAATCTTGATTATTATTATTATTTTTTATTTTTTATATTAACACAGTATTGTTGCTGATGTATTTCTTTGTGAATCCATATAAAATCGTATATAAATTTAATCCGTAATTTACAATAAACATCTTGAAGCTAAGCATTATTGTGCGTCAGAAAGGCCACTCTTGCACAACCTTCACTGCCCCACAGGAAGTGGTGAAAATTATGTTTCAATTGGAGTAGTACACATTCTTTTCAAACAGCTAATTACCATCATCATTACTTCATGGCATTTTATTTGTGACACTTAGTCGCCAAGTATGAGAAACCATTCGTTGCAAAATGTCAAAGTACAAAAATAACCCACATGTAGTCTTTGAAATTGTGTCACTTTGACTTTTATAGCACTTTGATTTTCCCCCTTACATGACATCTTGAGAGAAATGCAAAGACACCAAGTCTTGGGTTCCGTTTATTTATTAGGTCTACTAGAAATGGGCTCAAACAAGTTGGAAATTATTTGGGGCTTTATGGATTTTATTAAACCGAGGAAATGAAAGCTGTTTTCATTGAATTGTTTGGAGATTGAAAATGTGTGTGTGGGGGGGGGGGGGGGGGGGGGGAGTCCAAGGTCTATTGGTCTTTTTCTGATTATACAAAAGCCGTCCGGGTTGAAAATGCAATAAGGCACCCAGAAAACAGATTAAGTCCTCTGAGTCCCATGAAGTTTGTTGTTTAACTCCTGTATGTGTGGTATAGACGTGTGACTTCCTAACCCTCTACCAGAGATCTGGGAGTTTCAGGGTCCCCGCCCCCAATATCTGTGCTGTTCCTAGACCGCTACGACTTCTTCATGTCCTCTAATCAGTGATGTTTCTCCAGCTTCTAATGCTCCTTCTTCACGCTGTTGACTTCATGTATCACCATCGTGGTTGTCGGCTCCTTGTCCGTTACTGTGATGTCATTTTGGTGGGCCAGCGCTTGTTTATCTAGATTGGGAAGTCCCACAGGATCTTGATGTCGTCCGTCATTGTCAACCCCTCCCATGTCCAGTCTGTTCCTGTAGATCAGCTGTTCCTCGTGATCAGATACCTGCGACTTGGTCGCACCACAGTTTTATGCGGTTCCTTATGCCCCGTGCTCCACTATCGCAACGGCAACGCCCAACTTTGCACATTTTAGATCGGCTTCAGACACCGGTAGGCCTGTAGAGGAGCTGGGCTAGCCATTGCACTTCTGCTTGCTTCTCGGCCACACCATCGGGTTTTTTTTGGAAGCCATTTTCCTAATGCACTCGTGGGATTTTTGAGCATTTCAAACCGATATTGGTCTGTTCTATATGTTAATCTTCTTCTAGTGTTGATTTCCATCCATGTGTGATCCATTGCTCTCGTCCGTCTTGTTTGCCCAAATGGGTGTCTTAAGTGCTGCCTTCAGCCCTCCCGCCCCCCGCCGCACACACACACACACACACACACACACACACACACACACACACACACACACCCACACACACACACTCTCTCTCTGGCATTGGCCACTATATCATCAGCCCCCCCTGACAATGAGGGGCTAACTATGGGATGTCAGGAGGTTTTCTAGGACTGATGGACAACTGGAGCTATTTGCGGCATGTCCCTCTCTTAATTATTCCAAGTGACTTTGGTGCAACATTAGGGACAGCAGACCCCAGTGACTCATTCCACACAGAAATAGAAAGTCTGTTAGTGGCTGTAAACAAGTTTGCCGGTGTCTTGACACTGGAAAATCGCCCCTCACCGTTCAGAATGGTCATGGGAATCCTGGATGACATTAAAGGGCCCGGTCGTTGTCAAATCAAGTTTTAGCCTGTCTACCCGTCAGAGGACATATTTTACAACACTTCTGATCTTAGCTCACTTTACCCTCGTTTTTCCAGTTTAGTCCCGTTGAGGTTCAAAATCTGTTTTACGAGGCAATAATCCTGAATGCACAAGATAAAAGGCAGACCACTCCAAAATAAAACAAGCATATTGACTTGCATTTTTTGGCCAACTCTGTTCGTACTTTGGGAGTGTGGCTGCCACCACCGAAGTGGCAGCCACACTAATCCTGGGCTCAATTACCTAGACCCAGGGCAGGTGTGGCTGCTCAAAGCACACCATCCCCACACCACAACCAAGTATAGCCTTATACAATAATAATATATCATAAAAGTGTCAAAGTGTTTTGTTTTCTAAATGCTAAATAGGGCCGGGCAACTCTCAAATAGAGGGTACGGTGGTGACGGTACTTTGTCCACAAATTTCATGTCAAAGCAATGGTGCCTCCGCCCCTAACTGAAAAACAAGAATACTTAAGCGTGTTATCTGAAAGTATACTTAGTATATACTATACTTTTTCACAACTTATACATTTAAGCGATGTTACATTGAAATCAACCTCGTTTTGCATTAAAATGTGCTCAAATATATAAAGAAAATCTATTTTTCATGTATTTTTGTGGTACGCAGACTTCAGCCGTCAGAATGACATTAAAGCATTACTTTAGAGGGCTGATAAAGTCGGGCTAAAGCAATGATGGTTTCCACAATGCAAAGTGTGCCAGGCATTGGCCCCTGTCAGCCGGGGAGGGGTTTCTGAGACCCACCGGGGACCCTCTGTCTCCGGAGGCCTCGTCTGCTTAATTACCACTCTGTCAGGTACATTGCGTAAAAAAGAAAGAAATAACCGAGTGGCGCGATCCCTCTGACCTCGTCACAGGGGAGCGGTGTGACGAAATAAAAAAGGAAAAGTCGGGCTTTCTTCCTGAGGCCTGAAAAGCCTCAGGAAGTGAATGAGGGATGACTTACCCAGGAGGAATTTCTAAATTACTTCAGCACTTCTTTTCCTTATTTGGGTCAGAACATTATATTTGGTTAGAATGTGTTTATATGGTTACAGGTAAAGATAACACTTTATTAATCTCATTTCTTTTTTGGAAAGATAATTTTATTTCTCTGTTCATAAAACACATTTAAATTTAACAACGTTGCATTTAAATTGTAATTATTCATGAAATAAATATCAAATTACATACATTTATTGAATGAATTACATAAAATAATGAATACATAAAAATAATATGAAGTTTGGTTTTATATTAAATAATTATTATTTGTACGTATTCCACATTAATTATTTAATTAATTATTTAAATGTATTATGATAATTACTAATTGTATTTTTCTACATTTTATTCCTAAAAATAGTCGTGCCTTTTGAATTTTGTCGTCTAAAACTTTTTACTTGAGAAGAGGGCTCGAAACCTTCACCGGCGCTATACACAGCGACACCAAACGCAATTAATTTTAGCTCATTTAAACCACTACCCATTTGTCTAAGACAAAGCTATTCTTGTCTGTTATTGTGAATTTGTGTTTTTTTGGGCTTTTAGTGATGCCGGACATGTTTCAACCCCTCCCCTTGGGGAAAAACAAAAAATAAAAGACTTGTAATGGAAGTAAAAGAGGAAGTGCCATGAAATAAAGAGGAGGAGAGCAGGCTTGGGAATCCGAACAAAGTAGTAGTAGATCAAATCAAAGCATAAAGTTAATCCACTTTCTAAAAGAAGTACCGATACGATTGCCCTGTCAAGATTAATACAGATGCATCTCATGTCTTTTCAAGTCCTTATGTGTATTTTAGGCATTTTTGTCTCTGTAATAGAAAAGTAAAATGAAGCTTCCCCAAAATTGAATTCTTTTTATTTTCCTTTCATTTAAGTCAGGGATGGCTCCCATCGTCATAGTTATCTTATTTTTTTAAATGTCATCTTTGTCCCTCATTGTGTCCTTTGTCTTCACCTCACTTCTACAACATTCCTCTCGAGTTCCCAATCATCTTTTTATTTATAAACACTTTTTTAACCTCAGAGACCCCCTTAAATGAAACTTGATTCAATCGGTGTCGTGTGACAATTAAAGATTTTTCTCTCTCTCTCTCTTCTCTGATGAGACCCCCCCCCCCCCCGGCCCCGCCCGCCCACATTTATTTAAAAGATGAGATATACAGTACACTGCATTATATATATTCATGTATTTATTCAGGGTCAATGGTCGTTTTTGTCTGAATTGCTTCTATTTCCTTGGTAGAAAGACCATATACTGTAGTCATACATTTAGTCAGGGATCATCGATATTTGACTATTTAGGAAACGTTTACACCTCAAATCGTCTCCAACCCTCACAACCCACACTGCTAACCACTAAAAACATGACAAAACGTCACAAACCCGCAAAACTCTGCTTATCATTACGCCCTGCCAGTAGCATTCATTCGTAGCAAACAAATCTTTGAAATGACTCGAGAGTCAAGAGTCACTCCGGCATGAAATGATTCTTGTGAGAATTCCACTCTTGGCTCGGAGCTGACTCTAAATCGCATTCATCCTTCCAGCCAACTCCACCGTTGCTCACCGCGTGTTACACCAACTTAACCGAGAGCCGCAAAATCAAAGGACTCTTTTTCAATCAAAGGACTCCGCTTCAGTGTCAAACCTGTTGGTATTCTTGCCAGACCTTGTTGAAGACGTTCTGTTGATTCAACGCACGGATCTTGTTATTCTAAGTTTTTATATAAGTAACATTTGTATAAGTAATAAGTATTTTGTTAACTTCTTTACAACCATTTAGCATTAAACGTTGTTTCAACGTTGAAACAACATTTGACATTATTTCAACCACATTTCAACGTTGAAGGTCGGTCATGCGCCGGCTGGAATTCGGTGTGAGGCCATGTTAATGAAGAGAAAGAAAGAAAGAAAGCGAAACAAAAAGTGTACAAGGATCACCGTTGGGTGCATGGGGGCCACGGGGGGCGGTGGGGGTGTTGCTGTACCCTGAAGAGGAGGGTCCACGGGGGGGATGCCAGTTGTCAGCATGGTGGGGAATTTGGGAATTCGCTCCTTCATATAGAGCCTCTGCTCTAAAGTAGAGAGGAGCCTTTATTATTCATCTACCACTTTTATTCCGTTTTAAAAATGGCATTTGATTTTATTTGAGATGATGAAAATTCAGCTGACACATACCTAGTTAGTAAACGCTATCAAAATACATGTATGTTAGGCGTTAATAATGCTGTTGATGCCCCTGACCAAGGCACTAGCAAATGAACTGGAGTTGGTCCCCGGGAGGCTGCCTCCTGCTCATAATGACAGGATGGGACCAATGAAGAGGGTTAACTTTGTTCATTCCAGCCTACTTGTACAATGATAAACAAAGATATTCTATTATGTTCTGTTCAAACCATTGGCAAAGTGCGAGGGAGAGCCCTCAAGTCGAGCATCAGCATTGTTGTTGTATAGTTTTTATTTATTTTATTTATTTATTCTTTCACTTGTTGTGATGCACTTGGAATTGCATATTGTGTATGAATTGTGTGTTTATTATGGGTCCAGCCTGTAGGAGCCCTATTGCAATTATTTGGCAGCTCTATTGTTAATGTTTGGGTGAAAGTTCTCAGAATTTTGAAGCCTAAAACTATCTGGAACACCAATTTCAGCAATTCAATTTCATTTTGTCTTGTTTGACCCGCGCTGTCACAAAGACTTTGTGGTGGAAGTTTCATCCAAAGTCATCCACACGCGGAGCAGATATTAGCGAAAAGCCGCCCAAATTTAGATCAATATTACAGAGGCGAGCCAATGCATTTGACGCCAAAATATGTCCAAACCAGCTAGAACTATGTGGAAGACATACTTCGGCACGAGCTACGTACACGGTTGAGGTGTCGTTTCAACTGCTATGTCACAAGGATCTCATGGTTCAAATTTAATCCAAATCGATCCACATATGGAGCAGATATTAGGGAAAAACCGAACAATTTTGACCCAAAATATTCAGCTGCTCTCGATTAACTGACACGTCACATGTCTCGTTCTAAAATGAAGGAGATGAGATTTACAGTAAGACACTTCATGACGTCATCATATTATTTGCTATAAATGTACAGATTCCGATTGAGAATGTCCAGTTGGACCCTGTGCGGCATGGACTCGGTCACTCTGTAGTGTTTCGACGTTATCAAACTATCAATTTGTATATTACTATGTGTATATTTACATAGCTTCTTACCGGTAGATGTCAGTAGATCAGTTGGATTGATATTTTAAATCTGTGGTCCAATTTACTTTGCGGGTATAATGAAAAATACAATAAAAAGTAATCCTGAAAGATTTGTCAGCGCGTCCACTCGAAACGGAAATGTGCTGAGTGATGTGTTCAAGATCCAGTGAGGCATTGGAAAAATCGAATTTCTGACCGAACAAGAGAAAAACGTTTTTTGTATTTCATGGAAACGTAACTTACTGAGAATGTACTCCAAGTAAAAAAAAACTCTGACGAGTCTTGCCTTTCTTCTTAATTTTTAGAAGCTTTGCTGTTTCTTTTTCGGCTACTTCCTTAAATTTCCTGTTTGGAAACCTGCTTTTGTGTTTGTACTTTTCCATCGTGCTGTCTTCACTCTTCTGTGTGGATTTTACTACAATGTAGTAGTAGTACAAATGTCTATAATTACCATATGTTGTCTATAATGTACCATATGTTACCATAACACACACATTTTTTAACTTTTGCCCATTGATCCTTATTTCAAATTAATTATTTAATATTATGTAAAACTGTTTTATGTTATTGTATATTGTTATTTATTTGGTGAATGAATGACATCAAGTATGTGACACCAGGGAGCAAATGACTTGACTCATTGAGTACTATAAAGACTGACCACTTGCACGTACCATAAAAATTAAGAGGCCGCTTGTATACTGTACACTTAGAACGAGGCGCTTGAAACTTGGTGAACTGTAACTTGTGTTGCGTTTTACAAAACCCCGGAAACTGTAATCGTTCAAAGAAGACGTTTTCCTACTGCAGGAAGTTCGAAGAACCATTGGAGGAACCGACTTTTCCTTTTGTGCCCGCACTGCTGTCACCCAGGAACGATCGTAATTCTTAAAACATCGTTCTTCAGGGATATTTAAAGTGAACGCCAGAAGAGCAACATGCAGTGACGTAAGTGCACGTTGATTGGTGCAGACGTAACCACGGTGTTTGTAACTTTGTGCCTTGTGCTGCGTTTCACCGAACCCGGCGAACTGTAATACGTACCTAAAACGACTTAACTGGACTGTATTGCTGCCTGCAGCTATATTTATTGTTATTATTATAAGGTTATGGTTGAGGTCTCGTTGTAGGCGGGGCGTATCAGACGTCTTCTGGTGCAAGTCTCATCCACATCAATCTACATTTGTTGCAGGAATTGGGGAAAAAGCGTTTGCAAATTTACAGGAAGTTGAAGAACATTAGCATACCTTGATTAGTTTGTGGAGTGGGGCACGTTGTGACATCATGAACCGATTTTGTGGAGTTTGTGGAGCGTAACGCATCATCCAATTCGTTTTACATGTGCAAATTGTGACTCTGGGCACGCATTCACACCGTACAATGTGCGTGGTATAGACTCCATACAGTAGGTCTGTAGTGGTTGCAAACCTTGTGTGTGTGTGTGTGTGTGTATCTTCTTACCTGCTTGACATCAACGGGGCTTTTCATTTGATATTTTATCTCTTTTGCCCTTTTTGTAAATAAACACATTATGTTTGCATCTAACCCCCTGTTAGATGCGGTGTTGTGTCCCTCCCTATTTATGGGATTGGAGCCAGTCGTAACATACAAATTGTAGGAGTCCATGATACGTTCCATGGACTTGGAACGCATCGTAAAACTAGGACTCGGAAAACTATGATCAAGTAGATTCGTCATTGCATTGCATTACGTCACTCCATCTTCGTTGCCCCACACAGCAGTCAGTCACTTGTCCGTCACTCCGTCATCATTGTGCGACTTGGCAGGCAAAGGAATGTAAGGCGCGAACTAGCGAAATTCAAGCAGTTTATTAACTGTCCGAGCAGAAAGGAGAACACAGTGGATCACCGCCTTCCACAAAGTGGAAAGTGCAGCTCTATTTCCACATGCAACACAGTGAGTTATAACAATGAGAAGTGCTGGTTAACAGGCAAACATAGACCGTTCTTTTAAGGGCATTACATCTACATGCATACACATACACACACAGGGTGTGTGTGTGTGTGTGTGTGTGTGTGTGTGTGTGTGTGTGTGCGTGTGTGTGTGTGTGTGTTTTTGTTTCGTTCAATTAGGAAAAAGTAAATACATCTAAAAATAATAAAACTCACTGTTTTTTATTTGTTTCATATCGAGAAACGGGAAACGAGCACGCACAGCAGAGCATAGATGCGTATTGGAGTCTCCATTTGCGCCACTGCTCTAAACTTGCCTGTTTTACGAATTATCAGTCTTAAATAAATACAAAACTTAAAGGAGACCTATTATGCTCCTTTTTACACGAGTTAATATAGGTCTCTGAGGTCCACAAAACATGTTTTTGAAGTTTTTTTGCTGCAAATACCACTCAGATTACGCATCCAAGCCATTTTAACACACGTCCAATCCAGCCTGCCTGAAAACAGGCTGTATCAGTGGGTGGAGCCGCCCTCCTGAGGCCCCGGGTTCCGTGAGCCAATGGGTTTTGAGCACAATTTCTGGGTTTTGAAAGCCAATGGCGTTTGAGCATGGCTTCCAGGTTTTGTTCTATTTACTCCGCGACTTTCACTGATTACACCTTGTCAGTCCACCGAAATCTGTTTCTGAACAAATTCGCAAACAAATAGGCAACCCAGTAAAGGAATCTTCATTCATATTAGATCTACAAGACCTCATTTAAAAGTTTGTTCCGACTTTCTTTGCCTTGCTCCAGGCTCGTGGGAGACAAGGACACCGGGACTCACACACAGGGATTTTATTTGTTTTCGTGTAAATGTCGAAAAATAAAATAAAATAAATACATATTTAATAACAACACACATTTTTGATTGGTTTTGTTTGGGGAGGCTTGGGGGATGGCTGTTTTTTTTTTTTTCTTGTAAAAAACCTGCAGGTGTAATGTAACTGACCTTGTCTGGATGTAATAAGCTGTGGGTGAGCCGAGCAGACTGCATCCCATCCCACGTTCTTTCCTTCACTCAGGAAGTATTTTCTGGTGCACCCTGGATAACCATCTTCCTTCAACGATTTGTACATTTGAGTTTATTTATTTATACTGTAGGTTCGTAATATACATTATTATTGTTAAGGCAGTTTTCTGTTGATTTACAAAGTGCCATAAAACAACGATGTACCCCAAAATGGATGAATGATCGTGATAAATAATTGTGATCATTTTTGCCATAATCATGCATTATTATTATTATTATTATTATTATTATTGTTTTATTGTATATGATAAGATTTTATAAATCTCCCGGGGGGATTCCAGTAAAATGCATGTATTAGTTATTATTTTAAATTCAGTGCTAAGTGGGGACAAAAAAAACCCCTCATGCTTTGCACTCAGAGGTTGACGAGAATAACTATGACTCCACCCTGTGGCGCTGCAGGGGAGGACACGCACGTCTTTGTCTTCTGCGTGTATTTTTCGAGCTGTTGATAAATTCAATTAAATTCAATGAAAAGAGCGTTGTTGGCATGGTAAACAAAGGCAAGTACAAAACAAAAGAACAATATGAAAACGAAATTACAGTCAGAAATGTTTAAACACTGCACATCAAATTATATCAGGAAAAAAAGACAAACATTTCTGTTTTTTTAGGTTTATGAGGTAAAAAAGAAATATCCGTTACCCTTTTAGTTTTTACAAGTTTGGCAACACTGTCTGAAACGAAACATTGCAACAACATCACAAAGCGTTTTTATTATTATTATTATTATTATTATTATTATTATGATTTATTATTAATCATAATAATAATAATTATTATTATAATTATAGCTGCAGGCAGCAATACAGAGGGTCCAGTTTAGTCATGTTAGATATGTATTACAGATGTCCGAATTCTGTGCAATGTAGCCCAGTTACAAATGTTAGAGGTTTACGACCGCTCAGAGACGAACCGTGGATTTATAGGGCGTTGGTTCATGATGTCACAAAGTGACTGTGTTCTCAATGTAGCGCCAAGTTTTTCAATTTTTGGTGAGTTTGTAAAGTTCTATCAATATTTCCTGATACAAATGTAAATTGGTGCAAACTTGACTCAAACTCGGATGGCAACATGTATGAAACGTTCCCATTTCAACGAGACCTCAACCAAGTTCTCATGTACATAACGGTGATTGGTGATTTTTGTTGCAAAAATCACCGATAATCAGCAATACACGTGGTCCAGTTTATTCGTTTTAGGCACATTTACATATGAAGCATTTTAATTTAAACCAGACGTCAACCATTGATTTGAAGTTGTAATGTGACATAAGAAGAAGAAGAAAGAGAAGAAGAATCTTTAATTATCACACAAAACACCACACTACAACACATGCGCACACACACACACACACACACACACACACACACACGCATGCTTTTGGATTGTGGCCGGTGAAATGAGGCCTCTGCATTTAACCCATCCTGGCTTGTCCTTCCTCCGGGGAGGCAGGCAGGAGCAGTGGGCAGCGTTCGTTGACCCGCACGGGGACCTGGTGACCAGTGTCCGTCGCTGGTCAGACGATGGACGATGATGTGTGCATGTTTTTGGTGGGGGTCCTTACTGACGTTAGGTGGAGGAAACCCCATGTGAGCACGGGGAGAACATGCAAACTTCTCACAGAAAGGCTCCCATCTGGGAGATAACCGGCCCGGAGCGGGTTATCTCCCAAGAGTCGTATGATAGTTCAGTTCTAAATTTCTAAAGCTCTAAATCGATGGGAATCAATGATTGCATAACAGGATTTCTGCTTAATTGTTTTACATGTACTACCAGAAATGGTAAATAAGCATCTATCATTATTATTTCACAATTATTTCTTAATTTCTTAATGCATAAATACATCTTAGTTGTATTTAATACTTTATTGTTTATTTTCTGTTAAGAATCTTCAACTGGAAAATTCAGTAAAATACATGACTTGTCTATTATTGTAATGCAGACAGCATTTATGGAACTTTAACATGAATTTGTCGTCAGACAAATTAGCGTTAAAAGAAAATTATGGAAGAATTTGTCAATACTACAAACACTTTCTGCCTTTTCATTCAAGTTTTTGAAATTTAGGTGGAGAAAAATGTTCATACATGACGTCTATTAAAAAAAAAAATGTTTTTTTTTTACTTTAAACTAAATATTTTCATTGCTATAACTTACCTTGTTTTAAGTACATCTGGAGTCTCAGTAACGGGAGGTGAGGTTGTCTCGTATACGTCAATTATGACCTTTTCACGTAGAGTTACGATAGCAGTCGAATTGAAACGTGAAGCACGAGATGTCTGAGATGTCCCGGTTCTAACGAGACCGCAACCCTGTCCGTACCTGCAGCGGGTTGTTCTGTTCCGGACACTTTTCGCCGAAAAAGGGCCAAGGAGCTGTTAAAGACAAAAAAATATATATATATATCATTATTATTATCGTCATTATTATTGTTGTTGTTATTATTATTGTTATTATTATGGTTATTATTATTAGGCTTCAGTCAAATCGAGATCATCGCATTCGTAGCATAAATTCGGGCCGCGTGTGATTGGCTAGGCCCTGCGCAGGCGCAGTCAGGTGTCCTGCACAAGCGTCTCGGCGTTCCAGGGGAGAGTCGCCGAGAGGGAGGACGGGCCCCGGCGCGATGGAATGGAGTCCCGCAGCGTGAGTACGCGGGGCCGCTGAGACCTCGCCATTCGCAGAGAGGGACGAGGGAGACCGGAGTCCGCCGCAACGGTGAGTTGAGGGAGTTTGAGAGAGAGAGAGAGAGAGAGAGAGAGAGAGAGGCCGGAGTCCGAGAGCGGCGTTGGTTGTTGGGGAGCCTCTGAAGCCGGGAGTCCAGGGTAGCAACTGGCCAGGTCTGGGAACCTGGAGCCACGGGATCAACTTGAGGCAGAAATGCTCGAGCTAAACCCGTCTATTTTAATTTGTTTCGCCTTTCGCAGCTTAAAAAAGGTGCTCGGAAATAGCACTTGATGTGAATCACTTTTTGGCAATAAAAAGTTTTACAAGTTTGGGAAGTTTTTGAAGTTCATCCAGTGACTGTAATTTGGCGAAAAAGAACAATATCTATCCTTTGTATAATAAATAATAATAATTATTATGTTTTCAAATGAATACTTTCCTAATAATAACAATACACGATTAGAACCTATTTAAATCGAGATATTTTTATACTTAATTTATTTATTACTATTACTTCTAATATTGACACACGGTATTTTCACTCCTCACTATTGTTTGTGGATTTGTGGTTCAGAAAAGCCAAACAGAGTCAAAGTCCATTGATGTTGCACGGGTTGGTGTTCAGCAGTGGAGTGCAACAAAACAACCAGTAGGTTTTTTTTTTTGTTTTTTTTTGGACCGAGCTCAAAGCCAGGACCGATCCTATATGCTCGGATGGAGACCTCCTTCCATGCATACCACACATTCCTTGTAGGAAACTCCTCTGTTATAGTTGGTCTTGTGTTGATCTAAACTCCAAAATGTTCTCGGTCATCAGAGTCATTATGCGGTATGAAACCTCCCATGGCCTTGCTTTTATTTTGGGGGGGGGTGTCGTGGGTTTATTGAAAAGTATTCTGCAGTCTAAACTGAGCCTAGATTGAGATGCTATCTCTCTTGCCTATTTATTTGAAAAGTTTCAAGGGGGTTTGTTTTCCATATGGTGCTGGGGTTCTGCGGGTGGTTAAAGGAAGATGTTTATCCAGGATGTGCCAGAAAATACTTCCTGAGTGAAGGGACGGTCATGTGGGATGGGATGGGGATGCGGTCGGTCGGCTCTGCTCGCCCACGGCCTATTTTATCTGGGTTTTTTTCGAATGAATTCAAACCCGCGGTTCTCTTCTGGACCTTGATAACATTTGCAGATATCCTCTCTGGCCATTATCCCGCTGGCGAGCTGTGATGTTACTCAGTTTCTCTGGGCCCGGTTCCACCAGAAGTTCCTTCTTTTTTTTTTTTTTCCACTTCAATGTGACTTTGTTTCTTTTTTTTTTTTTTTCTCTATTTCATCTATGTGATTTACTGAGGCCATGTGGAAAGACTGCACTGCTGTGGAATTAGCGTCCCCGTCTTTTTTCCCCCCGACCATGTGATTCTCAGAGACAAAGAGTTGTTTGTGTGTCCCGGTAGTGCCAGGACTACCGTGCGTGGAGCAACAACCCCGGCGCTGACGTAGCCGTTGGGAGGGCAGCTACCTGACCCTAGGGTTTTTTTTTTTTTTTGTTTTTTTTTTCCCTCCCCTCTCTCCTCCCCCTCCCCCAAAAAAGTCCACCAGACCAATCTCTCAAGGGGAAGTGTAAACAAAGGCTGACGTTCCAGAGGTTGGACGCCTCCATTGGTCTGTGTCACACTGTCTTTTAGAGATTATTTTTACAAGTCTAGCCATTTGAATTAATGTCAGGTGGGCCGCTGCTAATTTTTTACCTTCCTTGTCGAAGTTCCATAACTGCTGTAATAACTGAAAAAGTAGTCAACTGCTGGAGACAGTTCGCTTCTGAGAGCCACATCTGTACCACAGCTGGAAGTGTGAGTGTGAGTGAGTGTGTGTGTGTGTGTTTGCCAGATGCCATAGGGGCCACGCTATATAGGTCCATGCAGTCCAGACCCATTTTCTTTCTTAAATGGGCTGCCCACCCCCCAATATCTCTTCCATCCATAGGGCCAAACAAAAACACGACATGTCGATCCGTGGCTGAAATTGAGCAAAAAGCTGGGTTGGTGATGGCAAAAAAGGGTTTTCTTTCATTGAAATAGCCTCTTTACACAAACCAACAAACAAAGCAAAATGGCTTTTTTTGTTTTGTAGACAAGGCAAGTTTATTTAAATAGCACATTTCGTACGCAATGGCAATTCAAAGTGCTTTATATATAAGGCGTCATATACATTGTATAAAAGCATGTAAATGAAATGCTAAAAACGTATAAAAAAAAAAAAAAAATAAAAAAATAAAAATATATATATATATATATATATATATATATATATATATATATATATATATATATATATATATATATATATATATATATATTTAAAATCACAGAGATAACAGGTTAAAATATGAGTTTTAAACAGGGCCTGCCCTTGGAGACTCATTTTACATTATCAAGCCTCTTTCTCTGTACACCTCTTATGGGAATGCCTTCAAAAGGTTTAAAAGCCATGGACTGCGTTGACTGCTTGTGACGTAAAATCACCGCTAACACACCTAAAAGCGGCTCAAACTGTCGGGCAGTGTTGACCGCTAGAGAGGTTCAGCTTTTATATTTTTATTTGCAATGCTTCTAGTTGGTCATCCCTGTCAGACTACAGAAATAAATGCGACATAACTTTTTGTCCCAGTCCTTTGTTTGTTGCCTGTCTACTTAAGAGGTGGGCTGGAATGTCTTGAGTTTTTTTTTCTTTTTTTTTTTCCCCCTTTGCTTTTTGTTTCGTAAATTAGCTGTGAGTGGATTTTGAGGGATGAGTGTGACAGAGGTCGGCGGAGATGTTGGTACCGGGCACCAGAGTGAGTGAGGGACGGCTAACCTCGCGAGGAATTTGCGTGTGTTGTTCACCTCCACACCGCCGCATTATCACTTGTCAATGCAAACACTCCCGTAGGCCGCAGCGATAACAAATATAAGTTCCCAAGCTCCATGGAGGGTTCCCCTGCACTTTGTGTTTTCAAAATGGTCCACACTTGGTCCGCTAGCCACCTGCTGGTGAAGCCGAAATGGAAACATTCCCAACCTTTCCCATTTCCAAGAGCTCTGTTGGTTGCTTGGAATATGAAGACTTTTGTGGCGCTTATTGCTCGGCGCATTAAAGCAATATTTTATTAGCTTGTTCTAACGTAACTTATGATTTGATTTAGCAATGACCAAAATTTGTACATCACATGCTGGCTGCTTTGTAGCCTTGACTCCCTTTTTAAAATGGGTGTTCTCGTGATACACATTATTTGCTGTCATTTGATGTGGCTTTAATCGCTAGAGAGCAGGCAAAATAAGATGGAAGCATGAAACTTGCATGACTGTTGTAGAGATCCAGATCTGTCATAAAGTATCTGCTGACCTTTTCTGACATGATCCTCTGATTAAAATGTAGCACAGTTACAATAACAAACTTTTTTTTTTTTTTTTGGCTCTACAGTGTAAGATCAAATATATAGTCCAAAATGATTGAATAATGGAAGAAATTAGGGTTGCCCCCGACTAAAGATTTTCCTAGTCGACTATTAGTTGCCAGTTCAAGCCATTAGTCGACTGGTATACACACGTTTATGATATTAAATTCTACATGTTACATACATGTTTTTGGGGCACCAAAAAATGGTTTGCATACTAGTGCTGAGAAAGAATGTTATAACTAACATTGTTAGCACTGTGCTACATTACAGATACATAGTGTATAACCTAATAAGCAGCCTCTAAATTATGAATGTAATTTACAACCACTGCACAATCAAAGCGAGCCGCCCGTTATTTACACCAGTTAAACATTGCATCGGTTAAATTTATTAGGCCCTATTATTATTTTATTCATGTACACATGTAAATTACATATTGACATAATTTGCATTGATGCATTGTTATTTTTAGTTAAAATTGGTTTCAAATGAAAGGCCCTTGAGCGTTTCATACACGGGCCAGGCTATATAGGTTTGGAGGTTGATTTTGACAAGGTGCAACTCCTTGGATGGAGGGTTTTTTTGTTTTTTTTTTCTCTTTTCTCTCCTGCGACCAACCGACCAATGGAAAAACTTGGCCAACTAAGACTATTCATGTCGACTAATGTTTGATCGACTATTAGGGGGCAGCCCTAGAAAAAAAATTCCATTCTTTTTGGAAGGTTCAAGTTTCTTCCACAGGTTTAATCAGGCAGCTGTCCAAATACAGTTTTTACTATGGTAGCACTGACGCACAATTTTCCACTACGCCTGGAAATGCCTTCTAAAGAAAAAGCGGTGGTCCTAAGGGGGATCCCTGTGGCACTCCTCCACCTCAAACTCCCAGGGGCACTTTAGGAGTTATTTGCCAAGAAAGCTATGCTTAAATCCCAAGATACTTCTTGAGTAGTACTTTTGTTTATGTCCATTTTTTTAAGGGCAGGAACTGGCAGGAATTCCAGTTCAAACTGGGCACTGTCATTTCGCTCTATAATTCTGTGATTTTCTTTTTTTTTTTTTTTTTCTTTTCCTTCTTCTTGGCTTTTGCATAATGCTGACGTAATTCCTGACGATCTTCAATTGATGATTATGGTTGTAAAACAGTGAAAGTATTTGTCCTGTGTAAGCGTTACCCTGTTTTCAAACACCAGCTGGTCCACTGTTGCCCTGAGAGCATATATTTCAAATTAGGCAATGAAGGAGTTATTGTCCCTTGTACTAACAGAGGAGAGACACCATCCCCCTCCAAGCTCGGGCGGAGTTAAATACTGTTGTGTGCAAATGCAATGTCGATTAAGACCTGTGGTCTTAATCGACATTTTCATGCTCCAACCCTCGAGAGTCAGGAAATTATGAAAGCCCTATTATATTTCACCCCCTCCCACGTTTTATGGAATTTTCTTTGAGAGTTTTTAGTATTTTTCATTTTATTACCCTGGGACCCAAGCCATTTGTACAGGGATTCTTCAATTACAAACTCTGGTGACTTTTAATTTTCTTCTTCATTGAATCGTCTTTTGAGGTTTGAAATGGCCATTTGGTTCAATTTAGGGTGAAACAGTAAGCATAGGACACTTGTTTGAATCAAGCACTCTGAGAAATCCAAATGACACAGTCCAGTGTTATAATGTTATAAGAGCTGGAAATTCCGAGCATGCCAGCTCCAGGAGGCCTGGGACCCCTGGGAGAATGTCTCCATTATTCCAGACAGGAGCCCACCCTCGGCTCCCGTGACCACTCGGCCGGCGGAAACGGGTCCTGAGAGAAGGCCTAGGCAACAGCGCTCACAGCTCCCTTGTCGGTCTGACTTTCAGACAGGCTCTGCTTTTTATGCACATATTCTAGTGACTAAAGTTAAATGCAGAGATGGAATAGGTAATATCTTTCATTGGTAGCCAAAATTGTAACGTAGAACCTCTTTTTATTCATGAGGTGAATAAGGTTGGAAATTATGGTTGTTCGGGACTCTGAAATGTGTGAGTGATTCAAAACTCTTCCTGAATCAATGTAAGTAGTTTATTGAAACTCCTTGGACGTTAAATCTATGAGATATATTTTTGCATAATAGACCCTTTCACCTGTAGGCTTCCGTCAGACGCATATAGTACTTTTTATGAGACGTGTTTGCAATTTAAAGAAAACTGTATTTTTACCACTCTTAACAAATATCTGATACTACTTCCACCTATAACTTGAACTGTCATTTGTACCGATCGGCGCCCAAGGCTCATTGATGCGCGCGGAGAGCCAAGGCTGGCCTGTTTGGTCCAATCCCACAGAACAGCTACTGTAGCGCAAATTGCTGAAAAAGTTCATGCTGGCTATGATAGAAGGGTGTCAGAACACACAGTGCATAGCAGCTTTCTGTTCAGAGTGGCCATGTTGACCGCTGTTCACAGGCAAAAGCACCTACAATGGGCACATGAGCGTCAGAACTGGACCATGGAGCAATGGAAGAAGATAGCCTGGTTTAATGAATCACATTTTCTTTTACATCATGTGGATGGCCGGATGCGTCTGCATTGTTTACCTGGGGAAGAGATGGTACCAGGATGCATTATGGGAAGAAGGCAAGTCGACGGAGGCAGTGTGATGCCCTGGGCAATGTTCTGCTAGCATGCATGTGGATGTTACTTTGACACATACCACCTCCCTAAACATTGTTGTGAACACTACGTGGCAACAGTATTCGCTGATGGCAGTGGCCTCTCCCGGCAGGGTATTTGCACCCCGCCACACTGCAAAGATTGTTCACGAATGGTTTGAGGAACATGACAAAGAGTTCCAGGTGACTTGACCTCCAAATTCCCCGGATCTCAATCCGATTGAGCGTCTGTGGGATGTGCTGGAACAACAAGCCTGATCCATGGGGGCCCCACCTCGCAACTTCCAGGACTTCAAGGATCTGCTGCTAACGTCTTGGTGGCAGATACCACAGGACACCTTCAGAGGTCTTGTGGAGTCCATGCCTCGATGGGTCAGAGCTGTTTTGGTGGCGCAAGTGGGAGCTACACAATATATGCCAGGTGGTTTTGATGTTGTGGCTGATCGGTGTGTTGCAGTTGCCCATCATTGCTGGCGGCAAAGGGGGAAAAATACAAGTTCTGTTGACCAATATGTTCAGATTAATGCGGTTTAAATTAGATTCTCAAATTGCAGAATTGATGGTAATGTCTAGAATCAAAAGAGAGAGAGGTCTTGATGCAGACCTCTTTCCTCTTTAGCCTCCTTCTCTTTGCTCTTTACCTCCCATTCTTATCCATTACTTTCTTTTTCCCCAGATCCTTTGAGGGGAGGATGATGTCGGACGCCAGTGAGATGTTGGCTGCAGCCTTGGAGCAAATGGACGGGATCATAGCAGGTGACCGTAGTGCACATTTTGAGACAGGGCCTTAGCACATCTAATGAGCATGACTAAAAAGCATTGGAATGAAAAGAGGCATAACAAGGCATATCGCTAACATAAGGTTGTGAGGTCTGCTTGTCTTGCACATTTAACATCTGTCTACAGTATACTGAAGTGCTTTTAAATGTACATAGGCTGAAGCACCGTTTTAAAGGAATGCTTGTGTGGACTGCATGCAATTGTGCTGCTACATATTGGGCCTCTGGCAAAACCAACTGGGTATATGTCTAAAATAGATCCATTTGGGGCAAAAACTATCCAGCTTTGGGACTATCCACCCATTGTTACTTTAATTATGAGTGAGGTCATCAAGACAATTGATCCACCTTAAATCAAACCAATCCAATCAGTGAAGCACATGACATGTTACCCGATCATCCCAACGCCATGGAAACGAAAGGCAAGCGAGCGACTGGAAACCGAACAAAAGTTTCGCAAACATCTTAAAATATAACTACTAATATCCCGCTTAATGACGTTAGAGGTTATTGGATTCCCTTTACCTAATTACCAGATGAAATGGTCTGATGCGTGTCGTGAGACTCTCGACGCAGCAAACCAGCCCTGGCTGGCCAATGTCTGCCTCAGCTTATTTTCCCCCACCATGAGAATTTTCCATAGTCCACGCCGAGTTGGAAAGTAATGATTATTCAGGCCCCGGTTAATGTGATTTTTGAATTTCAAATGCTGTTAAAAGGGAACTTTTTGGTCATGCGTTGAAGCAATGGAGTTGCTGATGAAACAAGCGGGCCTTCACGATGTCCTTGCTTTCCGCTGATGTGTGTAATTATAGCGTTGACCTTTCCAACGTTGATCACATGACAACCCGCCACCCCCGTGCCTCTGTTATGGCAGCGAATGCCGTGCCTGCCCCCTTCTTTTCCTTGCTATCATTGGAAAGACATAATAATGAATTTATCTCCCTCTTTATTACTGTTGGACATCCTTGTCAAAGGCGGACATTTGAGCTGACTGACAGATCTTGTCAGATACGTCTGATGTTCACAACCCTAACCCTAAGAAAGGGTCAAGTAAGAAAGTTAACGTTAAAAGAAATATACACTATGTGAGCTATATAATACGCAGCAATTTCCAAATGAGGTAAAGTGAGTGTGTATGAAAATAATGCTAATTCTTTGCAGAGATTGGCATAATTGATAATGCTAATTATTTCTTGTAGGGTGACACTCTTTTCTCTCCTGTAAATGATGTGCCTGTTAGGTATTTTAAGGCTTAGGGTTCTTTTTATTTTTTATTTATTTTATTTTTTTAACCTAAGTCAAACCGAGTGACCAAAGAACGTCGGTCGCGATTGTCCTATTGGGCAGCTGAAGCTGTCCTCTCAATACTGACTCAATTAAAAGATTTGAGTTGTTCGGCCTGATATTCATGCCCGGTCAGTACAACTTTTGCATTGTGTGTGTTTGAGGAAAGCTATACCTTCCACAATCTCCACCCTTGCTCCTCAGGCTCCAAGGCCATGGACTATTCCAATGGGCTGTTTGACTGCCAGTCGCCCACCTCCCCCTTCCTGGGCAGCCTGCGGGCGCTGCACCTGCTGGAGGACCTGCGGTCTGCACTGGAGGTGATGGACCCAGAGGAACGGGACAACCTGCGGTGCCAGATCCCGGACTCCACCGCTGAGGTGCTGGCGGAGTGGCTGTTGGGAAGCATGGTACGTGGACGGTCGCCCTGCAAAGCCTGGCATTTAGACAACTTAAAAAAAAAATCCTTAATTTATATATATATATATATATATATATATATATATATATATATATAAAATTATTTTTCTATTTTTTTTATTTTACTTAAGAGCCATGTGCTTTGGAGTGTATCCATTTTTATGTGATTTGGTTGGCCGCTGCTCGTAGTTTTCCATTACCTAGTCCATATACCATGAATCCATTGTACGAGTGGTATGACGTGCCTCGTGGATGATGGAGTTTCTATAAGAATCCTGGAAATTGAATCCTGGAAATGGTTTATGTCCTCCAAGCCAGAGCTGACTCAGACTTACTGGAGCTCTTGTTATTTATTTTTTTCCCTTCTCCTGCCACAGTCCTCTGGTCCCATCTGTGGAATTTGAGCGAGAGAGAGAGAGAGAGAGAAGTTTTGCCTTTGATTCATTTTCCAAATCACTTGCATGTGCGAATGCTATTGATCTTCAAGATTTTCTCCCATAGCTCCAAATCGCATATCCATATCCGCGGGCCTGGTCTACCCCGGGGGTAAATCAGAACAGGAGTTCTGCGAGTAGGATACGGTGCTAGATAAACATCATTATTGTTGCTCTCGGAATAACATTCCTCAACCACCCGTTAACCCTTTGATGTCATCATTGTGCGCCAGACAACCTTCCCTCTCTGCATCCTTGAATCCCTGCGTTCCAGTAGCTGGGATTGGTCAATAAGGCCTTCAAGAATCAATACCTCATACTTTACCTTTATCTTTAACTCCACATCTTTAACCTAATCGTTTCTGTATAATAATTGTGTTTTCTGTAACGCTAAGGAGTATGTTCCAACCGAACTTAAGCCTTTTTAACGATTGCCAAAACTGGGTACTCCGCTGATAATATCAGAGGGAAACGATTGGAGATTAGGAATGTTGTTTTTCCGTGGACAACGAGGGATGGTCATCCAGCAACCTCCAACCGAGCTGCTTAAATCACTTAATGCAGGTAAACCATGTGAGTTCGCTCATAAAGTGGCCATAAAACCAAACATGGTGCGGAGTAGGGCTGAACGATTAATCAAATTCAAACCCAACGTCACAATTTAATAGAACTCAATTTGCAAATTGCAAAGGCTGCGATTAAAAACAAAAACAAAAAAATAATAATAATTAAAAATAAAAATAAAAAAGGGGGGGGTTATTTTTTATGTTACACAATCTCATCTATAGGGCTGTCCAGGCTCAGCTCTTCCTATTGGCGGGAGCGATCAGGGCAATATTTGCGCACCTCTCTCCCTGTCCGACGGTACCAGCGATGCACGCGCCAAAACAGTGTGTTTTTATTTTACATCTCCTTATGGAACAAAATAAGTGCGTATGGAACTAAACCGCCTAATGGGGACACTTTCTCGTGACTCTTACCACCCCTGCCTATGGCGGTTGTTTTCACGGAGCGCTGTTTTTGTTGTTTTTTTGTTGTTGTTTTTTTTTGTTGTTGTTGTTTTTCTACCTTTTTTCCTTTTTTATTTAATCAGCATAAAGCTGTCCCTAAGCACACGTGGATATATACACATATCATTTTTAGAAATCATAATGAATATCTTCTGAAAGACTGCATGTTTTTCGAATGCTAATTTTCAGATTCTAACAATTACAAGTCTTGAAGTAAAATCAGTGAGTCAATATTCTGCTGATTGAAGGTTTTTCTTTTGACAATTTAATAGTTAAATAAAGTTTTGTTATTCATATCAATTCATGCGTCAATTCATCTCCTCTCATAAGACGTAGGCCTGGCCTACAGGAAAGAGCAGTTTATATGTTGACTATATCCAGTGTTGTGTTGGTCATACCATAAAATCATTTATTGCTTGAGTCTAGTGAATAATACTGAAGATAAGGAACTTTTTTTCAAAAATGCATAATAAATCGCAATCACAATATTGGTCTAAAACAAATCTCAATTTGATTAATTTTCCAAATCTTTCAGCCCTAGTTTGCGGTTACTGTATGAGGAAGTCTAATCTGACCGCAAATCTCCTCTCTCTTCCTAATCAGATTTGATCTCAAAGGCAATGGCAGGTGAAGGCCTTCAACGCACTCGCACTCCCAGTCACGGGTTGTTTTCATTTCAGATTAACGGCCACAGCTCGGTGTCTGCCGATGTGGCCTACCAGGATCGCCTGTCCCGGCTTGAGAGCGACAAGGAGTGTCTGGTTCTCCAGGTCTGTGTTCTTCATGGGGAAATAACAATAAAAAAAAAAAATCGTAATGGAAAGTAAGGCACTTGTTATTTCCGGAGTGAGTTGCTAGCGGTGTCTCCTCCTGCACCAGGTGAGTGTCCTCACGGACCAGGTGGAGGTGCAAGGGGAAAAGATCCGGGATCTCGACACGTGCCTTGAGGACCACCGGCAGAAGCTGAATGCCACCGAGGAGCTCCTCCAGCAGGTGAGCCTCCCTCCAAAATGCATGGAGTATACGTTTCACACGGATCCAAGTTAAAAAAAAAAAAAAAAAAGTGTCATGTCTTGATGAATGAATGATTGTGCGTCTCGTTCCGCAGGAGCTGTTCAACCGGACGGCCCTGGAGACGCGCAAGATGGAGCTGTTGACGGAGGTTTCTGGTCTGAAGCATAAGCTCACGGCCGTGGAAAGAGATCACAGGGACACGGAGGTAAGCAGACCTTTTTTTTTTTTTTTTTTTTTTTTTTTTTGCAGCGTTTCATCCAAGGCTGCTGGATGAGATGTTTCCCTGAGGCTGATGCCCTTTTTAAGACTTGCGCTTGTAGAATCCTGGCGTTCGTCCAGCCATTGTTTTAAAAAAAGAAATCACTAAACCCGCGTCCAGAGCTCTCGTCTCACTCGGATGGAGTCCATGTGAAATCTGTCACGGGGCGCTGGGGAAACTTATCCAGCAGTTACGGAGGGGTCAGCCCCCACCCCCCTTTTGGCTCCAGCAGCTGTTTCCTCCCATAAACCCCCCCCCCTCAACCCCCCACCCACCCCCGTCCCTTTTCTATCCCATCTGGAAGGGAAGAGAGAGAGCGCCATAGTCTCCATATACAGTAACATGTCAACTAAGCCTGGACGTACGTACATTTGGAGAATATCAGCACTGTTTAAAAAATGAAAAGGTTTTTGAAATTGTTGGAGGCACTTAAACTATTTTTTTCAACGACTTCCATCGCCTCTCGTTGACCGTTCATCGACACTTTTGGATTGGATTGAACTTTATTCACCCCCGTCGAGAAATATCCCCTGTAATATCGCACCCGGTAATATCCCCTTTTTTTGCCAACAGGGGATATAACACGGTGCAGAGGGTTTGAAAGTGTGCCAAATGAAATATCAAAACACCAACATTGTAAAGAAAATGCATGTTCAATGTCGTAAAACTAGCAAGAGTTGGCCCGGACTGCAAGTCTGGTGCTATCACGGGTTCTGGATAAAAACAAGTGGTTCGGTAATTGACCGCGAGGGCTGCCCTTTAAGTGAAGGTTGTTTTTCGCCATTTTGTTGGCGTTTGGTCTGAAAGTCAATGTCTCGTGCCTTGGAAATGTGTTCTCTCCGAACCCTCGAGGCCCTCATGGGTTATGGGGTTTGTTTTTCCTCCCCCAGGGACTGTACCAGGAAGTGACGGAGCTGCGCTTCCGGGTGACTGATATGGAGAATGAAAGGCTACTGTGTGAGAAGAAACTGAAAGCCACCAAAGTGAGCGGTCTAGCCATCCCGCCTTGGGGCCTTCCAAGGGTTGTCCTATTTCTTTTGAGAATGATGAACTTGGTCCACTTTCTCTCACTTCCACCCTCCACTGTTGTCACCCTCAGCCTTTTCTCCCACTCCCTCTTTCTCTCTCTCTCTCTCTCTCTCTCTCCCCCCGCTGACGTTTTCTAACTTCTTCTCTCACCACAACGCTAACCCGTCCTGCCTTGTCGGCCGGGGTGGGGTGGGAGGGGCGGGGGCCGGAGACCGGAGGGGTCCGCGCTCCCTCCTTCCTGCCCTAAAAGATCCTAAAGATCTTCTCAACCCGCTCTCTATCTGCACCGCCGCACGCCGCTTTCCTGACTCTCTCCGCGTTTCCTGTAAGTGCTTCCTCTTGGCTCGTTGCAGATTTTTCAGGAGACACTGATCCCCCCGCGTTGGGTCTTTTCTTTTTCTGTCTGGGTTCAGCTCAAAACCCTTTTTATTTAATTGAGAGCGTTCATGTTTGTTTTTCTGCATGTATTTTACACAGAATAATTGTTTTAGTTCTCCCATTTTAGGAGATGACACAGCCCCCTGTTTTTGTGCATCTTTATAATTTAAGAGTTATCAGGGTTTTGTGGATTACACTGATTAGGCTTAGTTTTAGACTTAATAAAATAAAAAAGATTTCCAGACGGTAGATTAGGGCTAATCTAGGTGTAAGTGAAGGTTAAATGAAACCTGGCCAGAGGCAGGTTTATCTCTGGTTGATTGGAGCTGGGGCCTGCAGGTCGACCTGGACAATAGAGAAAACGGAAGATCTGGACTGAGACCAGCACCAAGAACGGACAGAAGGAGCTGACTAGTCCTTCATGGCCTTAGTCTCGGACTTCCTAGTCCTAGAACTCATTCAATTTAAATTAAGCAACGTCTCAGAAAGGCATTTTTAAATCTGGATTCAGTAGCTTGTTAGGTAGGATTATCTTAGTCCTGATTTAGATGAAACCCCCGTCTGCGAAACCATAAATGCTTGGATCTTCTCTAATTTAACATAAGCACCTCAATGCATTTATTACAGCACTAGCACAAAGGCTTAGCGTGTAAATGGCCCTTTATAGGGGGGTAGGACCCAGCGGGTTGCGGGGTAGTTGTAAAACTTCCACATCTCTTTTATTTGTTCATTTATTCTTAACTGATTTTCCTCCCCAGGAAGAGCTGCAGCTTGCGCAGCGGCAGCTGGAGGAGCGCCAGGGGGAACTGAGGAAGAACCAGGCCAGACTCGGGTTCACCAGCCAAGACCAAGTGGAGAAAGGTGGGAGGGGGACTTGCATTTTTAATAGCTTTTCAGAGGGCCGCTGATCCCCTTTCCAGAGATTTCACATTCCGTCCTGAAATAATTAGATGTTTGTCCACCCCCCCCCCCCAACATCTCTCTCTAAGAACTGGAGTTTCCCCGTATCCCTCACCGTACAAATGCAGTCAAAGCTAAATTGATGTAAATATTTGTTTTTTTGGGGGGGTGGGGGGTGCATTCCTCCCCCAGGCGTCTTATCTGCCTACTCCGCTGCATGCCACACATCTTTGGGCTGGATGGATGATCGCCCCACCACCTTTCCCCTTTTCCTTCCCTCCCTCTCACATATACATATTGGAATGTGCCTTTATAAATCGGCACCGTCATTTAAGATTTTTAGGTGATCTTGACCATTTTTATACAAACAAGAGGTTGGTGTGAGTGTCTGACAGGTGAATGAAAAGCAGCTGATGTAATCTGTGGTGGGTTCATTTTGGCTTCTGGGCAACAGCACTTTATTTTAGATAAACAGTATAGATGAAATTACCGTCCTTGTAGCTATGGCTGTTGTTTTCATGTTGTGGTAAAGGGTTGTTCCACTTTTCAGACATGCTATATGCACTATCTGTACATTATGCATGGAAATACACTGTAAAAATGCTCTGGTGTCCCACACTGGCTCAGAGAGACAATATACAGTATGTTATTTTAATACTTATTTATTCCTGTATATTGTTTACACTGATGCTTTTCATTTTCCCCCTACTGCCTTAAAGGGTTAATTTCTCCCCCGGGAGGAATGAATAGTGTGACTAGAATCCAATCCATTTCAAAGCATTATTTATTTATTTTTTAGGGCGCAAATTCA
The DNA here is from genome assembly GCF_960531495.2 of Zeus faber. Classification (NCBI taxonomy): domain Eukaryota; kingdom Metazoa; phylum Chordata; class Actinopteri; order Zeiformes; family Zeidae; genus Zeus; species Zeus faber. The sequence continues at coordinate 18,054,373 of NC_137208.1, read as the reverse complement.
TTGCATGTGCAGTTAGTCTTGGCAAATACAATATACATTAGTATATACATTAGTAATTTATATAAATGAAGGGTCCATCCTGTTGGTGATGAATTTCACCAATAGAAAGAATCCTCAAGTGCGTTGAAGCTTAACTCGGAATTAAGTGTCTTTTTAATAGCGCCATATATTCCCACTGTTGAAAATACTTAAACGTTAATGATTCCAGCTTTGTACTATTTTGCTGACTTTTGCATTCATTTTTTAATTTTTTTATTTGTAGATGCCGAAGTCAAGAGGGCGCTGGAGTCGCTTTTGTCAGCCAATGACATGAAGGTACAGTGGAGTCACAGCGTACCATGCGGTTGTTTTTAATTCTATATTGTTCTATTCATAATTTTTTGTGTATGTGTGTGATCATATTTTGTACATTCTTTATTTTTGTGTATTTATATTGTCTTGTTGACTGATTAGACCAAAAAAAAACATTGTATATGAAAATATGTAACATTCTGAAATATAATATTAAAAACTAAACTTATATACAGGAGCGGAGGATAGCAGAGCTGCAGGAGTCTCTGGCCCAGTACAAGGACATGCAGGAACTGGTCAAAGGTGGGATGACCATCAACACACACATCTGCATTCCTAAACCAGGGGTCCGCTAATAATAGAAAAATAACAACTCATTATTTCCCGCCACAGAGAAGCTGAACGAAGCCGACTACGACGACATCCCCGACCCTGACCTGGACCCATCCGCCCCCGTTGCCATGGAGACGACAGCGCCGCTGCTGGACGGAGGAGGTGTGGGAAGGAGCTCCGGCGAGGTAAATGCCAAAACAACCCCTGCTCACACACAGGATGAACCCCAGACGCTGGACTTCCTGACATACTCCCAAATTCTTCCTTCTGGGAGGAGGTCTGCGATATCCCTGAAATTGTCCTGACGGCTAAAGGGCTTTTTAACCTAAGCTTCATTTTTCTAATCCCAGTGATTAGAGTCTTTTCTTTGACTCCCCATGATCAAAAAATAAGGTTTAGGTGAAAAAGAAAGTACATGTTTTCTGTTAAAGCATAAGTTAAAGGGGACATATTAGGAAAAACTGACTTTTTCAGAAGAGAAATACCATTGTGAAGGTGCGCCATTTTTTCGTTTTTTTTTTGGCAAACCTGTCAACCATCCCACTTTTCCTGGGATTCTCCCGTATTTTAACCTTTTCTTCCACTGTCCTCCTGTAAAAATATTTTCCTGTAACTCTCACGTATTTTAAATCTTTCTAAAAAAAAAAAAAAAACAATAAAATAAATCAGAGCGATGTTTGCGATCCAATGCGCGTTTCTCCAAACAGCACCAATAAAACAGGGTGTTTTTATTAGGGCTGTCTCAAAATCGAAAAATCGATCGAAATGAGCGTTCGATTTCAAACTTCGAGATCACAAGCAGGTTCGCGATACTCCCAGTGTTTTTGTGGGTAATATTGTCCGACATGGATCAATAAATGTGATCTCTAATGTAACGTTATCTGAAAATAAAATTCCTACCCGCTCGCTTGTTGGGGCCACAGGCGCTGGAGTTCGCAGCGTTCCAGTAATTGAAAGAAAAAGTGTGCTCCAACTGAATGAAATCTGATATATTTTACTCTCCACTTTATTTGTCCACTTGAGAGAGCAGAACAGGGAGCGGCAGCTCGTGATTGGCACCGGTACGCACCGCTACGCGCTCCATAACAGTAGTTAACGTTGTGGATACGACTTGGATTGTGATAACGAGGATAAGATAATGATGTTAAGCGGAACACGATGCTGTGATGTGAGGAGTAGAATTAGTAAAAAAAAGTCTGAATAGAGAAGAACGTACAGAGGGGACGTGGAGGGCGGAGTAGGAGAAACACACTTGCAGTAGTTTTGAAAAGTTGATCCGGCCCACTGAAAAGAGCCGGCTCTTACGGCTCCCAAGCATTTATGTATGATCTATCTATGAAATATTTTGTTTATATTTTATTCCACTACAAACAAATAACATCATTCATAATGATTTAATGTGACTGGACTCAAAGTTACTTATTGAGAAACAAATGTTTTTCTTTACAAATGAACACTCGATAGTCTAAAAAAGGCATAGATATCAGTGCTGGGGGAAAAAAAACAAAACCTGTTTTGAATCGAAAATCGTAACATCCCTAGTTTTTATTGTAGATGTATTTATTTCCTCCGTTTCCTAATTGGGTGAAACAAAAAAAAAAAGCCCTGTGTGTAACGGGGGTGACATGGAGCCAAGCCACAAACTGTTCCCGGACGGGGCGCGGGGAGCAAGCAGCTCATTTGCGTTTAAAGCGACACGTCGAAAAACAGGGGGAGTTTAGAGGCAGGTTAGAATGGCTAGAATGCACAGCCTGAGTGGTATTTTCAGCGTCAAACTTCAAGGACCTCAGAGACCGGTCACTTGTTGAAAAGGAGCGTGCGATGGGACCTTTTTAAAATGTTCCTCCCCCCCCCCCCCCCCCCCCAGTCCATCCCTTGCATCGCGGTGCTTTCAGAAATGCACGAGCTGGACCGGGAGAGACAGCTACAGGCACAAGCCGCAGAAAGGTAAACCCTTCCCACAATGCACCGGGTGATTGCACTCCATCTTCCTGTTGCTGCTCTGTTTATGCGTCAATTGTTTCCCTGAAGTATCTGTGTTTATCATGACCGCAGTCTGGATCTCCCACCATCCGCTGGCTCGAGCCAAACGTCCAGCAGCATCGACCAGGTAAGGATAAATACTTTTATTGAGTACTTTTATCTATGAAATGCCAGTTTGTTATTATAGGATTCACACTGTTGACTGGCGCCACCCGGTGGTGGAATTATAAAGTCACATCGTTTTTCCTTTTTGGTGTGTGTGTGTGTGTGTGTGTGTGTGTGTGTGTGTGTGTGTGTGTGTGTGTGTGTGTGTGTGTGTGTGTGTGTGTGTGTGTGTGTGTGTGTGTGTGTGTGTGTGTGTGTGTGTGTGTGTGTGTGTGTGTGTGTGTGTGTGGCAGATGGTCTGGATTGAGTTCAAGATTCGAGAGGTTATTTGTCACATGTGTCTTCATACGGTCATACATATATGCAGTGAAATGTCATGACACCTGGTGATTACGCACAATAACCTCTATAAGCTACAAAAATACTAAAATGTGCATAATCGACACGAGGCGCTCGCGGGCGCCGCAATTGCAATTCTGGGTTCTATAATAATATAATGGAATAAATTGTCTGTTTCTGGGTTCTATAATTACAGTATATAATAGAATTAATTGTGTGTGTCTGGGTTCTATAATTATATAACAGAGCTTATTGTCTGTGTCTGGGTTTTATTGTTACATAATATAATTAATTGATACTGCATTGATTCAATGTATTCTAACTATACTCTGGCTACTCTTGAATTTGTCAACGCACTTTTTAAGTTTGACTGTTTGGCTCAAACTATGAAACGTAGTAAATATAATTTTGTCTTTCTGTACTTGATTATAAAATGGATATAGTATGGTGTGTGTGTGTGTGTGTGTGTGTGTGTGTGTGTGTGTGTGTGTGTGTGTGTGTGTGTGTGTGTGTGTGTGTGTGTGTGTGTGTGTGTGTGTGTGTGTGTGTGTGTGTGTGTGTGTGTGTGTGTGTGTGTGTGTGTTAGCAGTATGGCTAACTTGATTCACTACTTTTTAAATAGAAAAACGATACTTTACGGTCAAATTTTCAAATTCTGATTAATCGTGATTATTCGCAGTTGATTGTGATTAAACGCACCAAATATCATGCGATTGATCACGTTTATCGCACCAATATCATGTGATTAATTCTTTTTTTAGCATTTGACGGCCCTAATTCCCACCTAAACAAGTGTCACAATTGTCTTCATCTGTTTTTTTTTTATCCAGGCAAAAAGCGCGGAAGGACACTCCCCTTCGTTGCCGTCCAAACCGATGGCCGCCGCCGACGAGAGTTTCGGGACAAAGAAGACCCGTTCTTCCTTCGGCCGCGGCTTCTTCAAGGTGCGCGCGGGCAAACGTGCGGCCAGCGCCCCCAACCTGGGTGAGGATCACTGCGCTGATGGGGGAAATATACTGTAGCTTCATCAATATGAGTATAGCGCCCCCTTTAGCCATAGCAGGGAAGACGAGGGAAGCGGCATTGCTCGATATGGATGGACTCGATGGGTGGATGGATTGATCTGAATTGATTCTGTTTCTGGAGGATTGCCTACGTAACTGTTGTTTTTGTTTCGATTTCAAAGTTATTATACGTTTCGTTTCTCTGCCGGGGATTTTGAGATTGCAGCCGGAGTGCCATTGCGCCAACGCTAGGTACAGTAGAACAGAGGTATGGTAGAGGGCAGTGTTTGCCGCTCTGGATGATACAGCTGGATAGGTGCAGGGAACGTCCCCTTCTGCTCTATGATTTTAAAGGACCATGATGGGCGTAAAATCATGTTTTAGCCCTTTTTCTAGCCCTTTGTCACTGCGTATGCTGACTGGTAAACCATCTAAAACTCAATTTGACGCCAGTATGGCCATTTAAGCATTAGGGTGAGAACTACGGGTTAACGCTGAGGCGTCTGCTATCCTCTGCTGAGAAGACTTTGTAACCTCCTTTCTCTAACCCGCAAACCCATTGAAACGTTGAGTTTTCACATGCGTTTAAGGTGCGGTTCTTCCTGTGGTGCGAGGTCCTCCCAGCCCGCTCCCCGCTCATTGGTCAGCAATCCAAACAATCTGACCAGACGATATCCAGTTGTCCATCATCCATCATGTTGACACCATCTGTGTCCTTTAGCCCCAGATGTTTTTTCAACTGGCTTGCTTTGTTTTCGTTGTGGTGGTCTCGGAGATGTCCTGTTGATGCTTGCGTCTTGGAATTCCAGCTTGAGTTCTCGGTCAGTGGGGTTGGGTCGTGGGATGGTTTCTGTCTTTCTAACGGGGGCACCATATTTCCCAGCTGAGACGGAGCGCAAGGCCACGGAGCATCTGGACCTGGCCGGCGTCCCCCCACGTAAATCCACCAATGAATCTCCTACGCCGTCCTCACCGGAACCAAAGAAGAAGTCCAGAGGCCTCAGGAAGTTCTTTGGCAGGTAACCCTCAGAAACCCATCTGAGTGTCTTTTCTTGGAAAACCATCGATGTAGAGGAAGTTTTGTCAGATTTGTGGCGGTGACCGGACTCACTTTGGCAGGCTAAAGAGGAGCCACTCCACCTCCTTCAACCTTGACGAGGCGTCCGAGATGGAGTTCAGGAGGGGCGGGGTCAGAGCCACGGCGGGACCCCGCCTCGGGTGGTCACGGGACATGAAGCAAGCCGGCAAGTAGGTGTCAGTGCCAGAGGTCCAACACCTCCACACCGTCCTCATCTCGGCGACCGGATTGATTGTTTTGCGTCCCCTTCCCAGTGCCCTGGACGTCCCCTTCTCCCAGTGGAGCAGCGACCAGGTGTCTGAGTGGCTCCACGAGCAGGGTCTGGGGATGTACGTGGCCCAGGGCCAGGGCTGGATCCGGTCCGGAGAGACCCTGCTGCAGGCGTCGCAACACGAAGTGGAGAAGGTGAGAACAATATTACAAGACTATTAAGAGAATTGAAGCCATGTTTAGCATATCTTGTCCATATATAAGGGCTGTCGAACGATTACAATAATAAATCAAGATTCATGGTGCATCGTGTTCTAAATTGACTGAAATTTGCACCGTAGTCTGAGTTATTGCACTTTGAAAACGGCATTGTGTAACTTTGTAGACGGTCCCTAATATGCCATCAAAACAACCATCAGTAGAAATCACGAGTTTTGCGGGAGATGGCAAAAAAAAAAAACTGCATTCATCTACCACGCTAATGCCTTTAAGGCTGAAACTTTGACAGCCCTATTTATACGTATTGACATATTTGGAGTTCTGTTTCTGTGGTTACCTTCCCCAGGAGTTGTGTATCAGGCAGCCTCTCCACAGGAAGAAGCTGCAGCTGGCCCTGCAGTCCTTAGGGAGTGGGGAGGGGGAAGACCTGCAGGGCAAACTAGACCATAACTGGGTGACCAGTGAGTTGCTGTCGTTCATGCATCAACAAAGTTGACGTTTTGGTGGTGTTTTTTAATGTTGTCTTTTTTACGGTGCTGACTTTTTACGGTGATTTTTTTTATCTATTTACTTTTTAAGGGTGGCTGGACGACATCGGCTTGCCGCAGTACAAGAGCCAGTTCGACGAGGGCCGCGTGGACGGCCGCATGCTGCACTTCATGACGGTCGTAAGTCGCGAGATATCTTGGAACATTCGCCGAACATTCCTAAAACGGAGAAAAGATCAATCCATTTTCTCCGTTTTCATCATTATTTTCATCTGGAAATTCAATTACGCATAATTGCATTAGGCTTGTTAAAACCTCGAGCCTTTGTACTGGAAGCAGAATCTGCTGGTTGTCCCATGTTTCAAAAGTCACATGCAGTCGTTCTATTATCATAAGGTCTTTTGTTGTTGTTGTTGTTGTGGAATGAAACAAATGGTCCTTCTTTGCCTCTGTCCCAGGACGACCTGTTGTCCTTGAAGGTGGGAAGCGTCCTCCACCACCTCAGCATCAAGAGGGCCGTCCAGATCCTGCGGCTCAGCTCCTATGAGCCAAACTGTCTCAGGCGTCGCCCTTCCGACGAGGTATGGAATTGTCATTTGAAGCGGATTTTGAAACACTTCTGAGATGCAGTCGTGTCATTGTGGATTTTGTTTTTCAGAACAACATCACGCCAGCGGAGATCGCCCAGTGGACCAATCACAGGGTGATGGAGTGGCTGCGCTCGGCCGACCTGGCGGAGTACGCCCCCAACTTGAGGGGCAGCGGCGTGCACGGGGGGCTCATGGTGAGATAGATGGATCGATGGATACTGTATTAAATTGCAAGGCCACCCCTCAAAACAGCCCCCGCAACAGTCAAGCCTGGCAGCTATTGTTACGGCAGCAAAACAACTGGCAATAATAATAAATAATACATGCAGTAGACCAAAGTATCGGTCGAAAAATTGGAAATGTACAATAAATGTAAAAATCAACTGGAAGATAGAAAAAGTCAAAATTTACAATACTGTTAACCTACTGATGAACAATTAATATAAACCTAATAACTTCCAAAAAGCAATTAAATAACATAAAAGAAAGAAATGGCAATGTACCATGAACAGTAACATTAAACTAGGACAAAAAATAATAATAAAGAATGAACAGATTTGAATACAAATTGGTCGTTATACAATGAACCTAATAACTGAATAGAAGATGGGACATTTTAAAATAAACCTAAAAGATTAACAATAAACTAGAATAAATTAACCAAAAAATCTGCAGAACCATACTAATTTTGGCATTCAACAATAAACCTCATGATAAACAACAAGTATAAACCAACACATTTCCAAAAGACAATGGAAATAAAAATGAGGCTAAAATGAAAATATACAATACACCTCAAGATAAAAACATGGAATAAAATCTGTACCGACACTGTGTGTACAGGTCGGAAACGAAATGTCTCTTGCTCACGCCTCCTTTCCCCTTGCGTCCTTCCCCGGTCCCTAGGTGCTGGAGCCCCGCTTCAACGTGGAGACGCTGGCCCTCCTGCTCAACATCCCCCCCAGCAAGACTTTGCTGCGGCGCCACCTGGCGACGCACTTCCATCTGCTGATCGGCTCCGAGGCCCAGAGGCTGAAGCAGGACTGTCTGGAGAACCCCGACTACGCCGTGCTCACCGCCACAGCCAGGGTCAAGGTAGGTTTGGCCTTTCATTTTTTTAATTTTTATTTTAAATTTAGCTCTATGCCTCTACTTTGATCGTATTTGTGCATTTTCTATTTTCATATATACTGTATATATGTATGTATGTGTAACTTGCACAATTTCCTATTTTTGTCCGAATGTGAATTATTGTTATTCGTTTAGGTTTATTGTGTAGTGCCACATTTTCTTGTTTATTTAAGTGTTTATTGTTAATTGTTTAGGTTTATTGTATATTGCCCTTTTTTTTATTGTTTGAGGGTTGTTTTTCTTGTTTTTGTTTATTTTTAAGGGTTATTTTTATTGGTTATTGTAAAGAAATGTTCTATTTTTTTCTATTCTTTTAGTGAGGTTTTAGGTTTGATTGTTATATTAAGTTTATTTTATTGTTTATTACCAAAGTTTTGTACATGTTTTGGTTTATTTCATATTGTCAATTTATATATTGATCTTTATTCTATAACTCTTTTGTTGTTATTATTATGATCATTATTATTATTGTTATTATTATAGCCTTGGTGTGAGCTGCTGTAATACGCCAATGTCCCTCCAGGGGTGAATAATGTATCGATCTACCCACCTACTGACTGACCTACCTAGCGTCCCTTCTTTCTATCTACCCATCCTATCTACCTTTAAGATGTTCCACAGTCAATCCCAGTTGAGTGACACGCCGTCTCCTCTTTTCCTCCCCCTCCTCCAGCCCAGGCGGCTGTCATTCGCTAGTTTTGGGACCCTGCGGAGAAAGCGCCAGGAGGACAGTGAGGAGTTGGTCTGCCCGCTGGATGTGGAGATGCCCCAGAGCGCCAGCTTCCAGCGTGGGCTGCGGATCTATGACGGCAACCTGGACCAGCTGGAACAGGTCCAGCTGTAGTATTTGGCACTAGGATAAATTGCACAAGTAACTTGTGTGAGTAGTGGTTCTCACTCCTGCTTGTCATTTAACTTAAAACATTTTTTTCCCGTTTTTCGGCAGATGGAAGACTCCGAAGGGACTGTTAGAGAGATAGGAGCGTTTTCTGAGGGTATCAATAATTTAACAGTAAGTAATTCTTATTATTTTAAATAGGATGGGTTGGCTATTTTTTGACCCAGCTCTTATTAAAATGTCCGTTCACATCATCTATAACTAACTCGCTGAATGCTTGGGAAATTGTCAAAACTGTTGAGAGACTTACCACTGTGCTGCAGCCTCTCACTGTGCTTCAAGGCAGTCCAATGGGGCCAACGTTTAAGTTTTTAAAAAGATTTTATATCCTTTTTGAAAACCTAAAACTCATATTTAGGGCTCAACGATTTGGGACAGTAATCTGATTGCGTTTTTTAAATTTATTTTTTATTTATAGACCAATACTGCAATTTAGTATGCAATTTTTAAGGCTCTTATCTTCTGTATTATTCACTAGACTCAAGCAATAAATCATTTTATAGTATGACCAACACAACACTGAATACAGTCAACATATAAACTGCTCTTTCCTGTAGGCCAGGCCTACGTCTTATGAGATGAATTGACGCATGAATAGATATGAATAACAAATCTTTATTTAACTATTGAATTGTCAAAAGAAAAACCTTCGATCACACTGGAATATTGACTCCTTGATTAAACTTCAAGACTTGTAATTGTTCCAGTCTGAAAATTAAAATTCGAAAAATATGCAGCGGTTCAGCAGATGTTTTATTTTTTATAGAAACGTTGCGTGCATACGTCGCATATGTCCAAATACACGGAGCACCACTCTGTGTGATCAGGGACAGTTTGATGCGGATTAAATAAAAAAAAAAACAAACGGACACTAATCTTGATGTTCTGGAAGAGGCTCTGTTTGGACTCTACATGTGTTCCGGGCTCCGCCAGCAGCACACACCACCTGGAGGGTTAAAACAATCCCTATAGGCGAAGGGGGCACGGTGATAGGGTCCCCGTTACGCACGGTTTATTTCCAGAAGGAGACGTGAAATAAAATAACAACACATTGTTCTGGCACGCCGGGCACGTGCATCATCGGTACCGTTGGGGAGTGAGGCAGGTGTGCAAAATGCGCCCCGATCACTCCCTCTCCACGCCCAAGTGCAAAAGAGATTTGAGACCATTTTTTTCCCCCCGTGAATGCATAAATTAAAAATAAAAACTCAAAGACTGTCTGACTATATTATTTGCTTCCTGTTTCTAAAAAACTGTTTTTTTTTTTGTTTTAGGCTTAAACGTTTGTCCCATTGAACTGCATTAAAATACAATGAGAACACAATGCAGCCAGTGACGGTCTGGGATCAAAAAACATCCCTGGCATTTTCAACAGAGAGGCCCTATTTCCAAACCCAACACTAATCCCACCCAAATGTTAACATTAAGGAGGATGGTAGCTCGGGCGGTAGAGCTGTCGGTCTAGTGGTCTAAAGGTTGCTGGTTCAATCCCAGGCTCCTTCTGCTAGCATGCTGTAGTGTCCTTGAGCAAGACACTTGACCCCTAATTGCTCCTGATGGCTGCGTCCGTCGGTGATTGAACAAGTGTAAGTCGCTTTGGATAAAAGCGTCTGCTAAATGAAATGTAATGTAACATACAAAGTTTGAGATAGCGACTTACCAGATAAGACTGCGAGTGTCGGGCACCAGCTATCCTGAGGGAAACTTTGGAGGGAACCAGCTTCTAGATGGTTTGATTAGTCTTTTGCCCCTATGCCCTGGACGGACGACCAATTTGCACGACAGCAAGGGGGGGGGGGGGTCGTCCCCCAGGAAATTAGTTTCCTGCATTATGGGGAATTTTTATGTGTCAACGTGTGCCTTTTCTGCATCAATTTATGGTTGAAATGTCTTTATTTATGTTGATGAAAGCTTATTTCATGTTTTTATTGGGGGGTGAACATGTTTTAATATCAAGGGGGGTGTATACCCTGCGTCACCCTCAAAATCTATGCCTATGCACATCAGGACTGCTACCGGCCTCCACCAGAATTTCCTCTGGCTTTAAGCTCAAGCTCTGTCTGGCAGGAGGCGGAGGTGGGCCTGAGCCCCGGGGGGCCGGGATCCCACCTCGACCCGCACTTTGATTGCGCGGCGGGGTTTTGTGAGACCCTCTGACTCGTGCGTGCGTAAGACTCCTTTGTCTGTGTTTCAAGACGAGTCAGGTGGGTAGCCGACGTCAACGCTGACCCTTTGCTCTGAGTGTACGCGGACCGGTCCCCGCCCACAGCAAGGCGCATTAGCGGAGCAATTGAAATCCGGGCAGGGGGCAGCTGTGCTGGCTGGTGGGGGTGTGGCTTCGCAGTTGTGGGGGCTGCTAGGAGGGGTGGCCCCGGTTGCTGGGCTGCTGGATGGTGGCGTTGTCTGCTGGGCGGAGGGGCTAGCCGCAGGGGGTTATCCATGGTGGTTACTGCGGCTGCTTCTCCCTCAGTCCTCTGCTGTACATCCTGGGTGCTGCTACTGCCAGTCAGGAGAGGGCTGGTGCTGTGGCTGCCCGTTGACCTGCTGGTGGCTCCAGTGCGTCTTCCGATGGCCCTTCCATGTCTCTTTGTGCCACTCTGACAGTGTGGCAGCACACGTAGACTATACAAGTAAATGCTATTTCAACCATTTTTGGTTTGTTATTTATCGGTCTTATTTAATGTGGTTTGATTAGTTAAAATGGACAAACATGGGAAACAACACTACAATGCGTGCCTGCCCGCACAGCACAAATCGTGCATGACAGTGCGTACAATCAGCACCACAGGTTGTGTTCACTGTCACAGTCATCATGTAATTTTGGAACCTGCTTCGACTAATGACGCAGGGCAGGTAGGCTACGTACTGTAGGCTCCGCGAGCCTTGTGCTCAGCAAAGTCATCCACGATGTGCCCGACAGTCTATGTCCGACTTCTTCACCCGGTCATTTTCAATTGATGGCCAATCCACTCAGTCTATCCTGTCCCACTGTGCTGCTAATTAGTTTTAGTTTGGAGAACGAGCGCTGGGCAGTCACGACGGTGACGAGGAGAGTCCGAAACTTTCGACAAATGATTGATGATGACGTATGGATGTTTTTGGCGGTTGTTGATGACCAAGGCAGCATGTCTTACCCAGCATACATTTGGAGGCGATTCACTCGTACGCATGTTGCAACATTAACTGTGAGCGTTAAAATTAAACAACTACTCATTCAACACATTTTAAAATGATTTAATAAATGTAATGGTTTAATTTGAGTCATGACTCAAATTATTGTCAATTTACTACCAACCTGAACCGTAATTCCTATGTGACTCAGGTGGAATACAGTATATACAATTGAGTACACTGATTGGTATGGTAATGGACAATCTGTTACTGTCTGCAGCAGAGCAGTCAGTTTCTCAATAATAAAATATTTGGCGAATTTGTGCTATATCATAAAAAATGATGGGATGTGTTATAAAATGCTAAATGGGTTAAATGAGAATAGAACATTTTAATTGGGCCTAGGTTTGAAAACGGACTAAAGGCTCAAAGCCATGGCGCACAAACCTGTCTCGTACCTGGCCCACCGGCAACAAATCAGACATTTTCACGTTGGCTCCAATCCGTTAATAAACTTTGCTTAACGTTGCGCAGAGTATGCTGAAGGACGACGACTTCCTCAGGGAGATGTCGTCCTGCTCCACCGAGGCCAATACCGGGGAAGACGACTCCAACGTCTGAGTCCCTAACCCAAGTACCAAGCCGACGTTGTGTGGAAGTGAATGGGTGAACGGTGCCAAGATCCCTCGTCCATGGATGTTTTGGACAACTCCATCATTCCCATGTCCCATTTTAGATATTTATTGAGATCGCCAAACATGTACTGCATGAACTGAAAATGTGACTTTATATCTTATAGCCTGGCTGCAGTTTTTGTGTTATTTTTGTAATATCCGTAAGTGCTTTGACTCAACCCCAGTTTGTCGCTCGGGTTGATGTCAGTCTTTCCTCTCTGAATGTATTCCACATAAACATTTTTGTACCCGTCTGTGGGTTGGATTTCCAAGTCGCCCGATTTTTATATACAGCATGCAAAAAAGCATGATTTCAAACTCGACAAGAACCTGACGTTTTTGTTGAGTTTTCTGGTTTGGATTGTAGCAGCAACCCATGAAACAACTTGCTATTTTATAATTTTTGTAAATAAATCTTTTGAGAATGGCTGTAATGATTTGTGGTCAGTCATTTGAAATTCATTAATTGAGTTTATCTCTGTATGATGTATAATGTCCTTTGAATACATGTTAATCAGAACTCATCAGGATCTGTAAAATATAGGACTTAAATGTAGTGAAGATTTAGTTATAAAGGGATAGGGATATTCATATTGCAGAACACAGTCCCACCAGGACAGTAGGTGGCAGATGAATTGTTGTGGACAAATAGATTTAGGCCTGGGCCTTTGAAAAATGCCTGGATCTCTGCACAACGTTTCTAACTTGTTCTGGCTTCAATACTTGGAAAAACCCGCTGGAACAAAACAAAATCTGATGCGATCAAGTATATTGTGTATCAGAAAAATAAACACAACAAGCTCTTGAGTTGGCGTCGCAAAACTGACTGATGTTCCATCCCTTTGTTCTCATATATTATAGTTGCGGAGAAGCTCTGTTCTTTTACTATTCAGCCTTCTTTTGTGTCATAAATCCATCAAAATCCCGTTTTGAGCCAATTGCAGTTCTTAGCCTGTCTGTCTGCTTTCTGATGTCACTAACCTGACAGCCAATCCCAGCCTTGGATAGTTTGGCTACCTCTGCTGGCGTTACGACAGATATAATTTTTAAAGGGTTTTTTTATGCACTCAATTTGATTTTATAGCACCAGATTTAGCATAACATGTAGTGGGTTCTTTTCATGTGGGGTTACTATTTAAGCCATAACAGGTTACTAATTAACCACAACAGAATACAACCTAATTTGAGTTATTATGCATTATACACATTACAATTAAATATAATACATACTGTATACACAGCATATGTTATACTACACATTAAAAAAAGAATGTGAATTTGACTAAACATGTTCATAGATGTACCAACAAGATGATGTTCCCCTTAAATAGTTATGGAATTAATTACAAAGCCTTAATTTAAAAGCCTGTTTTCTTTCTCTTTTTAGCCTTTGGGATTCGTTTGAGGTCTTTATTATGCATTATCTAGTTTTATTATTATTATTATTTTATTATTAAGTTGATGAATGCCGATGAAGGTGCTTAGTAACGTAATGGCGTTTGCAGTGACGTGGCGTCGTTGGTGGTCACCCAGAGACATCTCCATAATAAACTCTTACATCAGTCATCTCTTATGTTGGCTTCATATTTACAAATAAAATATATGTTTTTTTATGGCAATTTATTGGGTTACTAATATTTTGTGGATGAAATAATTATGAATCACAGTAGATGAAAGCGAGGTCACTTTCTGAAATACATCAAATTCTGAAAGAATGTTAGTATTCCAATGCCTGTTTAAGAGTATAGTGTTTGATGCACTACCAGCATGTTTTTTTTAACACCGATGCAAGGCAGCATTTCACCTAATGGACGCCGTATAATTATCTTGCTCAATCTGTAGTCTGAGACGTTTTCAGTTTGTTTGAGCCCTGCCTGACTCAGGTAAGTCATGTGATCTGAGTCACATGGTCTCATACACCTGGTCAGAACCACGCCCCCTGAGGTGATGTCCCGGCTGGACGTTGGACTCCTCTGCCTTCACTCGTTCCTCCTTCCATGTCTAACCATTGTCTCTCCACCAGCGATGCAGTGGTTGAATAAAAAGTGGTTAAACTCTGAATTCCAGTCAAAGATCAGATTATGAAGCCAATAATCACTACTATATTAAATATATATACATTAAAATAGTGATATTGTGTGTACGTCTGTGAAATGTGAAAAAAAAACTGTGTAAGCCTATTGGTTTACAAAATCATCTGTACATAGTACATGAGTCATAAGTAAGATTGTGAGGTCACTGGCCACGTCACATGTTTAGTTATTGGATCCATATGATTCTTGCAAAATTTATATGTCAACTATTGATGGGCCGTTTTGTTTTGAAATATTTTTTTGGGATAAAAAAATGATTTGTTAGCCAAATTCAGGTTCAAGAGTTTATTTGGCCTCTTATTCGGTGCAGTGGCCAAATGTATTTTATTTATTGTTTTTTTTTAGGGGGGGGCGGATATGTTTAGTATTTATCAGTTGCAATGTTTGCCTTCATTTTGATTCCTTAAGAAATTTTCTGCTAACATTTAAAATAAACATTTGAAGGCAAATGCAGCATCTGTCTTATTTATGCGGATTTGGGAGATATTATAACGCTAATCCTGTAAGTTTTCAGGAGTTTCTTTATGTAGGGGAGCCACAGTGTTTCCCGTTTATTATTCATTTTCTGTAGGTTTATATTGCTGGGGTCAAGCTGAGTTGTGCTGATTTGAATTTGAGAAAAAGAAAGATGAGTTTTTCACGGATCTAGATCCAGATCAACGCATTTAAAGGTTAAATGGTTGCCCCCGGACTACCTCAGAGGGTGGTTTCATGAAAAAGGGGCCCCCCTAACAGCGTTTTGGACAGGGCCCCCAAAAAGCTAGAAACGGCCCTGGATGCACAAACACAGTAAAGAGCATAGGTTATCTTATTAAATAAATGGTCCCTCGCGCATTTGTCAACAACCTGCACCCTCTTGCAGCCTTGTATTGCAAACCTTCATATATTAAACCATTAACTTAAATGCTGAAGTTGAACAGTATACTGAACCGTGCTATCAAGTGACATAACTAAACAGCAAGACATGAATCATGCAAACAGCAAGAATAAATAAGAAACTTGAAAAAGAAACTGAAGAAAATGAATACATTAATTAATGAATTAATAGAGGAGAGGTGGATACTAGATAAATATGTGATACCTATTACAAATCGGAATGTTTTCGATAGTTTCCGAAAAAATTATAAATGAAATTCGTCATTGTTGTTATCACAAGGCAACCAAAAATAAAATATCCGAGGGTCATGGAAAAGCCTTAATTTAAATTCACTATGAAGGTTAGAATAATATGCAATTGTTCCAACTGTGGAGGTTTCGAGGGAAAACAAAACTTGTTTACGGAGATTAGAAAAGTTACATGTTACATGATACCTCTGTGTATATAGTTCTGGATTGCCATGTCCTTCGGTCGAATTGTTTACCTATGTTTAGTTTGAACTTCGAAGATGATTGGCGTTCAAAAATAAAAACACCTATTTGACGGCGACGTACACATCCTCTCTCCTCTGGTGAAGGTCGCTGCACAGTCTCCTTGGGTTGGTCCTCCGGGCCACTATCCGGCCTCACATCCTAGATCCACCGGTCACTGAGTCCACTGCTCCCCCACGAGGAGGGAGAGTGTGTTTTTGTCTGAAATTGCCAATGAACCACGTGCTTGTTTCCTACCCAGTTGTACAGTAGTACATATTACAGTTGGCACGTTGCTTATCTGACTTTTGTTTTGTATATTTGTCAATTTGTATATACTGTATCTAACATTTGGAACGACTTGCCTGAGGAGAGATGGCTGCCAGAATCAGGGACTTCTTTTAAAACGCTTCTCAAAACTCATTTTTGTAGATCTGCTTTTATGTGATGTCGACCCTTTCTTTTCTTTTTTATTTTATATATCTTCTTATTATTATTATCCTTTTGTATTTATTTATTTGTATTGTCTCTTTATCAGCTTTTTTCCCCCAATTTAATTAATTTATTGAATTCCTGTTTATTAATGTTCCTTTGCCTTTTAAATTCATGATCTGAACACTCTGCTTTTATTTCATCCGTCAAAGCCCTTTGTAAACTGTGTTTTTAAAGGTGCTATATAAATGAAGCTATTATTTTATTGTTTTTGTAATTATATTTTATGCTATATCCTATTAAATTGTATTGTTATTCTCCTTTTTTATTTTGACTGTTACGCTTTTTATTTTTCCAATGGGGGGCTTAAGAGGGTCACGGAGTGTCCCCATTACATTTACATTTTCATTTACATTTAGTCATTTAGCAGACGCTTTTATCCAAAGCGACTTACAAGGGAGAATAACATTCAAGCTACATTGCGACAGAGACATTAGTGTAACAATAAGTACTGCTAGGTAGTGCTAAGTAATGTAAGTTAGGAGAGGAGGTACTCACTGAAGAGCTGGGTCTTCAGGTGCTTCTTAAAGACAGAGAGGGAGGTCCCTGCTCTGGTCGTTTTTGGCAGCTCGCTCCACCAACGTGGAACTACAAATGAGAACAGCCTGGATTGCCGTTGCTGTATGGCCGGCAGAGCCAGGCGACGCTCATTTGACGAGCGCAGCATCCGGGGGGCAACATGTGCTCTTACAAGAGCATTTAAGTAGGCGGGAGCATTCCCAGCAATCACTCTGTAGGCCAGCATAAGAGACTTGAACTTGATGCGGGCGGCTACAGGTAACCAGTGGAGCTCGATGAGCAGCGGAGTGACATGTGCCCTCTTTGGCTGGTTGAACACCAGTCGTGCCGCCGCATTCTGTATCATCTGCAGTGGCTTCACCGCACAGGCCTGCAAGCCTGTTAAGAGGGCGTTGCAGTAGTCAAGACGGGACATCACCAAGGTTTGTACCAGCAGTTGAGTGGCATATTGGGTCAGGTACGGCCTGACTTTTCGGATGTTGAATAGTGCAAAGCGGCAGGGCCGGGAGACGGCGGCAACATGGTCCGAGAATGTAAGTTGGTCATCAATGATGACACCTTGATTCCTTGCAGCCTTGGTAGGAACAACAGATAGAGAGTCAATTTTAATATCAACGTTGTTATAAATACCTTGTTTGGCCGGGAAGACCAGCAGTTCCGTCTTCGCCAGGTTTAGTTGAAGATGATAAGATGATTACGCACGGTGCTTGTTTTTTTCCATAAGGAGACGCAAAATAAAATGAAATAAAATAACCTACATTTGAAAGAAAGAAATAAAACACAATGTTGGACGCCCCACGGAGACAGGTGTGACAGGTGAGACAGGCGTACCCTCCGCATGGCGCACTAGGCGGCCGCCCGGTCTGTACGGAGGCATGTTCCGAGTATATGCAAATGCAAATGTCCCTGGCGAAACAAAACCCTGCAGTAACTCCGTGTATCCCATGAAGCGCGTTTCAGTACCGAGAACGGGAGTTACCTATTGTAACTCCAGATTCTAGAGTATAAGCTTCGCCTTTTAAGGCACCGCAGAATAGTAAATTCTCTATGGTGGCATGCGGGCCGGAAACAAATACTCCTCCTGCTGCGATGGGTGGAGACGAGGGTATCCCGCTGCAACAGTCCCACAAGGCGCAGAAGGAGGCGGGAGCCTCTCCAACGCCAACAGGCAGAAGAACACCCGGTACCAATCACTCTGGCAAAACCCTCAGTACAGAGTGAGTCGCAGAGAAACGGAAGTCATCCCGGATATCAAACCGGATGAAAGAACGGGGGGGGAGACCAAGAAGCTGCAGCGCAAAATGTCTTCCACTGGAACGCCGTGGAGGATGAAATTGCCCTGGTGGAGTGCACCGCCCTGATGCTCTCCGGGGGGGGGGGGGTACGTCCCAGAGGACAGATATGCCTGAGGAACAGCCTCACACAGCCGGTGCGAGAGGCGCTGCGCCCACAAGGGAGGGTCGGGGGTCCGGGGGATCGCTCTCCGTAGCGCACGAAACAGGCTCTGGGAACGGCGCAAGGCCGCCGTGCGCGCGGGGGGAAGAATCCATCCAGAGTCGTCGCCCTCCTCTCACTCCGACAGGAACTCAAAGGGAACCTGGTCCAAAGGCTCAAAGGGGGCTTTAACCCGGCGCGCGTAAAACCAGTGCTAAGTCCCACTGAGGAGCTAAGGAGCGCGACACCGGTCCGTGGCTCCGCACACCCTTTGGGAAGCGTTTCGATGAAGGGTGACTAAACAACGTTCTGTCACCAAAACCTTCGTGACAGGATGAAATAGCGGCCGCTGGCAGCCAAAGTCCTACCCACCAACAGCCGGAGGAATAAAAGCACCTGGGGCAGGGGACATGCCGTGGGATCCAGGTCTTCTCCCCCCACACACCAGCGTTGAAACGCTGCCCATTTTGCACAACACGACAGTTGTCCACGCTCTGGTGGAAGCGGCTCCCGCGCCCTGGATAGTGCGCACAACATTTGGAGAGACCCAGCCTCTCTAGGCGTTCACGTTCAGCAGCCAAGCCCACAGGCGGTCGCCCGTCACCGGGTAATTCCTGATCGCTCCCTCCGCTTGGCAGGGAGAGAGTCTCCGCCCGTGCGCTCCGGGGCTATCAGAATAGCCTCCAGCCGTGGAATAAACCGGTGGGAGAACGTGAGGAGCGTCCGGGGCCACGGCCGATGCTCAGACGCGCCCACCCTCCGCGTGCGGCAAACAGATCCACCTCCGCTTCGCCGAACCTGCTCCAAATCCGGGTGACCAATTCTGGATGAAGGGTGCAATCAACGTTGTACGCCAGGTGTATACACTGCTCCGATGGAGCGTGGGTGTTTGTGCGCCCAGCGGTGGAGCCGTCTGGCTGTTCAACAGCTGGCGGTTTGTGCGGCTGCTGTCGCTTCGTTGTCCGAAGCGAAATGCTGGTCCACTTTCCACACGGTGGAGAGTTCCAGCGAGTTTATGTGGAGAGACATGTGGGCCGGCCACTGATGGAGCCAGGGAATAACCGCGCGGTATACGGTTAACCGGAATTGGATCCACTGGAGCGAGACGCGCAGGGATTTCCTGTGCTTCGGGACGACGCACACGCACACTGGGTTTCTCGGTAACTAGTTGTAGTTTAATTACACAATGATGTTCCATATGTCCCATTACACTCATTCCTGGTCAAGATGACAAGTTTCACTTATGAGAATTATGAGAAAGGCCGAGGCTCCATTGACATCTACACAGGTTTTACAAAGTGTATATAGTTTTGCACATGAAGCACACTTGCAGTTCCTAAGAGAAGTTGATATTTATTTAGACACAACTGGTTATGGAACCAACAACCATCACACTTTGCAAAGGATACCAAACTTGAAGCCATAACGTATAATCCAAAATATAAAAATCAGTAACTATGGCCACGTCAATTGCAATGCACAAGTACATGGTTTGTTGCACACTATATAAAGTATACGTCAGGACGACACATATACGGTAAGTAGGTAGTTCAAAAACACATTTTGAAATGGCGATTATGAAATCGTTTTTGCATGATCCGCATCATGAGAGGGAGCACAACTCTCACAGCTTGCATTATAAAAATGTATAATAGTGTTGCTTAACCAAAGCGTTGCATGTGTTAAGGCACTCGGGGAGGGAAAAGCCAGAGGTTACAAATAGAATATTGAATATATCGTTCCTGCTCCACGGCCAGGGGGGCGGTGGCTTTCGTCTGCTACGGCTTTACTCACATACCGATTTCCACCACAACAACATGCTTGGGGTCACAGGTCCCTTATACTTTGAGCAGCACACACCGGAGGTAGCGGGTGTTAATATGCTGAAAATGACATGTGCATCTGTGAAAGTTAAAAAAAAAAAAAAAAAAAGTGTTTTCTTCGCAAAATACAATCAATGCCACCTCGCTCACTCCCTCTACACATGACATGGTCCATGCGGTGACTCTTATCAGATCATAAATACATAGTGCAACGCTGGTGGCAGCTGTGGGAGTGCTTCCAAGCTTTGGTGTCTGGCGGTGGGGGGAAGCTCTTCCGGCCCCGAGGATCCGTCTTGGATCCTCGGTCTTCCGGGCTCTTTTTCTAGAAGGTGAACCTGCGGCCCTCGGAGTGGCCGCCCTTGTCAAGGTTGGGGTTGCAGGCAAACTGGATCATGGGCGGCGGCCCGCACATGAGGACCAGGGTGTCCTCGCCGGGCGGAGGCAGGTGGTCCCGCACCATGTCCTCGTTGATGAAGCCCTGGCTGTAGTCCCAGTCTGGAACGCAGGGAGAGGGAGGGGGAACAGAGGGAAATGAGAGGATGGGGAATGTCGGAGGTGTCTGGAGAGAGTCAGAACCGACACCCATTCGTTAAGCTTTGAGATTGGTCAGCGACGCTTAGGCCTGTTTACGTACGCCAGGCAAGCCACCACAGGTGAACGCAGGTACGTGACCTCACGTCACCCCAGTTGAGGCGTGCGGCCGTATTTCCAGGAAACAAGTGTCTTCTGCATCTGCCGTTGCCATTTCAGATTACGTTTCCCGGAAACGGTTACTCCTTCGGTTGTGCCGTTTGTTGATTAGTGTTTGCATTTAGCTCCTCTATGGGAAACGTGAGTGACACGTTTGCAAAGCACTTCACAATTTGAACGCACAAATTTGCGACGCAAGAACGCGAATATTTCACTTTTTACGATGAGATAATCCCGCGTCACACTACCACCTCTTCAGCCACACACCCCGTTAATAAACTTCAAAATATAACCACTCTCACTATTACGGCCCAGTAATAGTCCTCACTTTCAGTGTGAAACTTGTGGTGATGAACAGAGCTGCCATTCTGGGTTGAACTGATTAATTCGATCAATTAGTGTAGCCTTAAAATTGTGATCTTGCAACACAAAAGCTAGTTTCAATTGACCTATATTTAATTCAAGCATTTCAATATGTATATATTTTTTACCATTTTACTATTTTTCGTAAGAGGTACAAAAACATACCTGGTTACAGGTTTTTGGAGTGTTCCCAAGCACTCGGGTTGACTCCCAATGACCAAAAGACAAGGTTTGAAATTAACGTTTTGCTGAACAGAAGAGAAACGGTGCCAACCTGCCGACATCCAGACTAAAACAACAAGGTGGCGACTGAAATGTGTGAGATAGTAGAACGTAGAGGAGGATGTTCTTACTTTCAGGAGCCCGGTCCAGGGTGAACCACAGCTTGAAGCGGTCGGGATTGACGGCCACGATCTCTTCCAACTCCGGCCGAAGCAAGATGTCCTTCTCGGTCTGCGAAGACACGAGAGAACAGATGACTACGCTACGATGCTAATGCCATCAGGAGGGAAATGTAGCACTTCTCCTCGGCAACACTACCGTGGTTATATATTAGGTTAGATTCAAAATGTTAAATTCAACCAAATCTCTCCGAGTGACCTTCCTACGTATTTGTTCATTAAACCCACCTGGTTAGCAAAGAGCAGATGGCACACCGTGGGGTCCTGGGGATCCTTCATGATCGCTGTGATGATCTGAAGCATTGGAGTAATCCCTACAGCAAACACAGGAAGTGGGTTCAAGTGTGTCGCTGAGTTCAATCGCGTTCAGTGACCCGCTTTCGAAATAGCATTTTACATCCTGTTTCATCCCAGAACCCAAGCGAGTAATGACAGTAGAAGCTTCCTCTGACTAACTGTCCTTCTGAAGTCAATGATGAAATGATTATGGAGAAATAGCTGCCATCCTTTCACACATTAACTTCATGCCACGTACACTAGGCCTGGGCAGATTTACTATCAAATCGTCAATCACGATCCACCTGATGAGAAGGGAACCATAGGGCAGGCGCTCAGGGCCCCCCACATGAACCTGCCGCTCAATATGCAAATCTTCTGATAATAATATAGCAATATCTAATATCATCTCATAGAGAAAGATTTACAGATCAATTTATTTTTCCTTAGATTCTTACTTGTATGGAAAAAGAAAAAACGTAAACCTAACTCAGAGAATTTGAGCGTATTTTTATTGTTTCCCCTCCAGGCAGTGGTGAACGCTGCCTCCCGTGTGTGTGTGTGTGTGTGTGTGTGTGTGTGTGTGTGTGTGTGCGTATCTGTGTGTGTATGTGTGTGTGTTTCTGTGTGTGTATGTTTATCTGTGTGTATGTGTGTCTGTGTGTGTGCGTATACGTGTGTATCTGTGTGTGTATGTGTATCTGTGTGTGTATGTGTATCTGTGTGTGTGCGTATACGTGTCTATCTGTGTGTGTGTGTGTATTTTAGATCTATTTATTTTCGTTTGTTTCCTACATGTACGCAACAACATATTTCAACACAACTGAGTTAAGGGATGCTCCGAGTCCTTACTCCGTACTGTTCCAAAAAAAACCTGTGCGTCCCCACTGTCGGGTCGCACGTCTCCCCGTTGCTATGGGACTTAATTTAGTAAAAACTGGACGTTTTTGTGTAAATACTTGGCTTGTAAATAATAAATCCTGCGCTTCTGGAACGGGGAGACTGCGTTTGCCACATTAAGTTACGTTCTATGCACGAGCGGCCCCGATAAAATCTTATATTGGAATTTTGCACGATCGCCCTAAACCTAATGTACACTAATTTAGCGGGCTGTGCATCCCACAGTATATTTGAGTGTTTGGCATTTGAATCTAGTCTTGTAACCAAGTTCCCATTGAGATCCACTGAAATTCAAGGTCATGGAGGTTATACGGTCTTGGCAGAGAACATGGGGTGAGATATTGAAGGGATGGTGATGTAGACTTCCTCGGAAAGTCATTTCAGAAAAGAGAGAAAAAAAAAAAAAAATGCAACCCAGGTTTCATTCTAGCATTACAAAATGAAATTCAAGGCCTTTCAAGGACTTTTTAGGCACTTTGTTAAGCACTTTCATACTTCATATGCAAAAAAAATTATAAATTTTCAATGTGATTTTGTTAATTTAATATCATATAATCTTAAGTCTCATTGTCAATTATTTATATCAGCATATCTATGATCTATGTCTTGAAAGTGATTCTGGAAACATTTTATTACGTTACGATTTGAATGACAAAACCAGTGTGAATATCACAGGTTTTCAATGACCACTTTTTTCAAGAACTTTTCAAACACTTCAGCACAAAAGGGGCTCTTTTCAAGATATTTCATTACAGGTACTCCTCACATAACGGCCGAGTTGCTAGGACCAGGTCGTTAAGTGAATTGGTCGATAAGCTCGGACCCGTGTTATTTCATGGTAAGGGGGCCATTGTGAACACTAGTGTAGTGAATACTGACAGACCGCGGGAACGAGACTGGGGCAGAGAACGGTGATGAGATGAGATGCTTGACGCTGAGACGCCGCGGTATTGTCAGTTGAACAGGTAGGTCGTTGAGTGAGGAGTACTGTACTGACATTTCTGAGGACAGAATTCAAGGACTTCAAGCACATCGAGCTCCTGGTAAAAAAAACAAAAAAAAAACAAACAAACCCTGTTGATAATCGCAGATAACCTTACCTGTTCCTCCAGCAATCATGCCCAGTTGCGTGGCCTTCTTGATCACAGGCGGTGACTTTTTATCCGTCTGGATGGCAAACGTTCCTGTAGAGAGACAGTTAGATGCAGTACGCGATGCAGCGAATCCTCACAATTTGCTTCCCGTACAATAAGCTTCCGTTGCTGGAAAAAAGCATTTTTGAACCCACCTTTGCCCTTGTAGACGAGCAGGCCGCTGGGCCCACGGAAGTCGATGGTGTCATTAAGCTTCAGGCTCTCCAGGTACTGGCTCATCTTCCCGCCTTCAGGGAACTTGGGGTGGACATCTTTGAAGTAAATCTTTTTTTTTTTTTTTGGCGCGGGGAGAGGGGGGGGGGGGGGGGGGCGAAGAAACGCTGCGGTAAAGAGGGATGTAGATCTTTGAAGTATAGTGTGACTCTTTATGTCTATGGCGTCTCTACCTTCACCACCAGGTCCACGCAGCCCTTGTCGTCGTCGCTGGACACCGGCGTGTACGGACGCACCACCAGCTTCCCGTCCACTCTGGCAGACAGGTAGATGTGCTGCCCTGGGGGGGAGAGAGGAAGAGAGAGAGATACTTTATTCATCCTAATTATTCATCCAAATTGGGGTGTGGTGCTCTCTGTTACAGCAGTTCACATTAGAACAATAGGCAATAATAATAATAATAATAATAAAATAAGGGGACTGAAATTGGTAATATGCAAAAACCCCAAAATGTGCTAAAAGAGAGAATATTCTGCAAAACACAATAAACCTAAAAATGAAGTACAAAATTATATATATAGAAAATTTGCCAATATACAATATATCTAATAATTAACTACAAAATACATAATTTGGCAATATACAATAAACCAAAAAATGTAGTTAAACAAAAAAAATGTAAGAATAAACAATACAAATAATCCTAAAATAAACACCAAACAAGAAAGATTAGGCAAAAATTAACAATGGACAATAAACCTTGACATTCAAAATATGACACCTCGGATGAGAGTGTCATCTGACACTGTGTCCGGACACAATAGACAAAGAGAATAATTACACGACTGTTCCTATTCATATGTGTGGACTATGTGCAATGCAGGTCCCGACTGCTACATTTAAATGATATTACATGAGGGGGATTAGAGACGGTACGGACCGATGGGGAGCCCCAGGACGTGCTCTGCAGTGGGCAGCGCAAAGCGGAACTTCCTCGTGTCGTGGCTGACAATCTGTCGGGATGGAAAGCACAGGAAGCACGTTGTGGGAAACGACACATTAAATTGAAGCCTCGACAAAGCCGCGGAGTGCCGGGAACAACTAAATCAGACACGTGTGTAATTGCACTGCGCCGAGTTCCCTCATGGGATGGCTGGAAAGGGTTATTTTTGGCTACACCTTTTGGTTGAAAAAAAATGGACATACGTGTTTGTTTACATATGCGTTTTGGAATATATAAAAAGGTATATTGTTTTCAATTCATACAAATGAAGGAAAACAAGGCTTTCACACACACACACACACGCACACACACATATATATATATTTTATTATATCCTCTTAGATGCAGTGAAGGTCAACGATCTACACTTTAACCAGATTCAAAGAAGTTAAATATACGTTTTATGCAAAAAAAATAAATACAAATAAAAGGTATACAGTATGTAATGTATGTACTACTACCGGCTCTGTGGAATACTCGATTCTGATTGGTCAATAGCGGTCAGCTTCTGAATACCGACCCCTGATCTGCTAATAACGATCTTGTCGTTTTGGCCGTTGGTGGTTATTTCGCGATAATGACCCGGCTGGCTGAACATCACCCCTTAAATGGCTGCAATGCACGGACGTGATGTGTATTACCTGTTTATCGATCAGCCTCAGGGCGTACTTGACGCTGGGGTCTTCCAGGGTGATGGCGGCTCTCCTCTTGGAGAAGAACAGCCGGAGGATGAGGTTGACGATGCCGTCCCATCCCCCGCGAATGAGCTGCAGACACCCCGGCACACAAGTGTGATTCAGCGGGCCAGAGTGTGACGGGAGGACGGTTTTGGGGGGGGGGGGGTGTGGTACCTCCCCAAGCGTCCACTTTTATAAATAAACTGCGTCCGCTTGTGTTGCTGACATTAGGAACACATGAGTCATAGCGAAGGAACCGTTCGGCCGGCGCCTCCCACTGACGCCGCGTTCCGGCGGGCGAGAAAAATCGGGAGAACCCGCCACCCGCCCCCCACCTCCACGCCCGGCTCCGATTCGAAACGCTTCTGCGGTTGAGAAGTCGGGTCAACGTGGCTTTATGAGCCCGCGGGCTCCCCCGGAGCTCGCAACGCCACGCAAACACACACGCCCCAGCACGCTACCGCGGATGTGAGCGCCAGCAACTCGACAAGGCGGAGTTGCGAGGTTAGACTCGAACGCGGCATGGAGGCTACGAGCCCACCCGGCTATGTCAGCTCCCGCGAACGTGCGCGACAACGCAGCCGATGAACGGACCCCCAGTGTCAGGACTTTTATACTCACGCCGACGATGTACGACAGCATGTTTGGTCTTGATTCGGACGAAGCGGGATTTGCGTTTTGACAGCGTTTCGAAAAAAAAACCAAAACAAAAAAACAGCCGCAAGATACGATCAGCGCTGTGGGGACGAGAGCGACGCGTCACACGGCTCCTCCCCCTCTGGCGGTGGCGAACGGCCGACTTCCGTGTCGGAAGTGTGGGGCGACGAGTTTCGACGTAAAGGTCCCCCCCCCCCCCCCCCCCCCCCCCCCCCCCCCCCCCCCCCCCCCCCCCCCCCCCGGAGAGGAAACGCAAAACACGACATACTCCAAAAGTAAGAGCCCCGACCGCTTCCGCCGCTCCAGGCGGATCTTTTTAAAATTCCGATTTTCTGTTTTATTTCATGCATTCTTTTTTTTATCTGCGTTTTTTTTTTTATAACATTTTTATATTGCAAATTATATTATATTATATTATACATGTTCATCATAATATATATTTATATATTTTTTTAAATTATGAAACGATGAGACAGGAACCACGAAGTGGCGACCAATGACTAGTATTTATCAACACTGTATATACCTGTATTATAATAATAATAATAATATATAATATATAATATCTGTATATACAAATAACCTATCCCATACACGTAACTCTACTCCCTCCACTTCTGTTCTGTACCCCCCGCTTTGTATTATCTTTTTCAGTCCTACTTTATTTTAATTTTTATCGCATTAATATTCAATTCTATTCACTAATTGCGTTACGTTTTAGGAATCGGTTCGTTTCATTTCGTTGAGCTCGGTAGAAATGAGCTTAGCTGTTGTGTGCGGTTCGTTAAAGCTTTTGCGCATAAGCTCCGGGTGGCGCTGCGGGGAGACGTTCCACTGCGTATGTGTATGGACGTGCGTACGCGTTATGTGCCCCATACACCCCGTGGATCTTGCTCTCTGCGTGAGGTGCTGGTAGGGGCTGAGGGGGGAAACCCGAGGCAACACAAGGTGAATGCCGAAGCAAGCCCCGACGACCGTTTCGGAATCCGCTTTGTCAACGCTAGCGTCGGATTTCACACCTTTTCACGTCCGTTAAACGCAAGTTGTGTTGATGGAACCGGGGCCGCCTCAGCGCGGGGTCCCGTTCTGACCGCTAGCTGGCAGCAGTGACTCAAAGATGATTACGACCAAATGACAATTTGATATTCATAAAAAAATGGCAATTGTCCGTCATAAATGACATGTCTTTCTATTGTATAATGTTTCCCGGTACATATCAAGGTAGGTTGTGCAGGTAACATGAACATAGCTGTGGATGTCTTCCTACAGCTATCAATTATAATACCCAACTACTATACTACTGATACTTAATATTATTAATATTAATATATCTACTGATACTAACATTACTATTATTGCAACTACAATCATCACTACTACTACTACTTCTACTACAACTAATAATAAAATATTTTTAGATTTATATTTTATTTGTGTTCTAACATTTGTCATGTGTAATTGTTTTATATAATTATATAATAATAATAATAATAATAATAATAATAATATTAACATTTTAAGACATAAATCGGGTGTCATGTAAGCGATCCCAGTATTAAAAGGACATTTAACATTTTTAACAAGCAAACAAGAATAAAACAGATGACATGCGGAGCTTCCTTTATCAACAGGAAATAAAACATTTTTTTTTATTTTTTTTATTGATCATTTGTGTATATGAAGTTATATAACAACAGTCAGAAAACTCCACCGCGTGACTCACTACACAAAGTGAAACAAAACTGTAAAACACCCCATCATCGAGAAAGGAAAGAAAACAAGAAAAAAAAGAAAAAGAAAAGATGAAGGCATACACAGCAAATATCACCGTTGGCAGGGGCCCGCGGGTGGTGGTGGGGAGGGGTCCCACTTGGCGAGCGAGTGATATGGCAGAAAAAACACCCCGCACAGAGTTCCACAGAGAGAGATATCACAGAGAAAAAAGTTTTCCACGCACAGAAACACTCAAGCAGGCAGTTGATTATACACAAAGGCAACTAGGATATTTCTACAGCATCAGATTCTAATACTTAACACAGCGTTGTCTCCGAAAAAGTGGTGAGCCCGCTTCACACCTCATCCGACAAACGACAAGAACAAACCGGAAGTTTCGTTCCTCTCTGTGGAGAGAGTCGGGCTCCGGGGGTTTCACTTTTTCCCAACTCATGCGACAAGTTGTGGGTCCGACAGTACGACCGGAAGTGACGTCTGAGTCAGAATTTTGTGACGTACCATCGTACTCACTGTCAACAAATCCATTTTTAAGTCAGTGAATTGTGACGCAGTTCGGCCGATGGGGGGGGCGCCGACTGTCGGATGCGGATACGCATTTGGTGTGAAGCGGGCTTTGGTTTTGAGTCTGTTAAGGTATTATTTTAGATTTTTTTGTGGGGTGGGAGGAGGGTTGATTATGCACGCATACTTTGGTAGGAAACCGTAATAAGGGCTGGCATCGCATTTTCAGTGCAGATAATGGCTTGTTTTGTTTCATGTAGTGGTTAATCCACACGGCCCCGCGATCCAATGGGTTCTGCAATGCCTCTTACTGACTGGAATTCCCTGAAAACCTTGACACATGTGCATATGTGTTAATTGTGCAGGATTTTTTTTTGTTTTGTTTTTGTTGAAAATTTCCGCCCCGATAATTTTTAATTTCCTCAGTATTTAACGTTTTCCCCTCATCAATCCCTTTAATATCTGAAGCTGTACTGAAAATTCTCAGTGTAAACAAAAAATAAAAAAAACATGTCAAATACAATATCTAACCCCCTCAGTTTGATGCAGGGGATGAGTTGGTAATTTAGGAATGTAACAGGGTCGGAAAGTTTTCTTCCTTTTTTTTTTTTGTTGTCAAACGTAATGGGTTGGACAAAAACAAAATTCAATGAAGATATGAAAAAAAAAAAAAAAAAAATCAACATCAACATTTTACAAGGAAAAAAAGTCCTAGTACATCTAAACTCACGGTATAAGTAATCTACACCAACACACAGTCCATACTGTACATTCAGAGTTTTCATCTCAAATATAAAAGGGTCAACGGGGCAGGAAAAAGAAAGATGATGAGAAATCCTCCATGTAAATTACAACAGCGGTTATGGTGCAGTTATATATATATATATATATATATATATATATATATATATATATATATATATATATATTTGAAGAGTTAGAATGGCATTTTATGACACTTTTAATTTTCTGTATATTCATGTCATTTTTATATATATTTTATTTTCTAGATATACAGTTTTTTTTGACACATTAATGGAAATATATATATACAGTAGTATTTCAAGGTGGGGAGAAGAAGAAAGATCGGCGGGGGTCTAGTTTTTTTATTTTTTTATTTTTTCCCTAACACTCCCTGACAAAAGGGGTATGATGCTGGAACTGTGTCGAAAGTAGGAGGGGGAAAACAAAGGAAAAACATAATGACAAACGAATGGCGGATGGGGGATTTAACGCAGAATCCACGTGGCCGCCGTGTTCGTCCCAACCGTTTTTAACTGGAAAGGAGGAACATCTCTCTCTCTCTCTCTCTGGAGAAGAAATAAATAGGATCAAATAAAATAAATAAATCTTTCTCTCTCTCTATCCAATATAATTGTTTTTTATTTTATTTTTGAACCACCCATATGATAACGCCATGGGGATGAACACACAAGTATTGCACGGTGCCCGCTGCGTATTTTTGTTTTGTTTTCGTTGCTTTGTGGTGGCGGTGGTGTCCCACATAGGACAGCCGGGGGCGCAGGGCACTCTCGCTGCATGTGCAAGGTGGAAGGAGGAGGAGGAGGAGGAGGGAGGGAAGGAGGGAAGGAGGGAGGGTCGGTGGCGTCCACGCTACAACAATCACTACGAAACAAACATTTTTTTTTTTTTCTTCTTTTTCGGGGGGGAAGGGGTTGGGGCTAAACCTAGTGACAAAAGTCTACATCGCTACGCACGCACGGCAGTTCACAGTGATACACGAAGCGCTCCTCCGCCACAGAGAGACTCCTGTGGAACGACAACCACGTCGCTTTTTTTTTTTTTTTTTTAATCTCTCTCTCTCTCTCTCTGGTTTGTTTTTGTATTCATTTTGTTTCGTTAAGATATCGGCGCTAGCTCCAACTACACAAGAACACTGAAAAACATTTACCCAAGGGGGAAGTTCCGCCCCGCAAAAGCGCCGCGAGGTTCCCTCCTCCCGGTATGGTAAGAGACGTTTCGACGGCTTTTCCCCCCCCTCTCAAAAAGCTAGCTAGCTACCCTTAAGAAGTCGGGGCCCGTCGCTAAAAAGAATGAGCGGTCCGTTCGCCTCTTTTGTCTTGTTTGGTTTTATTTTCATTTGTTACGGTTTGTGGGCGCCCGTGGCTAACAGACAGGTATCTCATATCTCGTGCGTCGTCGCTTTGTCATGCGTCACGGGCTTTGACAATGCTAGCCTGCGGGGGAAAAAAATAAATAAAAAAAAGTGCGTCCTGAAATAAGAGGTGCGGCCAAACGAAAATCCCGAAAAAAAAAAAAATCGCCGGAAAGACGCGGCGACGAGCTATTCGTCGAGGTTTTTCCCCCCCGCAGATGCCTCCCCCTGCCGGTGCAGAGCAGTAGCCCACACACGCACACAAGGTGAGTATTATTGGCAGTGAAGTAGTGGCTAGCTCTGCTGAGTCACTGTTAAGAAGGCAACGCAAAGCCAGAGACATATTGTTCCCGAAAGAAAGAGTCCCGGAATAATGGCAGTGTTTTCGAAAACTATCCTCGCCTTGCGCGTCGACCCCTGCAAGAGACATCGGTGCCCAGCTTGATCGTCGCCCGAAAGAGCCAACCCTTTAATTCTCCGTTATTCGTCTTTTTTCCTCTCCACCGCTCTCCTCTGATTGAAGGCGAGGAGGGGGATTGTGTCGGAAAGAGACGGAGATCCCGCCGCCCCCGCCCTCCCCCCGTCCCGGGCTTTTTTTTTTTTTTTTTTTTTTTTCGGAAATATTGTTAAAAAAATCATGCAGTTTCACTTTAAAAAATAGTCTGGCGTTTTGAATCGCTCTAAAAAATAGTCATCTGGAAACTAGAGGTGCGGGTACCCAAAGCCCGAAAAACGCGGGACGATTTGATTGGATTTTCCAAGGCTGTCGGGGAAAAAAGTAAAGCGGTCGAACAAAAACAGCCGGTAAACAAGCTTAAGGACACAGCGGCTACAGCTTGGTGCTCATTAAATTTTTTTCTGACGTTTTTTTGGGGATAAGGGCAGGGTCTGGGGGAAACAAAAAACGAAAAAAGGCTAATTGGTCCAATAGTGGTAGTGAAGAGTGTGCGTTGCGATAAACGATGCCTGGGTCTGTATCCGATCAAGAAATAAGTATAAAAAAGTCATCAGAAATCATGTGCTTGTTAGAATTTCCAGCAGCATATTATTTTTCCCCACGCCCCCCACACGGAACCATGGCTTAATGGCCTAGTATTTTTGGGAATTTTCCACGCGGGTCTCGTATTCACCTTGTCTTCTCCACTTTACTGACCTTTATTCAAAGCCAGACCTCGCCCTCTACAATATCACCATGTTTTCTGCTCGCATCTCTCACAGGTCGGGATTCCTGTTGTTGGTTGTTTGATTATTTAATTTTTTTTTGGTATTTCTGTTTTTGTTTTCCATGGAATGCGATAAATTAGAATTGTTCCTTTTTTTAAATCCTGGGATATATATATATATATGTGTATATATATATATATATATATATATATATATATATATATATATATATATATATATATATATGTATATAATATTGTCTTTCCTCTATATTCTGCAATTTTACATAATTTAAAATAGAACATCTTATTAAAAACATCAAGGTATACACAGATTAGGAAACGGGTAACAACATACAAACACATAAACTAGAAATCATTTTTGTATCTGCATACT
This sequence comes from Zeus faber, assembly GCF_960531495.2. NCBI lineage: Eukaryota > Metazoa > Chordata > Actinopteri > Zeiformes > Zeidae > Zeus > Zeus faber. The sequence continues at coordinate 18,022,026 of NC_137208.1, read as the reverse complement.
GATATATATATACAACTGTGGTACAATAAACTCTTCTTTCAGTCATGCGCTATCTATACAGATCATATTGCTTAAAAGAAGGGGGAGGGAGGAGGCTTACGGGCGACATATTAATGATTCAGAGAGGAGATAGGGAGGAAGAGGAGGGCATGGGGAGAGAAAAAGAATGGGAGGGAGGTCAAAAAAGCATGGAGGGCGGGTGGGGGAGGGGCATGTCGTTATCTGTTGTTATTAGAAAATCGGGGGCATAAGACACATAGTGTGAAGCTTGGGTGGGGTGGTTTTTTGAGGTGGGGATAGACGGACCCATATATCATCACTGAGGTATTTACACATACTGGCTGAAGAGCACTACAGCGGCAGGGCTGAGGCAGGGGGCCCGGGGCCAGAGGGCCTGGAGGCTGAAAGGGGAGACCCCCTACCCGCCGCCTATTTCTTGGTGGAGAGCTGAGCGTCCACCTCCTCCTCGGGCTTCAGCACGTGCCACTGGGCGATGGGTCTCCGGGGGTTGGCCAGCATGTCGGACCAGTGGCGCAGCTCCGTGCCCGAGCTGTTCAGGCCCACAAAGACCTTGCCGATGGCATCGTTCTTGCCGATCTTGTCATAGTCCAGCACAGTTACAACAATTTGCACTTTCTGTGGAAAGAGGGATGGAGGAGAGGGGGGGAGGGGCGGTGAGTCATGGATCATCAAGGTCAAAGGAGTTTGCCAGTGCAAATAGAACGCCCCCAAATGTCCACACTTTAGGACTTCAGGTCATACAGGAAGTAGATCTCTGGAAAGGTGTTCTGCCGACCACAAGGTTAAACCGCATATATTCCTCACCAAATACTGAAATGTTCAATGTGTCGAGAGGTGTACAAACACTCCTCATTGGATACAGTCAAAAGCACCTTTCAACACAGACCCTTTAAAGGAAAACTGGTATCTTTTAAACCTAACCTCATTTTTCAATCACTGGGAGTCAATCCGAGTGATTGGCATTAGATTCCGTAAAACGTCACAATCAGTATTGAGAGAATAGCTTGTACAGCGTACAATGGGGCCATTGTGCTCGTAATTGCCCTATTGTTCGACACATTGCAGCCACACAGCAGCCAACAGAAGATAGTCTCTCAACCATGCCCTTTTCCCACTTGACCAAAAACCCACCAACACCCGCTATTATCTGGCTTTTGTCTTTAGTTGGAAATGTTACAATCAGCATTCATTCCCGGGACAGATGACTCTGCAGTATTCACGGGTGTTTATCGGCTCCAGCTTCGATGGAAACGTGACACCCGGATAGACACGCACATTTTCCGGCATGATGCGAAGTGTGTTGAAGTTCCAGATGTAATGTAAAACGAAAACGTTTTGGGAGAAAAATGGCACAGGCTCGAAATTGGGCATAAAAAGCAACACAGCCGCCAAACTATCTTTTTGCGGCGTTACTGCACAAGTGGATATGCCAGACGAGGTCAGAGAGACAGACCAGTGCTCACATTTCAACTCAGCTCTCCGCCGACTACGGGCTGCGCTCCACGGTGAGGCAGCTGCTACGTCATCTGTGCCAAGTCATTCCCTGAGCGTGCGCCTGGAGACTCCTCCAAGTGTATATTAAATCAAAAAGTGTAAGAAAAAAAGAGTACTAGAGACAACATTTTTCACGTTTTAACGAAAATTCCCAGTATTTTTTGAACCTCAACATTACTTTTAGATCAATCGAAGTGAATCCAAGCATCGGAATCTTAAGAGTTCTTGTGGGAGTGACTTGTATGGTCCAATGGGCAATCGCATCGTTGAAGAACACGGTCACGACTGCACGCATTGTACGACGTGTTGTAGCTGCATTCATCTGAAGCTGTTCTCTCAATGTTAGGGAGAGCATTTTTGACGGAATATTCTGGGATGTTTTTTAACTTTAACATTATTTTTTCGATCACTGGGTTGCCAAAATTCGGATTCCGGTCATTGGGATCGACTACCGATGATCTAAAAATAGCTCTTGGTTAAAAGATACAGGAGTTTTCCTTTAACAGCCAACAAGAGGCCTCTGAAATGTCCGTCAACAAGCCAGCCACGAATGTTGAAAAAAACAAACCGTTTTATTCTAAAAGCAAATCGATCGCTTTCACTCGTGCGCAACACTACCCTAAATGTCTAAGCGTGAGGACGGAGGGGCTCCCTTTTAAGAAATAATTGTTCGTTAGCAGCAAGAGGCGCTTTCAAAGCGGGCCTCAATTATTTTCATTGCCAAACACGGCAGATTGGCTGTTTACTCAGAGGTCCACGAGTCGTCGGCGCAGCATGTGTTTATCATAGGGGGCATTGCAAAGAGGAGACCTGGGCGTCAGCTCCTCTGAGGGGGAAATACAGAGCCGCGCACAAAGGGCCCTGATTAAGTTTCGATCCTCGCCGCCACCTGCACCGCTGTTCCTAAAGAGCATGGCTAATACGCTGTGTAATGAAACACTCTCCATGAGGGACCGTTCAACTTTAAAAGTTTCTCACTTGAACATCGAATTTTCCCGGCTGGACGTGATAACGGACGACCAGCGTTGTTCCCTCTGGCGATGAAAAGTTTCTCTCTTTTTGGAGATCTGGCAATTTACGACCGACTCGGTAAAAGTATTTGTTCAATTTTCCGACTGGTCATTCGTTTGGGTCAGTTGGTGTAACAAGAGTCTGAGGAGTCTCTGCGTTGTGAGTGGAATTTATGCCTACAGTTCGTGCTTGCCTGTAGTTAGGGAGTTACAAATGACTCTTTTGCCAAGGATACTCTCACACTCCAAAGTCATTAAAATATTCGTTCGCTACGAATTAATCATTTGTGAGTCTTGCATCACAAGTTTGCTTGCGTCTGTTCTTCGCTGCAGCTGCTGTAAAGTCGATGGATATTAGTTCTGATTCTCAGTTGATCAAATTGAAAGGAACATTTTTCCATTAATCTAATGAGATAAAGCAATTAAAAACCAGTGTTTGTAATTTTCCAAACCATTTCTGAGGCAATTAAGATGTTCCGATGAATTGTGCCAAAAGCCCTCGAGTTCAAGTGGAACGAGGGCAGAGTGGTCGGTCTCTGCAAATTGTCTGTGCGTTAAATAACTACAACGTTTGGATTTTCCAATAAATCCAGTTATCAATTAGCCTTTCACAAATTGCTCAAGCATGGAAAGAGGGAAACGTTTAATAGCTTTTTTTCCGAGTTAACAAGATAAATATGTCACCACTCGAATGTTAAAGTACCACCCAAGTGAAAAACAACTGTGTTATCTGAAAGTATACTCTGTACTTTGTATGTATTCGCATTGAATGTACTAAAGTTGTCGTGCTGTGGGGATGGTGTGGTTTGAGCAGCCACACCTGTCCCGGGTCTAGGTAATTGGGGCCCAGGATCAGAATGGCAGAGACCCCCATCCCCCCACACACACACAGGAGAGGAGCCCTTGTCATCACATGCTGTCATCTGCTCTGGGGCTTGTTCCACCGAGCCCACTTGCAATGTTTCTACTCCATCGTCTATGTCTCTGTGATGGAGGGCCCCCGAAAACTGCACTCGGATGGCATGTGGCAGGCGAAACTGTACTTGTACTTAGACTTAGAAGATGTGCTTAAATATATCAAAATATTTATGTGATTTGGGTTATCTTTGACGACCAAAATAACACACTTTTAACAAGTTTACGAAAAGTTTCGATGTACTTTTTATGAGTGTACGTTCACTACACTTATGACACACGACACACAAAATTAGAAAATCAAAGTAAATAAGAAGTACCTATATAAGAAGTAGTAAAAAATACACTTCAAGTATACTCACAAAAAAGAACAAATGGGCTTTTTTTAAGGCATACTTTCAGTATGGAAAAATGTGTAAAACTCTAATAATAAAACCCTAACCCTAGCCCAAAAGCCTAACCCCCAAAACTTTGTATATACAGTAATGTCGATGCATGACTTGATGAATTAAACTTTTTGACCATTTCTGGAGAGAACCAGACCCTGCAATGAGTTTTTGCTACACCAAATTATTTTCATTGTGCAGCGGCCGTAGTCCTCTCTAACTCCATCAGCAAACAGCGCCATGGCTGTCTCATTCAGTAACGCTGAAGAAGTAAGGCTTCTCGGGGAGGGCTTTGATTAGTATCAACACGGACTAACTTTTAAATTGAATCCGAGGCTCTCGGAGCTAAACTCGTGATTTTTGAGCTGTGAAGTGCTTAATCTTTCTGGCAATTACCGGTTAGCCCGCAGTGATAATGCTGAGCTCTTCAACACCCACACACGCAGTCTTACATATGCATATTCACACCGTCCCCATCAATTATTTCCTTATTTCCAATTTCTCCCTAATCCCGGCCAATCATTCATCCATAAAACGCTAAATGGCGCGCAGAAGGTTTGTCAATGAGGAGGACCACGCTGTACCTCACCGGCGTTCCAAGCAAGTTTGTTTGTAAAGATTAACGCCAATTTAAATTAAAGTGCATATAATTTGAATGGGAACGATGGAAAGGCTCTAAATTGATTATCTGGCAAATGAGCTCCCACTTCAAATCCCTGTCGTACACAACTGAATCTTTCCAGGTGTGCGTGTAAGGCGCACATGCTCGGCGAGGAGAGCAGGAGGCCATTACTTTCCAAATCCCCGAATCTAACATTCGCAGTCGGAGGTCCTAGGTGACCGTAGCTCGGCCACATCAGAAGCGACACGGAAGCGTCCCTTCATTTGACCATCTGTCCACTTCATTCGGGGCCGTCTTCACTCTGTCTACAGCTCGTTTGCGAAAACAGCGCTCTCGAGACTGCCGCTTTCTCGACGCTTATGGTGTGGCCAAGGGGTAAGCCTAAAAATAGATGTTCTGTCAACTATCCGATCTCAAACGCGGTACGGTACCTGGATTTGTTCGAATGGTACTTCAAAGCTGAAGGACTCGTTGTAGTACGGGTTGAGGGTGTTCTTCTTGATGGTCGTCTTCTTCTTCTTCAGCCTCTTGCCATTCTGCATCAGGTGGATTTTAACGTATGGATCTGTTGGAGACACATGGATTCACACAAATACATGAAAAACACTCCTTTGAGGCCGTACATGGAGGCTTCATCAATCAGACCTTCAGACGTTGAAGACGGATTAAGAGACGCACGAAAAGCCCCAAGAGCACTCACACTTCCATTATTTTATTTAGGGCTTCTAATGGCCCAATTTGCATGCCCACTTGAGGGGCCTCATTTTCATTTCTCCAGAACAGAATCTCAAGTCCCACCAAAATGGGCCCACTCAGGTCGGACCGGCCGCCTCCCCCATCATTGTCTCCCCTGCAATCAGGTATAAAGAGAGTCCCACAGAAGGAGAATGGCCGATCCACCCACCCATCAGCCACTGGGTTTTAGCTATTAGCAATCACCATGTTGGGACTAGCGTCGCTGATTTGTCAATGCCCTCGCTCTGAGTGCTAATCACGGGAGGGAGGAAAGCACAGGCTGACGTTCCGGTCGCGTCTTAAGAATTAGACGTCAGCGTCTCGTCTGACAAGGTTGCCGAAACAACAGCTGATTTAAATTTGAGGTGCGTGGCCAGACTCCACCTGGCGTCCGCCATTAGGGACGCGGCGACAGGTGCGGCGCCGTGATGCTGCTCGCAGTTGACAAGCTAGTTGAAATATTCTGGCTCCTGTTCTGGTGTGATTAAGGACAACTAGTGACACTGGATGTCAGGTCTAGGTATTGGGCAGGATGTTGCGATTCGATTTCGATACAAAGGGTCAGGTTTGAAATTTAATATCGGTTCAATCCCATGTCGATGAGACGGCTCACGGTACAATTCGCTAGCGATACATTGACATTTTACACTTTATGAGAATTGCTGCCAACTTCTCAGTATACCATCTGACATGCATTACAATTGCAAGCATGCATCTAATGTGCATTGCAAAGGTATTTATTTTAAACTGACAAGTCGTTGTATAACTTCCAAACAAAGTGCTGATTTGACACTTTTGGAATCGATCGAAAACCTGGAAAAATCGGAAGCTGGAACGTTGTTATTGATATAATTATTTTCTAAAAACCAGCGCTAACAGCTATATGACACCGAGTTACCATTCCCCTGAAGAGGATGCTGCTTGGAAAAGACAAAAACAAAACAAATTACATAGCTGCTAGCCTAAGTGGCTATCATAGCCTTGGCTAAGTGCCTCGACCCGCCAACATGATTACGGAATGGAACTAAAACTTGAATCCACTCTTGTTAAAAAAAAAAAAAAAAAAAAAAAAAAAGCCACTTGTGATCTGGATTCATCTCCGAATCCCATATGTGAGCCCTTATGTTATAGTCTTCGGGGCTCGTGTTTTGCATGCGTGGGTGGTACCGAGTCGGAAATGAATGAAGAAAAAAAAAAAGAAATACAAAAAAAAAATCTATCTCCTGTTTTAGGGAGGAACATCTGTGAGATTCCTAGCAAAAGCAAATATTGGAGGAGCTTAGCGCGGTTAATCTTTCATCCAATTGCGGAGGATAAGAGACGATTGCAGACAGTCAGGCCTGGACCAGACTGCCAAGATGAAGCGTGAGAGAGCGAGAGAGAGAGAGAGAGAGAGAGAAAGAGAAGAAAGAGAGAGAGCGAGAGAGAGAGACTTTTTGGATTTTTTTTTTTGACTTTTAAGGCTCCTTTATTCTCAGTAAGTCATGTCACAGCAGCAGAAACTTGATTACGAAGGAGCCGAAAATCAACCAAAATAGAGACAAACCACAGGCAAATCACAGGTCAGTAAGAGTACAGACATCGCTCTTCAGAGATAAGTAGGTACGCAGGGATCTGTTGATGTCTTCACCCGGTTTGAGAGAGAGAGAGAGAGAGACAGAAAGAGCGAGAGAGAGAGAGAGAGAGAGAGATAGAGATAGAGGCTAAAAGAGAGCACCACAGGCAAATGATGAGATGACAGAGATGTGGCTGAGCGTGTGAGTGGGGAGGAGGAGGGGGGAAGGATGGAGGGAGCGAGGGGATGCCACTAATGGAGTGGGTGGGCGATCATTCCTCCCCTGCTGTGGCGGGGCGATGACGGAGACGGACAAGCAAGTTGCAGCAAACAGGTTGGTTTTCGGAGTGGAGGGGAGGCGGGGGGGGGGGGGGTGGTTGGGGAGAAGGGATCTAAATGAGAATCTCCTCCGCCTTGGCTCTCCTGTGTCACCCGCTTCCATCACCTGCGGTCCATTCCGCTCTGTTCTGTTCTTTGATCTTTTCCCTGTAACTTCTGAGCCAGTTTGCGTCTTCCTGCCGTAGATACCATCGAAGAAAATGGCACTTTTATGTCGAAAAAAAAACCCCTTGGAATCATAGCATGCTGGGCTAGTCTGAGGTCGGGCTGGGAGATCTTCCAAAATCCAAATTCTTCTATCCTGATATACTGTAGGTCATTTCATGTCTCTATCACGAAACATAGGTATAGCACACCTTCTGTATATAAAATGAATGAGTGCATTTTATATTAAAAAAGCGATATATGTCAAACTGACTTTTAACATATTTGCAAAGTGAAGGTGTAAACTTTCATTCACTGAAACCTTGAAATAAAACACGATGGCAAACATGCAAACATAGTCCCCCTCAGTAATAATGTAATAATCCATGAATGGTGCCATCAGGCAATTTGAGATATCCTTATCAAATACAAGTCGATGCTTAGCGACAAAACATGGACTTAAGCTCTGTTAAGCTCTGTGCGCCATGATTGCCCCTCAGTCATTTCCCGGAGCGCCACGCGCCTTCATGTCTGTTTACATTCCCTACCGCGTGCAGATAATATATGGAGATACAGTATATATACACACGATTGTCATTTTTCTGTCGCCTCACGATATATATCGTCATATCGCCCAGCCCTAGTCTGAGGTTTCATTAAATTGTAGTTGCGTTGCAAAAGAAAAAGGCCACTGACGGAGGCATAAGGATATCTCATTCTTCATTCGATTTACTTTGAGCAGATCTCCACCCGTCAGACTACATCCCGACAGTTTCCCCGCGGTAAATCCTAAACTCGGCGCCTCCGTGTGAGTGCTGAGCTCACACGGAGGCGCCCCCTTCACACAACTGAAAGCGAGCCCAAGTACGCAGCGTTATGCGAGATAACCCGCCTTGTCTCGCCCGACGGAGAAAAAAAGGAAAGGACACATTTATGGAAGCGTCTCGCTGCAGCCCAGACGCCACCTTATCTCCCCGGTCGGCAGGGGGCCAGGTGTTATTGGGTTTTGATATGAGCCTCACTGGAACTCATATCCGGTCAATTCTGCCGTCGAATCCCAGGCGGATGTAATCTCTGCCATTATATGGATGAGCGGCTGCGCCCTCGACGCCGGAGTGCTCTCCCATGTCGGTGTACACGCCGCAAAGACACAACTTTAGAGTTCCCTGGGGGGTTACTCATCTGTGTCCTGGAGCCCGAACCTCCGGACCCCCGACTCCCAACCCCCCTCCCCATGGCGGTACTGGTGTGGCACAGTGAATGGAGCTGTGTGATTCACGATTCAAGATTCAAGAGGTTAATTTGTCACATACCTATACATACGTTTATACACATATGCAGTGGAATGTCTTTGCAACGCCCCCAGAGATTATGCACAATAGTTACTAAACCGAACATAACACCTAACCCTATTCCTACCGAGCTAACTAAATGAAACCAACGGATTCCTAAAATGTAATGCAGTCAGTGAATAGAATAGAAATTATGTATGTAAAGGGAACAGAGTTACGTAGAGGAGCGCCCATGCAGGCGGCCGCAACGGGCGGTGCCACGTCACAATGATGGTGTGAAGCAAGTGATGGTTGCCTTCTAACCCTTTATGTTCTGATGGATTTTAGAATCCCAAAGACAACATTTTTGTTGGCCGGGTTAGAGTCCCCAAAGACCAAAGTGGGCGCAGGTTTAAATCCCATCAAGTTGAAGTGTGTAGGCTGGGTTAGAGTCCAACATACCAAAATTAGTGTACTGTAGGTTTGAGTCCTGCCTTGTTTGAGTGTGTAGGCCGGGTTAGCACCAAAGACCAAAGTGGGTACAGGTTTGTCTGTAGTCTGTTATCTCCGCGATGTTATTATGTCTTCTATCAGTTTTTAGCCTCTTATATACAGTATTTATTCAATGTCTTTCATGGCTTATGAAAGTACTTTGAATTGCCCTTCTGCATGAAATGTTCTCGACAAATAAACTTGCCTCGCCTTGCCTCAGGACAAGGGTTGGTTGGACCTGCAGCTTATTAGAAAGCCTCTGCTGCATCCAAAATGGTGTACTAGCATACTGTTTAGTTCACTAAATTAGTTGGTAGAACGTCCAAAACCATAGTATGCTCAGTATGTGAGTGAAAGTGTGCATAAAGTCCCAGGATGACATGCTATTTGTACACCTGGTGAAATATCGTAGCATGCTAACACTGGACACTACGCTGGCAAGTGTACAATGGATTGTGAGGGCAAGACGCCAGTAAAAGTTTCCATACAGTGTCATCATCAACCCTCAATGTGCCCAAAGGAAGTCGCGTGGCTTTATGACGATGTAGTTTGTCCGAGAAGCCATCATTCGTCATAGTGCGGTCATGCAGTATGTAGTGCGTTGTACTCCATTTTGGACACTATCTGACTATTATGAGACCAGTAAGCGTGTGTGGTCTAAAAATTATAACCCAGACCCATAAGGTGCACTGATAACTAGCATTGAACACACTTTGTTGTTCTCAGTGCCTCTAAGGCTGTGCTCTGGAAGGCTGGGAGAGCGCAGAGGCTGCAGGTGCCGTACGTCAACGTCAACGCCGGCGGATTTACTACAGCTCGGCTGTCGTTTTAGTTTCCTTCTCATCATCATGTCTGATTAGCCATTGCAGAGGGTGGGATGGCTGTGTGGAGGGCACCCGGGGGTGACTGTCAGTCCAGGTTTTCCACACTGGAATTGGGAATAGACGACACACGACTATTTGTGTGTCTACAGCCACAGAACCTGCGAGAATATAGCGTTACATTTGTGTGCCTCATCCCTGAGCGAGCAATAGGAGATTTTGAGCGCAGAAACATATATTTTGCAAGCACATAAATTATTTGAGCAAACAAAAATCTATTCTGTGCATAAAAAATGTATTTGCGGATTGTCTCTCCCTCTCTCTCTCTCTCTCTCTCTCTCTCTCTCGCTCAACCTCTCCACTCTGTGCGTGCTCAACTTTGCCTGCCCGTCGCGTTACAAATGTGCGCCCCCCTGAACGGTGGACGAAGCTGAGTCGAAGTGCGTTGCAGCCTGTCGTCCCGGCCCGCCTTCTGCCCGGACCACTGCGTAAGTGTTCATGACTAGGCTATTTATTTTTAATGAAAAATGTCCCTTAAACTATCGATAAAATAAGGAACACATCATTTTATGTTTCTCCAACAAGGACAGTTCTTCATTTGAAGGGAAGGATGGCAAGATTAGCCAGTAGCCAGTCGATTTTGAGCTGACACGCCCACAAAAGCCAGGGGCACAGAAACCTGCAACGAGGAGGGAGCCGCTTGGCGTCACGCTGAAGCGTTGTGATTGGAGATGAAACAGCCAATCAGTATCGTCCTCCTCCGAATCTCCGATTGGTTGGTTTTGAGGCACGTTTGTAACGCTGTGAGAGAGGGAGACAATCTGAGCGCACCAAGCAAGTATTGCCCCTTAAGATGGATAATAGCAAACATGCAAATACATTTATTGTGCACAGAATCGATTTTTGTTTGCTCGAATAATTTATGTGCTTGCAAAATATATTTCTCTACGCTCAAATTCTCCCGCTGCTCGCTCAGGAATGAGGCACAAATAAAACGCCGCATGAGAAGTCCACCTTTACAGACCCTCAATCAGGTCACTCTATCTAAGGCAGACACAAACAAAATAAAGTCTGCATCCCTTAATCACTTTCAAATTGCTTCCTCTTCCATCACTGGGGGCCAGTTTATCAACCTAATGGCCTCCAGAATCCGGTGTCTTTCTACCCCTACCCTCCTCCATCTTTTGCATTGTGGTAAAAATTCACTCAGACCAAACAAATCAAGCCTCCAGCAGGTTTGATGGCGAGCCGGAGCGGTGGCTGGAGATGGCGTGGCTCCAGTACCGACGGTTACCGCGCGCCTCCATTACTCGACTACCGCGCGTGCCTCGCTCCCCTTTTTCGAAACGCCATCAGAACTGTGGCATAACAAAAGCACGGCTATTTGTTATGCAAGACCGCCACCAATCCCCCTCTTTGGAGAACGATCTTATCCCGTTTTGATCTTTAAACAACTAATCATCATTAATTCTCCAAGAGGGGAAGGGATAATCAACACGGTAAGACGGATAAACATAGAGACAAACGACAATATAAACTTGACAAAACATACATCTAGAAACATCAGACGAACATGTATTTGCCAAAACGTAATTTAAGTCACCGTAAATTGTAACAGCAATTACGGCGCACGGCCTCTTCCTGTGATTTGACTTCCTGAGTAAAGGAGAGAAAGGGAGAAGGATGTGATGAGAAGGGTGTTCGGGGGCATGTTCGAGGCAGATGCTGGTAGTGTGTGTGTGCCTGTGATGAGTCCACGTGTGTGTGTGTGTGTGTGTCCACTTGTGAATGCATGAGACTTGCCCCAATTACTTCTGGTGTATGGGGTGAGAACTACTGTATATCGTAGCGTTTCATAGCAGCGGAAAAGGCCTCCCAGCCACCCACGAGTCCTGCAGTCGTATAGACGCCCGACAACCTGAATAAATCTCAGAGCACCAGCTGCGTCGTTAAGGGTGGAGGTTGGGGGCTTTTTGGTGCTCAATGGTGCACCCGTGAATGGCGCACAAAACGGTGTTTATAGTTTACATTTAGGTTATGTTATGGGGACACTTTCTCCGTCACTGTCACTGTCTTACGCCACACCTACGCATGAGCCTACCCTCGAGGTGCATGGCCCGGATGCCAGGCCCCACGGCCGAAAAAACCCGACACCCTGCGGGCGAGCGCGCCGTGCCCCCCACATACCTCGTGAACCTTTTAGAATTTTCGTAATTTCCGCAAACATTTGACCGAAAATGTGATCAGATCAGATTAATCTAAGTATGAAAGATAGTTTAAAAAAATAGGATACAGATAAACCAATAACACAAAGTAGCTACCAGAAACCTGAACATTTATGCATTTTTAGGACTGGATGAAGATGAAGATCTGATCACAATTGAGGTCAAATCTATGCAGAAATTCAGAAGATTCTAAAGGATGCGCCTTTCTAGCGCCGCTGTTTCTGACTTGTTACACATAGAGGGAGTGAGAAAACAATGGGCTCAGTTATTGCGGTGTCATCGAGTTCTTTATTTTTCTCCACCAATTCTTATTCCGCACACACTCTGAGGTAGCTAGCAAAAATCCAAAAAGGAGATTTTTTTTTTTCGAGTAATTAAATACACCGCGACGCAGAACGTCGGGAATGCATGAAAAATAATTAAAAACCTAGTTTCTCGTTGAAGCAATTTCACATGCTCAAACAAACTTACTTCTTTGCTTTTGGTCTATTTATAAGACCCCCAATTTAAAAAACGAATGTACCGTCTTACCGTCACCCCACGGCATCACACAATTAGCTCCTGCACGGAACGGAAAAAAAAACAAAAAAAAAACTCTGCTGCTGTTTGCCACTCTCGTCTACATGGACTTATTTTTGGACGACAGCTAAAGAGCATGCTGCCCGGCACGTCACCGCGCTTCAGGCGGCGAAAGTTGATTTCCACTCTTTCACCCCCTCGCCGGTGGCGGGGGGGGGGCAAACCGGAGACTTTCCTTGAACGCGAGCAAGCGCAGTCTGGAGGTCTAGCTCGGGAGGTCTCTTTTTTAAAAAGAGACAATCAAAAGATTTATTTGTGATTATACACTGGTTAATGAAAATACCCCCGTCTCGCTCGCCGAGCCGTAATTAGACATGGTAAACAGGATGAAGATGAAGAGAGGGGAGAAGAGTGATCCCAGGCCATCAATTACTTGTCCTTCTTCTCCTCGAAGCTCCGGCTGAGGCCCCGCCGCGCTAATTATTGTTATTATAGACCTGGCCATTATTTCATCCATCTGCTACACTTTCAAGTCAAGACTCACATTGGGGGTGACATAGTTTAGATGTAACAACTGAGATAGTTCACTGCTGTATTAAAGTACTTCAGTCCAACTTAAAGGTTCACCTCTCTTTTACAGATTCGGTTTCCGACGAGTCACTGAGCGCAAGAATCTCTCCATTTTCCGACTCTTGGTTCTGTTGGTTCAGTTGGTGAAAACGCGCGGTGAGCGAGAGTCAGAAGAGTAGTGTGTGAGTTTTAAACTGAATTCTAACAGGAATCCTTTAATTCTGTCACAAATAGTGTGTAAATCAGTTGCATTCCATATGAACTACGTTTAATGCCTTGAAATTTCCCCCCCGCGTTAATTTAATCCCCGGTAATAGACGAATCATTCGCTCGCCTTGCACTGGGAATATACGCTGTATTTACATTCAATGTATGAACACCTTCTACCTTAAGCAGCACAACAATGGGCGGTTCAGCCCTCACCTCACGAAAATTTTACCTCACTTGACCTCAATATCCAATTTCCCCCTGTGTTTGGTCCTCACACGTGCAACTTGCAGTATCTAATGTGACTGGCCTCACAGTGGAGGAATTGGCAGATTTTGCAGCGGCTGATCTCGAAACTGCTGTTTTTTTTAAGGGTTTTGTGATTTGTGTTTTTTGCGTTATAATTGCTGGAATTGGGGGAAAAAAATGAAACTAAAATATTTTTTTTTTAATTATAATTATTTTTATTATTTTTAAACTACTAACCATTTTTATTTTTCAAAACATAAAGAACCATGATCTCAAAGTAAAAAAAAAAAAAAAAAAAAAGGTAAATATAGATCGATATAAGAGAAGACGGAGAAGAAGCTGTTGCTCAACTTGTCACCAAAGTGTGTTTAGAATTTCATATGGGGGCCTCTACACAGCATTTCACGTGCGCCCGCATTCAAATTAAACGGCACGCGCCCCCCAGAGAACGCTTCTTAACCTCGGCGCCTCGGCTTCCCACGCCGCAAAATAAGACGGATCACTTTGTTTCACGAGACGTTAAGCTTATTGTTCCATGGGAAACGGGAAATAAATA